>NW_005187450.1:652143-694544 GCF_000239375.1 Pundamilia nyererei
GCGCGCGCGCTCGTGGCCTGTCCCGGCGAATCGATATCCGTCTCGTATCCGTGAGCTGTGCCTGACCTCTGGCCGACCTTGCTCAGCATTGGCAGTTGGAGTTCGTGGTTTTTTCTTTTTCTTTTTTTTCGGTGGGGTCTGAAAATGCGGGAGGCACATTGACTTTTACCCCGTCGCTAATAAAGGTCTGGGGCTGCAGAAGAGTGTGAAAAGTCCTGAATTAAATGTGCTGGCCCGACGAGGCAGCAACGACGTGTCTGAAAAACACTGAAATAACAGGAAATATTTGGTGTGGCTGCTGTTAATTTCACATTTGGTCAGCTTTTTATATTTTTAAATGACCTTTCTTTAACTAGGAAATCCCTGCATTGTTAAAAGTAACATCCTAGGGATTAGTGAGATGTGATTATTACATGGAGACAATGAATAATATCTCATTTTCATGCATGACGTGGATGTTAAGGCTAGCCACTGAAACGTCCTTACCTCCATGCCATGGTCTCAAGAATAAAAGAAAAAATGTAGTAAAAAGTTTTCAGTTTTTATTTAAAATTTTATGTGGATGACTCTGTGGTGCTCCTGGCTGAGATACTAAAAGCCTCTCGGATTGTGCGATTGTGTGTGTGCGTACGTGTGCATGCCTATATGTGCAAGACCCACACAAAACTTGTCTTGACGTTAGTTTGCTCGTTGGACTCAGCCTTGCGTGCTGTTGGTGTGTGCTGATAGAGGCTCCAGCTCCCGGGCTAAGCGGGGCTGTGGGTGCTAGCCGCCGTCGGCACTAATTGAACCCTGCCGCTAAGGTAAGGGGGGGAGGAGGCTGTCAGTGAGAGAGAGAGAAAGAGAGAGCGAGAAAAGAAAAAAGAAGGAAGAAAAAAAATAGCGAGGGCGAAGTGCCCCTGGGGGGTTGGGTCCCTGCCTGCCTGCCTGCCTGCCTGGCTGCCTTTCGTTCTCCAGCTCCTTCCCCCCTCCCCGTCTAAATAGCCGTGCCGGCGCTCCAGGGCTTCCTGTGCCTTATCTGCTGATAATTGGGCACTGGAGCTCCACAGCTCGCTTATGAAATATAGATTCCTGACGGAGGGGAAGGATTGGGGGGTAGAGGAGGAGGTAAGGTGGTGGAGAGAGTGTGCAGGCAGAGAAAAGCCCCTGGACGTATCAGAGAGTGTGGAGCCTTGTGGGCTCCGCTGTGTTGCTCTGGCTCATTTAGCAAACACAGCCCCAATAGTTAGGGCGAAGGCCTCTGTGCTGAGCAGCCCACACTGTCACAGACAATTGAAAGACAATGCTTTGTTCCTATTGTTCGTTGCACCCGCAGGGTTCAAAGAGCTATAAATTGCGGGGGTGAATTACTTTTTCTTTTTCTTTTTTTTTTTTGGTGTGTGTAGTTTGTCGCGGAGCATGTGAAATCTTCTAAGCAATTTCAAACGTGTTGCAGAGAATTGGCCGATACGTAGCGCAGTGCTTGGTGTTTCACTGAATGTCTGCTGGAAATGGTTTGTAGGCTGCCCAACTGCAGTTGCCATTTAACCATGTCCTGATGAGGGTATGTTATGAAACGCTATGTGTGCGAATGGGAAAGGATGTTATTTTCCTGCAGTGTAATCGGGATGCCATCTGCAGTCTCATGGGGGAATGTTATTAGATCACAACATGGAGATCAAATCCCAGAGAGAGAGAAAGGAGGGAATACTCTGCTGGGTGCTCGGCACAACATCCCATTTATCCAAGGCTGGTTTTGCTTTAGGCTTTGAGCAAGGTTGTTCATTTGGGGTTTCATTTTCTGTGTTATCTAATCCTTTTTTTTTTTTTTTTGGTGAAATATTTTGCTACCTCAATAGAAAAACAAAATTTCTTCTAGTAAAAAGGCATTTTAATGTGGCAGATGAGGTGAGTAGTAGTGTTTTTTACATTTCATTAGTGTAGTGGTTAACACATTAGCCTAACATGTGAAAAATCCCTAGTTTGAGATTGATAGGAAGCACAAATGCCTGGGAGGGTTGCGTCAGAAAGCACATCCAGCATAAAAGTCTGCCAAATCAAATGTGGGGATCCAGCTACTGTGACAACTCTTTGTGAATATGCTGAAAGCCGCTTGGTTGTGAACTTCCAGAAATGTCCAGAAAAGGCTCATGAATACACGATCCCTGTGGAGATCTTTAAGCAACAGCACAACACTGGTGTCTTCGCTCTATGTTGTTATTTATCTTCAGGTTCATTTAAAAGACACTCGCACGCTGGCAGGTGTATGTTTGTCCCACTTACATGATGTGCAGTTGGATTAATAAATAAAGGACTACATGCCCTTTTCGGGGAGTGGACTGGAGTTTGGGATTTAAACATTTTCTGCATGAGTTTTGAGGCTTTGTAGCCAAATACAAGCTTTATAACAACAAATACATGAAGTTTTCTTGTACTCAGAGGGCAGTGACACGGACATTTTTTTAAAACAAGTTCTATACCACTGTGAATGTGAATGTATTATTATTTTAAAAACATCCTCACTTCTGAACTGTGGCCCAGAGGCGGAGAACCCAGTACGCTGAGTTAAGGCCTCCATCATCACATTGACCAAAGTTACCATGGGAACCAACACAGTGACTCACCTGTTACATGTTTTAGTCCCAAATCACCTTTATTTACGGGACACAAATATCCGCGCTGGGTTATGCATCGATCTTGGCACGGACATGCCCCGCTCCTTGTTCATTTCCCTTAGACCACTGGGGCCCTATTGGTCAATAGTAAATGCAACTCCCTACACTATGGGCCAGACAAATTCATTTCAATTACAATTAGCATGGAGGCCCAGCGGCTGATTTATAGCCTTGTTTTCCTTCCCGTGCATTCCCTCGCGCATTAATCACCCCCCCACGCTGGCCCATGTGATCCTCACTTCATCTACCTGCCAAGGCAGCCGCCTTGCCGTGCATTCCTGGATCTCTTTCCCTCCTCTTTCCATCTTGATCTCTTGTCCTCCTTTGCTCTGACTGCAGGGAGCAGTAGTTGTCCTTAACTTTCACCTGACAGACCAAAGAGCGAACCAACGCTTAACTTAGACCCAGGATTTCTGATTGGCGATCATTTATCATGCGCTATGGTTGTAAGGCAAAAGCAATTTAAAGTTGTGGTCTCCCCCATATTTAAAAAATAAAAAATTACAACAGAACACCAAAAAGAGTGTGGTGTACAGTACTATGCAAAAGACTTGAACCTCATTTCTTTATATTTTGCTAGCAAAATGGGAAATGCGTGGAACGATTAAATTGAAATATGCAAACATACATATAAAAAGGTTTTTTTTTGTTTTTTTTTTACAATTCTAACAAGCTTGAAAGTAAATATTTTAATATTTGGCATGACCACGTTTAACCTTGAACATAACTCTCTTAGATGAGCTTTCTTGTAATTTCTTTAATAGTTAAAGCATAATTCTCTAGGCTTGTTAAAGGAAATCCAAAGCTCTTCTTGAATTTTGGCTGTCTGCAGAGGATCCCCAAGTGCTTTAATAAGTATTGTAGGGGGCCAATCTGTGACTGATAGGAAAATAAACAATAACATACTGTCCAGGTAAGTTTTTACTACATTGGCGGTGTGTTTAAGATCATTGTAATGCTGAAGTTGTTTCTAATCAGATGCTTTCTGCATGGTATCGCATGGTGGATCAAAAACTAATAGTACTTTTCTGTGTTTATAATTCCATCACTTTTGATAAGATTCCTACACCACTGTCTGAAATGCAGCCACAAACCATGACAGGGTCTGCGCCGTGTTTTATAGATGGCTGTAGACACTCACCGTTGTACGTCTCTCCGGACCTCCTTGCATAACAATGACTAATTTGAAACCAAAATTTTAAATTTGGAGTCATCACTCCATAAGAGCTTTTGTCACCAACTTCAAGCCCAGTTCTTGTGTAATTTTTCATACTTCAATCTTTTCTCCCAGTTTCCCTTTCTTAAGAATTGCTTCTTGGCATGAACCATGCCAACACTGGTTCATCCCTTGAGTTAGGGGCCTTTTTATGCTTGAATAATACAAGGGTCAGTTTTAGGTGGCTTAACAAACAGCAACCACAAAAACATTCCCCTGAGAATGGCTAGGTAGAAGAACTGGACTGAAAATGAGTAAAAATGCCGCTAATGCCCAAATAAATAAGTACTTTGGAGGATATTCAGAAAGCCTAGAGAACAGTCACTTAAGATAATTTTACATAATTATAAAATATTATTAATAACAATTTGAAAGTCTGGCTTCTTGGTACCGTATTATAGAAAAATAAAGGGGTGTCTCAAGACTTTATATAATTAGAAAAACTTGCATTTGAACTCCTAAGAACGCACAATATTTAAAAATCTCCAAACATGCAAGCAGGATACACACCCAGCTAGATCAAATCCCAGGTATTTACCCAACCTGTGCTTAGGATGAACATGCCTATTACATATTTATGGCATTCCAGTACTTCCTGCAGGCCAGAATCCAGGTTTGGAAGTTATCTGTCTTGACTGTGAAATGACGTGATAACCACAAAGCTCTCTCATCCTTCACTTGGCCATTTGGTTACCATCAGGCTGGGATTAAAAGGCCTGTTTTGAATAGTCTGGAAACTGTTTGGGACAGAGCAGCATTTCTCCAGCCTTTTTGTGCTGTGTGGAGGCTGAGTCATCCTTGCACAGACGTTTCCACTGGGATAATGTACCAATCCTTGGTGGCCATGCTCAGTCTTGTTTATACTGCACTGTCCGTGGCCCTGCGGATCTGGGCTCAGCTCGCTTGCTCCTAACCTGCGTCGCCTTCTCGCCTCCTAACTCTATGACATTGTACCTCATATGTTTGTGTGGGTCAGATTGGGGGTAGTGCTAGTGACCAAAGCTGTGGTTCCTCTGTGGAAAGCCAGTGGACTCAAAGTGCCAATAAAAACAGAAGATGGTGTGCTGTTCTGGGCAGACTAAACATCTGCTGGGACAACATCCTGTGTTGAGCTTCTGTGAAAGGTGGGTGGTGTTGTTTGAATTTACGTGTACCTAGATAAAAATGGCTTCCACCTTCTCCAACAAAGTGGAAGTAAATGGAAAAACCCCCACAAAAACCCCTCTGGATATTTGTTATGTTTGATTCTGTTCTTTGGTCTAGACTGGACAGCAAACGCTGGGCATTGTTGAGGACAATATGGAACTTTTATTTACATTTTTATTTGTTATTTTTTTGCACCTTAATAGGATTAATTAAAAAAAGGACTGCCTTTGTTTAAACTTGCAAGTTTGACAATATCAGTCTAAAATTTTAGCCTGTTTTTAAAAAAAGTTTCCATCACCTCAGATAAATGGAAATTGAGCCAAACTAGCATTTGGCTATTGGTATATTTAATCCTGTATTACGAATGAATAAGAATTACATTTTTGGTTTTTATAGTTTAAAAACGTTCCAAAGCTTTATTGAATACTTGGAAGCCGATGACTATCCCTGTTTAAAATATATGAGCAAAATAAAACAGAGCGGCCTGAGTGAGAAACTTAAATGCGTGTACTCAATGGGCCAAGCAATGCAGAAGCACACCATGAAGATAGAAGACTTTTTTGTTTTATTTTTTATTTTTTGATAATTCATGTGACAGGATGACATCTGGAAATCTGTTGTGAAGTTCAAACTAACACTTCCATCAATGTTCTTGATGTCGTAATCCTAATTATTGCCCATAACAATGTCATTTTAAAATAATTATGAATACTTGATGGCTTTATAGCAACTGATCACACGCTCTAAAACAGTTACACTGTACAAACCTCAATCTTGATTTTGGGGGGAGGGGTGACAGCTTTGAGTCCCTAAACTCTAACCCCTCTAAAAGATGGCTGCAGAGGAACCAGACTAAGAACCTAAATGAGAGACTTGCGTGCATTGTTTTGCTTGATGATTGTATTTGAGATTTTTTTTACTCTACAGGAAACCATTGAATAGTTAATATTTGTGTGATTTGCTCACTTTACAACAATCTACTGTGAACGTTAATCAGCATTAAAAAATTATTGTTGAACCAAATCCTCTGTGGAGTTCAGCAGATGGTAGTGGGAGGGTTTTTCCTGTTTTTAAAATGTCACGCTAAAACTTTTTTGTGCCTTTTTGTTGTTTCTAAATTTTAATAACAAGGCCATTTAAAGTGGGTAGCAATATACTGTGAGGTGAGGAATTTAAAAGCTAAGTGTCACTGGCACAGACTCACATAAGCTCACGGGACACTTCATTAGTTACACCTTGCTAGTACTGAGTTCAACTCCCTTTTGTCTTCAGAACACACAATTCTTCGTGGCATTTATTCAACATTCTCACAGATTTTGGTCCATATTGACACAGTGGCATCACACAGTTGCTGGAGATCTGTCTGCAGTGCATCTTGCTATCAACCCAAAGCAGTCTGGCCATTCTCTTTTACACTGGATCATCCTCTGTAAACCCTAGAGATAGCTGTGTGAAGGAACTCTCAGTAGATCTGCAGCTTCTGAAATACTCAGACCAACCTCTCTGGCGCCAACAACCATGCTGCATTCATTCTTCTTCATGTCTTTATGCCTAAATGCATGGATTTTCTGCATTGTGATTGGCTTATTTGCATTATTAAGCAGTTGAATGTGGTTGATCAAGAACTCTTGTTTCACGTTTTCAACCAGAAACGCTTCGTTCTGTGTGAATATCTTTACGTTTGTTAGTAACACAAGTGCGTGGGTTTGTTAGGAACAAATGCATTCAAATGCAAAACGGTACAGATCTGAATGTGAATCCTTGGACTGAGTTCTTGCAGTATTATATGCATTCATGCCACACATAATGAAAATGCCTACAGACAGTTATTTTTATTGATGTGAGCTATTCCCATGAAAGTTAGTTTTTAACGTTATTTTGTGACATATTGTGCAGTTTGTGTCCGCACAGTAATATAATGTTAGTGTTTAGGGTGGGGAGCTTATTTTATCAAATAAATAGAAATGCATTTTATGATTATGACTGGTTACAAGACAAGTAGATTTTTCCTTTTGTTTAATTTGTATGAGTATTGTGACAATAACAGAGTGGAATAAAGATGGAGTTGAACTCACTGTTCAGCTAAACATCATTTTTGGTTTTCTCACATTCAGTTAAAAATGTGAAAGAAAAATCAGGTTCTTCAAGTTGCAGCTTATTACTCAAATATGTGTCTTGACTTTTTAATCTCCATTCAGGTTGGATGCAGGTTTGGAGCCTTGAAAAAAATAAACCCGTTACAGTTTGCTAGCCAATCAAATGTGGTGTGTTTTTGTCCCCGGAGGTGGTGTTTTCCCCTGACCTCTGTGTGACCTCAGCAGCTTCCCTTGTTTAACACATTGAAGTTGAGTGAAGAGGTTCAGTCTTTCGCTGATTCACGCGGGAAGTTAGGCTTCACTGTCTATAAACAGGACCAGAATTTGTAGGATAAGCAGTGAAGTGAGCGGGGATGGCTGAGCTTTAAAAAACACAGGTAGCTGCTGGATAAGCGGAGGAGAAGTTGGGGGAGGAATGAGTGCGCTTCTCCTGCTTTTGAAGTATTTATGAGTATCTTCCACTAAGATTGAACTTTTCTCTCAGAAATCTGAGTGTCAGCTCAGGTAGAAATAATTTCACCCAGGGAAGTTTTAAGGTATTCATACTTTAATAACATTAAGGTTAGCAAGAAACTGACCTATAAAAAGAGCATTGAGGGTTTTCTCTGAGTCAGGACACACCATTCAAAAAGGGAAGAGCAAGTTTCATGTTGCACTGATCAGATGTTTTATTTGATCCGACTATTTGTTCCACTGGTGTGCAACATCTACTACAAACCTGTTTATGTTTTAGTCACTGGTCTTTCATACACTCAAACACCCTGTTATTATGGTCATCTTTTAGCTGATTTATCACATCGCTGGCCCACTGCGCACAAAACCTTTCCTTCTCTGCTCCTACACCCACACATTCTCATTCACAAACACATGAACATTTAGACAACCAAACAGGAGCGCGCGCGCACACACACACACACACACACACACACACACACTTTTACACACAGAGAGAATAAGCTACCCTGAGAAGGGAATGCTGTATTGGGTTTTCTTCAGGAAGCACAGCTCCTCCAAAGCTCTGGTCAGATGAAAGGCGAAGAGCTGTATCGATCGGCCCCGAGCGGGGGGTGGTGAAGCGAGTGGTGTGTGTGTGTGTGTGTGTGTGTGTGTTCTGGCAGGGGTTGGTGGGGGGGCAGAGCCTGTGTCTGTGTGTGTCTGCCTGATGCAGGGCTGCCAGCCAGGCGAGGAGCAAAAGGCCAGAGGGGTACGGGGGACTGTGAGGGAGGGGGGCAGTGAGATGTCGCGGTGGCCCTGTGGCTCCAGCATAACCCCCTGGCCCCTCGGTGGAGAATGTACAGCACGTACACACGCGCAAACACGTATGCACACAAACACACACACACACACACACACACACAATGCCAGCGCCAGTCTGCTGCTGTTGATGAGAGCTGTCAGAGAATGAACAACATGGCTATGAGCGAGAGAGAGCAGGCTGGCAAACATGCACAAAACATTTTTTTTTCTTCCAGTTATCTAGTCTTACTTTTAGGAGTATTATAAAAACATTTTTTTAGTATCATAGCAGATGCTGACTTTGAGAGGAAAAATGCAGTTTTTTTCTTTCTTGTAAAAACAAAAATTAACAAGTGTTAAATATCATAAATGTAATTCGTTTTTAGTTAAATCTGGAGCTATCTGATAGCAGAGATATGGCAAAAAATGATTAACTCGCTTAACAATTGTGAAAGTGGACCCCATGTCAGTTTTCAGCATTCTTTATAGTCAGGAATATAAAGCACTGAGTCAGTCTGATGATAATAACTTTAGAACAGCTGAGGTATTTACTTTAATACAATGATCTGGCATCCCTCCCCTTACTTCAAACTTGGGGCAACAGATGGCCGCCCCTCCCTGGGCCTGGTTCTGCTGGAGGTTTCTTCCTGTTAAAAGGCAGCTTTTCATTACCACTGTCTTCAAGTGCTTACTCATAAGGGGTGGTCTAATTGTTGGTGTTTTCTCTATATTATTTTAGGGTATTTACCTTAAAGTATAAAGTGCCTTTAAAGTCGTTGTTGTTGTTGTGTGGAACTAAATAAATAAACCTAAGTTGAATTGGCATTCATGTATTACTTTTCTATTCTTGATTTGTTGTTGATGATTTTCTCAGTGCTAAAACAAACAAACAATTAAATTGTCTCTTTTTCTGTCACTATCTATAAAGAGTGAAGCTTGTTGGCTATTCTAGTAAAGATAAACAGCTTTTTGACAGAATTCTTGTCTTTCTCTTTGCCTATTTAGCAAAAACAATTAAAGGTGCTACTTTTATTGTGAAATTTAATCTAAACCCAGCCTAAATCCTCATTTCCCAAGTGCAGGTTGGCCTTCTGACTTATGTGGCGGTCCCCTGTTATTCAGTGGACAGACTCCTACTTTGCTTTGGACCGCCATTGCTAATGGTGGTCCCTGTCTCACTAAATGATACAAAGGAGCAGTGTCCTCAGCTCCAAATCTTAAATGCCATGTTGGGTTCTTGGTCTTGACAAATAGAAAACGATACAAAATATCGACACAGTCCAAGAGTTCGAGTCAGGACAAGACAGGAGACTTGCAGGAGAGGCAGCTCTGGATGACGTTGAGGACTACCACTGCTGATAGGGAATCTTGAGACAGGACAGGCTGAGACTTTCAAAATAAAACACCCACATATACAGTAGCCCCTTTAAACTTGCCCAACACTTTTAATTTAAAAGAAACAACTGAACTGTGTTCACATGGAGGAAAATACTATTGTTTTTAACTTGTTAGCGAAGTTAAATTCAGTACTGCAAATGTGAAATCTACTTATACTCTTGTTTTTCCTAACACTATTCAAGGAGAAACAAAACTACAGCCTGAGATAAGTAGCTTACACCAAAATCCGTACCGAAGATTAAATTGTAAATCATCCTCTGGGTGTTAGATAGCGCTGCCACGGGCTCATTATGAATGAAAGCAGGTTTTCTAAATAGGTAAATTAAAAGTTAAACACTGATGGGCTATAATTTCACTTCTTAAAATTATGTCATGTGAGCTGCTACCAGCTCACATTACATTGGCTGAATTCTTATCCCTCCATGCGTCTTTTGACCGGAAGCCACCCGTGTCAAACAACCCAGGCCTTTAAAGGCCTTCAGAGACTGTAGTTGCTTTTAATTCCAGATGCATGCAGTTGTTTTTTGTTTTTTTTTAGCTTACAATTTGTACCTAGTATTAGACAAATAGCTGTGGCATACATAAATTCCCGCTCAGTGGCTTATCAGATTCGTTTAAGCCAATGCAGGACCATATGTTGACTTGGGCCCTCTGTGCTTTGTGCCCCAGGGGAGAGATCGGCCAGGGCGGCTCACTAATTGAAATGTGTTGGCGACTCATTGACGTCTCGGCTCCAGTTTCAGGGCTATTTTGAACCGCAGTGCTGATTGCTGGTTTCACATCACACACAGGAAAAAAAATCAATAGTAGCTGGGAGAGCTAGGGTTTATTCTTTGCAAACAGACATTAATGCTTTGCAGAGGAGGGTTTGATATTTATCATTTGTCATTTTCTCTCAGCAGATCAGGCTGAACTGTAAAACACGTCTAAACTGCTGAGACTGATAACCAGCACTGCTTGTGAAGAGTTTCCAGAAAATGTTCCGATTCAGAGCTGCGTTCACACAGCTGACCAGGTCAAGTCACTGCTCGACTTTTTCCACTTTCCCTTAAAACTTTTCTTGTGTTTCTTTTTGCATGATTTCATCCGAGAGAGAAACTCTTGACCCCAGAAGGGGCCTTGTTATGGAAAACGGGCTCCTGAGCCTTAAAAGTATTTCTCTTTTCAGAAGGTTGAATCTTTTGGTGTCTTCCAAAGGCATCAGCGTGATTATATACTGTCTTTTCAGTTTTATTTGGCAGCTCACCGGATAGAAGACGACTATTTCAACATATCTAATCGAGAGAATTTATTTACCCAACATTGTCCAATTTCCACACGCAAAAAAACCTATAATTTAGAAATTCTTTAAATCACTAGTTTGGACAAAGAGTCCATTTTTGGTCCACTGTTAAATCTTGTAGAAAATCTAGAAATATTTAACATTCAAGGGCTTACCTCTTAGATCCACAGCTGCATTGCCATTCATTTAACTTAATGATCTCACAGTGCCTGCCTTTGCTGTGGTGGTAATGGTGACCATTGTTTTGATCTTTTGTTGGATTCTAGAGGCCTAATTTGGTATTAAATTGTGGTCATATATGGTACTGCCCATATCAATGAGTTCTGTTTTTATTGCATTGTTTGAAATCACGAAGTCGGATCTCTTGAAGGCTAATGTAGCCGACTATCTGGGCTTTGGCTGCCGGCGCTGCTACCCTTCAAACACAGAGTGAGCCCTTTGAAAAATGGATTGCGGAAGAGATAAGAAATAATTTATGTTCCTATCACTGCCTCGCACAAATATGGTGGGGAATACTGTGCCAATAACTCCCACAAACTCAGAGAGGCATGCTATCTTTTACTGCACGAATTATTAACAGCGCTTGGGAGGAAGGGGAGACGCTGTGCATTTTTTTTTTTTTTTTTTGCTAGATAGACCTGGCTCATTGCTCGTCGAGGCTTTCAGTTGAGTTCACCACACAGCATTACAATCAAAGATAAGGACTCCTGCTAAACTGCAAAAAAATGGCTTTGAATGCAAAACTGAATAAACAGTCATGCTGAATTTTTTTAAATGTTATAATTTCCAGCCACATCATAACGTAAGTGGAGGTTTTATTTAAAGAAAACGAGAGGCTGTGAAATCATTATTTTGTGTGTGTGTGTACGTGTGCATGCTCGGTGTCTGTGTGCTTTTTCTGTGTGTGAACAGGGAATACAAGGAGGAGGAGGGGAGAGAGTCCAAAGGGGAGTGTTGAGGGAGGATACTCGGGGTCGGGTGTCCGCTCGCCTCTGTCGGCTGGCGTTGACAGCTACAGACGCTGGTCTAAAATGAGAATCCTCTTGGGTCGCCTGCCTGCCCATCCAGCAAGAAAATAAATCCCATGTGGAAGAGCCGCTGTGTGGGATCACAGACAGCCGCCTGACCCCCCAGATCCACTGGGGGAGGCCAAGGGCGCCGGCACGACAGCATAACCCCCCCTCCCCTCCACTCCCCAGCCCTCCCCCTCCCCCTGGGTTTAATGTTTCTCCGCCTGCTTGCCAACTCTGAAATTCTGGAGTTACAAGACTGTGTTGATCTCACACTAGTGCAGTTTTCAAACTTATTTTAGGCTAGTTTTTTGGACGACTGTTTGGTTAAAGATTTAGCTTTAGGCCCAGGTTACACCACAAAAATAGCAGAGTGGTCTCTTTGTGTTCACAGGCCAATGCAGTGTTAAAAATGTTTTAAAAAGCAAAATGAAGGGAAAACATGACTTAAACCGCTTTGAAGAAGCTGCTGATTTTTGTTGCAGGTGTTTAGAGACTGCAAACAGGAGCCAGAAAAGCTGCCGTTGTAGCACTCTGCACATATTGAAAATGCTGTAGATGAATTTTCAATTGGATGTGTTGTTTAGTAGACTGTAATCACAAGAATGCTTTGAATTGACAAATTTTGTGCTTTCCCTTTCAAAGACTTGTTAGAATCTGGCACTTTTGATCTATCATTTTTTTTCTTCCTCCATCTTGTGATTTTTGATCATTTTCTGTGTCTGCTAACAGAGGTAGAGTCAAGGCCTCGGAGACTGTATCCTCTCTGAACGTTTGTGATATTAAATTCCACAAATTCCAATTTAGAGGAGCCAAACTCCCTGCGGTCCCTTGAGAAGTTTCAGGTCTAGATCAAATGAAAATGAATCAGCAAAGGTAGCATCCTTTTACTGGAGCAAATAACACCGAACAGGAACAACTACTACAACAGAAGTATGACCTGAACCAAGAGGTGCCATACTCTGTGAATGCCAAAAGAACCAAAGCGAGTCTGAAACGTGGAGAAAGATGAAATCGGTATCAAGGGCAGGTTAGGATTTTTAATTTTTATAATGGCCCAGATTTTTTTTATAATTTGTTTTAGTTACCCTCTTTTGTTTAAAAAACAAACTGATATACTCGCTCGATCGTAATCTCCATCTTGCTGATACTAGGGATTGTGTGTCCTTATGCAAGGGCTGTTTACCATTGTTACTCATTTTATTATATCACAGCTGTACAGTGTTAAAAATGTGTTGAAATATAGAGTAGAAATTTTAACACCAATGTGTTGTTGCTGTTTTGTGTTAATTTGGATAACCCAAAAGCCTTGTGTGCATTATTAATGAAATACCAAAGTGAGCTTCGGCTAACCTGTGCGCGGTGTACTCTGAGGATTATGATGGAAGAATCGTCAACTCTGTTTCATTAGTTCTGTTCCAGAAATCTGATTCATCCACAATGAGACAGGTTTATTATAAATGCACCTTTTCCCTCTCCTTTAGCCTTTAGCCTTTAGCTTGCTCTTTAGCTGAGCAGCAGCAGCTCAAACCCTCCATTTGCATCTGCCCTGGAAGTGTCCCGGCACAGTGTTGGGCTGTAGGTCATCTGTGAAAGTGTCCTATGTCCGGTGTGTGATTCCAGCACACATTTAATAGAGTTGGGTAGGTTAGGTTTGTACGCACTGTGTTGTTTCAGTAGGTGTATATCTACCATGATCAGGACCCAAGAAGCATGATGGATTGTTGGTGAACAGGAGACAAGGAATTGTAAGCAGGATCAACAAGGAATGGATTGCCGGAGCTCTAAATTGACAGGGAGACAGAGCGTGGGTGGGTTTCTGGATCGGCGGGTGAGTTTCCAGAGAAGCGAATGGGTGTAGAGGGGAAATGCAGGCTGAGTGCAGGTAAGCAGCTCCTCTGGTTGCTGAGGTGGTGCCAAAAGGAAGCAGAATTGTTGGCGCTATCACCAGACTGCAGGTCAGTGGGCTCCCAAATAGACAGGGTTCGGACGAGGTTTCCAGGTAGGTTACTATGGAGAGCACTGAGATATAAGTTAAGTACACTAGTCTTTATTTGAAAACAGGTTTAACACAAAGGCGGTCTAAGTGTCACCATGTTGATGGGGACAGTGCTGAGGAACTGTAGATTTACCTGCCGACTGATGACTTCATTACAAACAGGTGCGGGAGGAATGGCTCACAGCAAGAGGTTCAACCCCAGGACAGAAACCACCAACAGCCACAGTAGAACAATGAATATAGGAAGGAGGAAAAAAGGCAGAAAAACAAAACCTTATAACAATATTGTAACATCTACAGACGGGTAGATTAATTAAAACAGTAGCCGTCGTGTCACACGACTCAAATGAAACTGCTTCTATGAAGACTCTGATTAAAATACAGTTTTTTTCTCCTTTTAAAATGGAGCTTGTTGAGAAGAATGTGTAGGTCTACGGAGCAGAGGTGATGAGCTGTGTGACAGTAAAGTGAAGTACCAAAGAAATCTTAGTCTTCATATTCTCTATCCTAGCCCATGCCAAAACAGTCACAGCCTGTTATCTAATACAGGTCTGACATCCCTGGATACTGAAAGTCTTAATATTTCTCCATGTTTTGCTTAAAAGAGCCAAGACCAGCTGTGTGATCACGGTTATGCTAATACAGATTGTTTGGTTCTTCTGTGGCTTTGAAGAACCAAACTAAATTCACTAATCTGGAAATTTGTACTCCGACTAGCGTCACCAGCTAGTCGGATACTAGTAATGATGACCATCAAGTATGTGATGAGAGGAAGGATGAATTGTAAGATGCAAAGTATTCACTGTAACAAGAGCTTCTGCTTGAATGTTAGTGGGAATTTACCGAGATGACAAACGCATAAAAAAAATAACTGTACAGAAAGCAACTGAGAAATGTACTCATTTTAGTTTAGTTATTAACTTGTGTTTCCATCCACTGCCTTGATTATATCAGTTATGTTATTATCATTTAATTATTCACATTTTGACTATCAAAGAAGCTGAGGACAAAAAAAGAATAAATACAAAAAGTATTTTTCAAATACGGATGAAGACTTTTTCTTTCTACTAAGGTGCAACTTCGCAGGTCGCAGAACATTTAATGTTAGCTGTCATGTTAAAGCAATTATACAAAAGGTACAATTTGGGGGGGAAAACAAAACTTGAACCCAGCAAATGAGCCAAAATACTAATTCCCTTGTTTTTCTTCAGAACAACTCATAAGATGTGGCAACAGCTTCTATTCAGGTAGCGTAAGCTCACTGAACCTCCTGTTTGCATCATATCACGGGCCTTGCTTTATAACATCTTTATTTAGCTCGCAACTGTTTAGGGGTGATGACGGGAATTCCCTTGTTTGACTCATATGTAAATGATCTCCTCCTGATTGAAGTGATGCATCTCTAAGACTAATGAGTCAGTGTACGCTAAAGGATCCTGATTATAATACCATATTCTCTATACTTAAAATGCTGGTGTTATTATCAGTGCACTACTCACAGCTGGTTCCTCTTGCAGGAAGGGGCAGAGCATCGTGGTTGGGTGATGGCCTATGAGTCAGACGTTTAGTCTTGTTTACGTTGAATAAACCTTGTGGCTGTGACAACTGGTCCAACAGTTGCTTCTAATAATTGAAAAATCTGTGGTCCCCAATTTGTCACTACTTTGATCCATCTAAAACAAAAATGTATACAGAAATGGGGCGTAGCGCTACATCACATGTTTAGGTTAGGCCTATCCAATTGGTTGATGGCACCAACTGGAAATCTGAACTAAGTGACTCCACTCCATGTGGTATTTGTGCTCTTGCATGATGTTACAGGCTACAGTTAAATGACTATTAATACTAATTTAGTTGGGCAGCATAATAGTGTGGTGGTTAACACAGCAAGAAGGTCCTGAGTTTGATTCCAGTTGGGCCCTTTTTGTGTAGAGTTTGTCAGATATCTGCACTTTAGGTTGATTGGTGATTTTAAACCATGTATTAGGGTACACTGACTCATGCCAGCATGAATGTTTTTTGTCACTGTGTTAGCCGTGCCATAGACTGGCAACCTGTCTAGGGTGTAGCCAACCTCTTGCACTGGGTCAACAGGGATGGGTTCCACCCCAAACCTGAATTGGATAAACAGGAGACGATGGATTGATATATGTATCAAGAGAACCCCCGTAAACTACAGAATGAAATAGCTAAGGCTTAACACCACAACTTTGGTCAGTTATCTGTCTGCAAAGGTATTAATTTCACCTTAGTGTTTTTAGCTGCTGACTAACAGCTTGTGTATTGTTGATGCTGTGGTTTCGACAAAAACTAGCAAAAGTAAAGTAGAAACATTTTTAAAATGATGTTCTGAAATTTCTTCAGTCCTTTCCACACGTACACGGGTGTTTTAGAAAACGTAGGTTTATCTATGTGTTTTGGCCTTTCGTACATGCTTGCATGCCATTTTGGGTCACTGAAAACTGAGCTTTTGGAAACTTGACTTTAAGAAATTCCTTTTCTCTGTTTACATGTGAGCAAGGAAAACAAAGATTTTTTTATTGCAACATCAAAAGTAGGCGTCTTTATCATCTTTTATGATGCAAGACTGTGATTCTTGTTATTGTTTGCACGAGGCTTGTGACTGGGACAACATTTCTGTAGAGTTAGGGTCATATTGCCACCTGGTACTTGAGTATGCTCTTGGCAGTGCTGGATGTTATTTTTTTTAGTGTTTGTGTATTGATATTGTTCAAAACACTGCTCATCTAGATGGGATAATTATTACTGTTATTATTATTATTTTTAGGATTTTAGGAACCTATTAAAGTAAACAAATGGTTGCGCGTGGGTGGTGCATAGCTTTGCAGGGGTCTACACGATGTGGCTTTCTACTGTCATGTGGGGTCAACAACTGGGCCGTGAGGTCCTCTTGATTTTTCTGTTGGTCCTGCAGTCAGCTGTGTATAAAACCAAAGTTGTATAACATAAGAGCCGAAGTGAAACCAAATGAAAGGTGTCCACTGGGGCACTTTTTGAGCTGCTTGTGTTATTTTTAAAATCTTTGGTCTGTACTTGGTAAATTGCACTATTTCTCTTTCCTGCTCAGGCACAATTTTTAACAAATCAGCATTTAACCTAGAAAACCATATCAGTCTGATTGGGCTTTGCTGTTGGCATAGACGCTATAAAAGATGGGCGTAGCTGCTGTTTCTGAAGTCACGTTTTGAAACCTTGAGATGAGCTTTTCTGGTTGCCCAAAAAAAAAATGGATGTGGTAGAGATGGGTGGGTCTCTGTGTAAAGTTACACGCTTATTGGCAACAGTTTGTCAATCGCAAGGCGTTAGCTAATGATTATATGGTTTCATGATCACAGATTATCCTTCATTTAGAGTTGTTTTTTTATTCGCTATGACTCAAAATGACTGACTGAGCTCAAACTCAACATGAAAGTGTTGAGAGGTCAACGCAGGAAGCTGTTTTCCAGTAAACTTCTAATGGACAGGAAGTGTGTTTGAAACCACAGCTGTTGCTCTCTGGTGGTTTTCAGATGAAATGCAAGTTGAGCACACTTCAACATGGGCTTAATTTTTCCAGCTGGGAAGCTACCTGAGTGTTTTATACAGTCTGTGGCTGGTTTTCTTTTTTAGAGGACTGCACAAATGCCTGTCTGTAGGTTGCATGTCCATAATCCTTAACAGTACAGTTGCAATGCAATCGCACGCAAAGGCGTTATCATAAAACTAATGGGATAACATTGAAGGTTTGGGATATAGGCACTAAAATATGCTCATTTTTAATCAAGGACATTTTTGAAATTGTGAACCTAAGTTCACCAGTTACAGTTAGCAAACAAGGCAGAACATTAGTGAACTTGTGGGTTAAATTCAGGCTAACTGGGTCATTTCCATGTCAAGCAAAACTTAAAATAGTTTAATCTTCCTGTAACTTCCTCTGACTTGTTTATCGTCTCCTATTTTGCCATAGTGGATTTGGACAGGGCGTACTTTGATGCTTTCAGAAGGAACTTTAAATAGTTAATTACTCTCGCCGTGTCTCCGGCGGTGTCTGGATGTGAATGCGGGGGGAGAGACGGAGACGCTTCTGTCTTCTTCCTCTCCTTGTTTTTTCCAGTAGGGGCAGGCCTATATATTTTGCAGCTCATGTCTGAAAGGCTGGCTCCAAGCGCTAGGGGTGGGCTCTCGCTCTCTGATGGTTTTCCAGTGAGTATTTGTCAGGTCAGACTGTGCACCGCCCGGCGGTCTCCGCTCCTCTCCCCGGGTTATTTATTACCCCTCTCCCCCGCCGGCAGCGCTGCGGCTCCGGGCCGCTGCCAACAACGGCGCAGAGGCGGAGGCCGCTCTAGGGGGGTTCCCGCCGGACGACAGGGAGAGAGAATGGCTGTAAAACACACTTTGAAGACTGACAAAAGTTGTGCTTCATTAGCCCACACGGCCAAATAAGCCGACCCCAACAGTTTGTGTAAACATCCTTTATGGTTTACAGGGGAGGACTGATCTCTGCGTTTTTGAAGTTTTGTAGACAGCTGTAGACGCTTATCCTCTGCGTAATGTAGCGCTCATAGACAAAATTTCCAGAAAGCAACAGTGTAATTTAGCAATATGAATGTTTAATTTATCATTTAAAAATATTGCAGTGATGAAATGTCAAAAGAAAATACACAAACAGTGTCGTGAAGCGGTGTCTGTATTAAGTTCAGTGACCAACCTGAAGAGAAAAATTCAGTAGTGTTAAAGTCTCTCTTGTTCCTTAGTGGGCGATTGGTTTGCTTTCTATGTATATTTTGGGGTTGTTAAATCAGTCGGTATCTCATTTCTAATCTAAGGGTTTGCACTGCAGGCTCACCAGTTTATTCACATGTGAACAGGTGTTTTAGCATGAGACTGAGAAACTCTAAGATGAGGTGATGCTAATATCTCCAGCAGTGTTTAGTCAAGCGATCATGAGTCAAGCCTTGCACTCGCACAGCAAGAGTACGTCATAGCTGAACGATGCACAAGTGTGCGTCTGTGTAGGCTGCTCAGAGACATCTCAGGAAACACGGAAAGTCACAGAGTGAAGAAGTAGTTGGCAACAAAAAGTTAATTATATCAAAAGAACTAATGTTTATATCATCTTTGTGGGAGGTACTTTTTTGTAGAATCCACAACACATTTTATTAAAGCTCCTACACAAGCAAAGCTGCCTGACTTTATGCCCTGTGGGTTATTTCTACTCTAAATTGGTTTCAAATGTAACAGAATTAACTTCTTTTTTTTCTTTTTAGCTCAAAAGCAACACAAGCAGAGGTAACGCTCTGTTAACTAAAATAAGATACCATTTTACTGTAATATAGCCATCATACATTGATGCTGGGATTTTCTGTTTCACTGTAAATTTATGAGGTGTATGAGCAGGTGTGGGTTTTTCTTTGGTATTTTCTTTTCTATTGTACACGAGACTCTTCCACACTGCAAACTGCAAAAAGGAAGTAAAAAGGTTAAATGAGGTAGAAAGGTTGAGCAAGGTTTCCCCATCAAATCAAGAGGTTGTTTCTTTTTTTTTAACTTTTTTTTTATGTAAGACACAGGTTGCTGATGGAAAGTTTTACTCATTTAACACCAAACCAATTTTTTGAAGATGTGAAAGTTGAGGTGTCGTCACTAAAGTTTGGGGAACCCCTTGAATGAGTCACATTCAAGGATGGGCAGTGGGTGTAAGTAATGGGTGTCCCCTTTATGACTAGTTTCATCAGGGCTCTCCCGACGGTGCAGCCTCTAGCACCAACGCACTTATCAACAAGGTTTCCATCGAGACATTTTGCTGCGGTGAGGCCCGCTTTGATAAAGTATCAGAGCTTCTAATCTGAAATGCAGTGTTCCACTTCCTAGAAACGACTTTTTAAACATATGCCATAAATGTCAGCAGTTCATAATTAATGTCAGTGCTGCTTTTCGGCGAGCTCACCATCACGTGGAAAGATATGTCGAAAAATGTTTGATTTGATTTTTTTTTTCTTTCTGTTTCAGGCGAGGCTTTTCAGAGAAGTGATCTCAGGTCACTTTTTTCTTCCTTAGCTGTGAATGTAACATCTGTTTTGGTCTCTTCCTAATCCACAAACCCACTAATTCCATTACTTTTCCCTTCAGACATCACAGCTTCTCATATCCAAAGGGAAAAATGTCAATCTACAGCCTGTCATCATCTTCAGTGAGGTAGCTGGCATCTGTTTTTATACATGTCTGCTGTGTGTTTGCCTGCTTGGTCGTGGCTGGAGGCTTTTATACCAGTTTTGGCCCGGGCTGTGGACTCCGGCCTTCCCGTGCAGCGCTTCCGCCTGCGGTGTGGCGTGCCTCTTTCCTGTGTGTGTCAGAGGCAGTTTGGCCTGATTTATAAGCTCTTGACACACAGCGCTTTAGACCCCACCTCTGCTGCTGGAATGGCTATTCCATGTGTTGGTGGTGGTGGATCCACCTGGGTGGTTCTTCACTGATGGGGGTCAGATGTGGTCTTGCTCATAAGCTCCAGGAGCTCAGGGGAGCCTACCCTGCAGACAGCGTGGAGAGAAAGTGCTTTCAGAACGTATGGTTCCAGGTTTTGGGTTATACTCCAGTTAAAGAAACAAAAGTCTGCAGCAGTGGTTACATATAAGACCAATTCCTTTATAAATTTGCTATACGATGATTGAGTTTAGTTCAATTTTAACACTTTTACTCAAACAAACCGCCGTTACTTATGACTGTATTGAGGGCAAAATAGTCTGTTAGACCACAAAAATATATTTTTGGTCCATAATTTGACCTTTATTGCATGTCACACCAGTGTCTGTCTTTGTATTTCCTGTCTACATCAAAACAGAAGCTATATAAAGGACAAAACACAAAAAAAATAAGTTTTCCATTAACTTAGCTATTAAGCACACGTCTAACAGCTCACTATTTTGCGGTTTTTGTAATACCTGAAAATGATATCAATCTTGTTTTGCTTTGTTTTTTATTATAATAAATAGAAACACAAGGTTAACACCTTCTGTACTTGGTTAACACCAAAAATAGAACATGTAGAGAGCCTAACAGGTGAAAATGTGTTCAGCGCTGAAAGTGGCGGCTCACATAAAGACACTGCAGCAGGTGTGGCGGGAGAGGGCAGAATGGGGTCATAGTAGGTGAAGTATAACAAATAAGATGGTTGAATTTAGACACCAAAACTGAACACAGCAGTGGCCATGTGTGGATCTGGTGGTCTCTGACGTCCATCCAGCAGTCCATTTCTTTTGTATAGGCTAGGTTAATAGTAAAGGACTACTTTAGAGCTGTGAAATTATATGATGATGAAGTGATTACAAGTTGAACATGTGAGTAAAACTGGCCCTTTTTTTGTTGTTGTTGTTGGCTAAAAACAATGGCCAAAGCAAAATTTGGAGCAGTTCCTCTAATAGTGAAGTTTAAAATGACACGAAAGGCATATTTTTGGGTTGAATTTTGCTTCAGTTATTAAATTGTATGAGTGCGATTTTGTGTCAGTGTTCCACTTAATAATTATATGATTGTGAGCTTTTGGGTAAACAGAAGGAAAGAGCTGAAAGAAGTTTAAGAGTTAGTTAAATAGGTGGAGACAGTTTACTTCCTCGTGGTGGTTCCTCCATTTTACGCACTGAAGTGCCGTCCCTCGCGGTACCCCCCTCCCTCTGTGTGGGTCTCGCCTAGCCTCCGCTGTTTAAATGGGCCAAGTTGAGAAGCGGCGGAGAGTGCAAATCTTGTTTGGTCTGGGTCTGTGAACTTCAGCGTGACTTCAGCGACATACACAGGGGTTAAAAACTAACAACTCTTACCAAACTTTAAACCGCACCAACGTTTGCGCAGACACTAAGGATTATTAAGTCTCATATTTTATTATTATTACTATTATTATTAATAATAATATTGGGGCGCGTTTCTGATCAGTGGCACATATAACTGTGGTTTAATTGAAATAAAACACGCACTCTTATCGGCTTCTTATTATTGGCTCATTTGGGCTCGTTACATCTCCCCCAAGTTTCCACAACAGAATCGCTTTTTTTTTTTTTTTTTTTTTTTTTTTTTTAAGATTGCACTGGCGATTGGTTTACCTCTACTCGGTGGATATTAAAAAAGAAAAGAAAACTCCCACTTTGAAAATTCTCAAACGCTAAGAAGTGCGAGGTAAAACGTGGCCGCTACTGATTAGAGCAGGTAGGAGAGTGTGAGGGGCTCAGGGCTGCCCAGCATGTCAGGTATTAACAGAGCGAGTGTGATTAAATGTGGGAGGTAGGAGCTGTGAGGCTGGCGGAGAGCGCTGCTGCCGCTGCGAGCTGGAAACTACTGAATGGGAATCTATCCGGCAACTTCATCAGACCGCTGTCTCTCGGCGACACGGGACTGCGTAAAACCAAGCGGCGCGTCTCCAAGTCTGGGTCAGCCCAACTCGCAGACGAAGAGGACGCTCAAGTTGGATCGGGCGAGCAGCAGCTTTTCACTTGTTACCGGCGCTCGGCTCCCACTAACATGCCTGCCATCAAGAAGGAGAGGCTGGATGGAGACGACATGGCATTGACTGCGTTCAACCCCTCTGAATACTTGGCCCCTTTAAATGCCACCGCTATCCCCGTGGTGACCCCGCATCCGCCGCCCTACGACCACATTTTCGCCCATCATCGCGCGTACTTGGGGCTCCACGACTCGGCGCTGCATCACCAGCACCTCCACCATCACACGGACGACTTAATGGTAGAGAGGTTCTCCTCCATCCCCGACTTTCAGCCCTTCTTCGACAACGGGGAGCCTTGCATTGAGGTGGAGTGCGGGGAAAACAAGGCTTTGCTTTATATCAATAAACTGTGTCAAGGCAGTAAGGGACCCTCAATTAAATACAGGGGCGAGTGGCTCACCCCCAACGAGTTCCAGTTTGTCAGTGGACGTGAGACTGCCAAAGATTGGAAACGGAGTATCAGACACAAAGGTAAGAGCTGTATCTTCACTTTTCTGAAGGTTCACGGGCAAAGGAGGACACGACACTGTGAATTAGGAGCTTTATAGACGCCGCATAGTGTGGCTACTAACTTGAATCCTGTGGTTCGGTACTGAGTTTTGGAGTGAAAGGGTTACAGCAGTCGGTGCGTAAGGAGACAGATGAGAAAGGGCGCATATCCTCCACATACCCTCCGAGCCTTTGACACAGAGTTTGGGCTGCTCTCACACACACCGAGCCGGGGCTGCACTAGGAGTTGGCTGCACTGGACCGAGGTGAAAAGTTAGACGTAGTTTACTGAAATACGTGACAGTTCAGATATATTGTTTTCTTCCACATTATGAGATAAATCATTCCGCTAGGTGCAGCTGCACTTGTGCATGGGTGTTCACGTTTACGCATTGCATGTTAGATTTGAGGAGACTTTATGAGCCGATATTTTGCGTCAATTTAGCATCACAGTTCGTTTAATGCGACTTATTTGTATCCAGTGTTTCTCATTAAAGCTGTTGACTCATTTTGAATGTTTTTGTTTTCATTAAAAAAACCCAAGAAGAACAAAATAGCAAAAAAAAAAAAAAAGGAAGAAGCAAGAAACCGTTGCCAGTGATTTTTTTTTAGCTTGGCATTTACAGCAAAGTATTCTTATGCAGTAACTACGCTTGGTGCGCGCCCTTTCGCCTCACACTCACGCGCATGCAGGGCTACTCAGGCAAAACTGACACGCATTAAGAAGTGTGTGGGTGGGGGTGTGGGGGGGTCGCCCACAGGTCAAAACTGATAGTCTTATAGTTTAATATAGCGATTCCTATAGACAGATGTCAGTAAGCTCCTGGCTGGCTCGCAGCCCTGAACAGTGGCTACAGCTGGACACAGTGATAAAATTAAACAGAGAATAGGCAAATCTTTACAGGTACCGACTCTTTCAGGTCTGTGTTGTGTTAATTATCTGGTTATTATTATTTATTTTTGTTATTTAACATTATTTGTTTTTAAAATTCTGAGGTGAAGAGCTGAAGACAGATGCCATGTTAGTGGGGAGCTTCTCCCATGCTACAGGAGATGAGTTTAGTTGATGGAGGATATGATAGGTGTTCTCTGAAAGTGTCTCTCTTGTTTGTTTCCAGGAAAAAGTCTCAAGACTCTTATGTCCAAAGGAATCTTACAGGTGCATCCACCCATCTGCGATTGCCCTGGTTGTCGAATTTCATCCCCAGTGGTAAGAATATTTCTTTATTATATATATATATATATGTATACTGGTGGCTGCTGTGGCTTTCTGTATGTTTTATGTCGGGTATGGGAACACTACTTGCTGAGGTATAGCTTATTTGTCTTAAAGGTAACTTCTTTTTTTAGTGTGTAGGGTTACTGTAGTGGTGAAGAATTATCTCATTGGTGGTGAAGGTTATAACTGGTCAAAGAGCACAGTCGTGGTATAAAAAACATTTGTGTCAAAGGTTTTGTCATTTTCTTTTGCAGATAGGCAATATAATTGTTTGTTTTTCTGCTCAGTTAAATCAAAGATGACTGTTTGCTCTTTCTCGGCTGGCACATCAGTTTATTTCTGTATTTCTTAAATCGCAAAAATCTTGTTTAAGGGCTTTGGAGTCTGTACTCCTTTTTGTTTATTATATATTTTTTCCTCTTAGCCTATAGTTGAGTTTGGCGTGGGTCAGAGCTGGAAAAGACATACCAGCATTTATTGGTATTTTTGTTGTCAGCTTTTATTCTACCAGTGGGGGTAGTCTGTAAGAGTATATTGTGAAGCAGTCTTTGTAACCTTGATGGAAGAGACCCTACAGGCACACATGTCAGCTTTGATGGTAATTTTCCTCAGCATGAATATCAAATCCACTTTCAGCCTTTCACAGATGTGGCGTATCAAACAGCCTTTTATTCGGAGGCATTGAGCTGTCCAGGTCTAATGCCTGACGTTGGGTATCAGTGGTCAGGTTCTTCTGTCTCGCCGAGTCAGTTTCCTCACCTGGCTGTTGAACTTTTGTTTGCCTAGTGCCTCCCTCAGGGCTCGGCCAAGGGCATGGTGCCAAACCTTGAGGCCTTGCAGGTGTGTCACGATTATAGCATCACCGCTCTGTGTGTGTGTGTGTGTGTGTGTGTGTGTGTGTGTGTGTGTGTGTCAGCTTTGAGCAAGCACACTGCGGGCTCGCTGCCGCCAAATCTGTTCACACAGGTGCAGAGGGTTTTGAGCGTGAGTGTGTGTCTTTGCGTGTGTGTCTGTGTTTTCTTTCTTTTTTTTTTTTTCTTTTTTTTTTATCACCGCGGAGCGCATCTGTTGTCGCTCCCAAGCTCTAATCTTGAGGGAAGGGTGTAAGAGGCTTAGCGAGCTACTGAGCGTGGCTACTGCTGATTATTGTGTGCGAGGCACGCAAGGCAAAGGCGGGTTTGATAAGCCGGAGGTGTTTGAGTGATACAGGTAAACTGGTGACATTTTTTACAGCCAAGAATGAAGACCTGCACCCTGACACATTGAGTTCAGCCAAAACAAATTACCTGAGGGAGGTTGGGGGCAGGAAAAATACGTCTTATTTTTTATAGAAGGAGTTGAAAATGTGAGCGTTTGCTTGCGCTGAGGCTCATTACTGATATCATTGGCCCTTGGCTTGCTATGGCTTGTACAGTTCCACTTCAATTACAGCTGTGACGGAGAAAACTTTGTTATTGACGTAAGCAGAGATATGAGAGCCTTAAGGTTGTTGTTGTAGCCTTTTCTGCCTCTTTCCCCATTCCTTGGGTTGGTGGTGAAGCCTAAAGTCAAACCCACCAAGTGAATACCTCTATGACACACGCACAGACACACACACATGCATAGACACACAGGCTGAGTATGTTGGCAGTTCTATGTGGAGCAGTGAGGGTTAGGCGGAGGAGGGAAGGCAGCGGGACTTGTATGGCCTGTACTGGCGTCTCCCTTTCTCCCCACTGACTCCCCTCAGGGCATGGCAGCCAGCACTCCCTCACTGATGAGCTCTCGCTCTCTCGCACTTTTACACACACACGCGCGCGCGCACTATATGCCTGCCTACTGACACAAATTACCTCATGCCGACATTTGTTTTGAAAGTTTGACGGCTGAACTTTGAGTGATCTTGTTTCGCTATAGGCATGAGGCAAGCCATCATAAAAAAAGTGCAGCAGCTGGTGGGAAGACGTCTCACCTGCCTGCACAGAAATCAGGGAAGGTAATTTGCTGCGTCTGCCTGGGCACGAGCTGTTTTAATAACACCACGACACAAATTGGTCCGCTACACTGGAAAGTTTATGGATTAAATATGTTCTTAATGTTGGTGTATGAAATTAATTCCTTTACGACTCGCTGTCGAGGTGTCTTACTTTTCCATTATGTAATAACGGCAAGTTGCTTAAAGGATTCCTCTTTATTAGCGTTTGCTTTTGTTACGGTTATTCATTGAGGTTTTCAGATGCTGCTTATTGAGTGTCTATATAATACTTTATCTTAGCTCAGTGTATTTGTCTTTTTGTCTTTGCGTATGTTTGTGTTGGTTTGTATTTGTGTTTCTCTTTGCCTGATACCGGCTGACTTGTCAGCTTGCTGTGTGTGCACGTACGAGTGTGTTTGGGTTCGTGTGTGTGTGTGTGTCTCTTCCCGGGAGAGCTGGGCTTCCTCTGCTCTGTTATTTCAGCGGAACTGGCGGAGGCCGGGAGGAAATTACACTCCCCTCCTCCGGCTCGTAAAGACCTCCTCCAATCAAGGGCTTCTTTTGCAAAGTGGAATTAAACACGCAGCCGCGCATATCTGTACAAGCACGTGTACACACACACACACACACACACACACACACACACACACACACACTTTTTCCGTATAACTTCTTTCTCATTATGTTCATAACACCCATTTTCAGTTGGGTAAGAATGGAGAAGATAATTAAATAAAGTGCTCCATGTTGAGTGAAATATAGGAGGACGATGTGTTTGTGTGATGGCTAGACCGTATCCACTGCGTGACGTGTTCTGTGTTTGTGCACACGCACGCACGCATGTTGCTGATGCTACGTTGCTATGGTAACAATGGAATAGGTCATCAGCTCAGAAGTGTGCAGAAACTGCAGTTGTGCCAAGTGCATAACTTTGGTGCGCGTCTCTCTCTGTGTCTCTGCGACCAATTAGATATGGAGCCTCCAATATGTGCATCAGTCTTACTGATAGAGACATTAAAACCGTAATGTGGGTATGACATACAGAAATGCAATCCTAGTCATATACACACACACTTAAAACCATTTTTGTGGCTCTTGTTGTCTTTCCATCTATGAATAATTCAGTTAAAATAAACTGTTTAATTTAGCAAATTACCCATTAGCTTCCGTTAGTGTCCTGTTCAGCAGAGATGCCAAAGACTGAGAGCTGAATGTGTCTGGCAGTTTGTGTGAACGAGCTCTGTGCTGCTCTGTGGTGGGTGCGGACACTGTTAAGATGCCCCTAAAATAAGTTGGAACAGCTGTCTGTCAACCAAATGTGGTTTGTGACAGTGAAGACAATGGTGATATTTCTTGAAAAACCCTCCTCCTCGATATCTGTGTGTGTGTGGAGTAAAGTGTTTGTGCTTGCGTTCTGACGTGCGATTTCCTCTGATAATTGTAGGCCTGATCTGCCACAGCAGACCTTTGTAGACACTATTGTGTTGCTATCATACGTCTTTCAGTACACTGAAAAGAACTCATACCTGTATTCAACCAAAGAAATAACATTCACCAGTTTGTGATGGTCTAATGAGTTTCTGGTTATTAATATTGACGTTAATAATGAATTTGGTTGTTAGCTGTATACTTAATGGAAACGCATAGAATGTATATGTATTTTTTAATGTTACAGATGTAACAATTCAATTCTATTTTATTTATATTTTCCCCTCTTCTTCCCCCCCATATTTGTCGGGGGAAGGAAAGCCACGGTCGTTACCTGTCTGTAAAGCTCCCCTGTGGCGACCTCAGTCGGCGTACAAACACATAGAAAGAGTTGGAGAGAGAGAGGGCGATGGAAAGGCAGAGAGAGAGAATAAGTGAGGAAGGAGGAAAGAAAGGCGGGTGGGGGGGGCGTGAGAGGCACGCTTGCACGCCTGGCTGCACCGGCACTGACCTCCCAGCGCCGAGCCTGCAGCCTCCCCTCCACCTCGCCGCCTCTCGCCCTCTGTGCACCTCAGCCCCTCCTCCACTATTCCCCCAACCCATCCACCCCCTCCCCTTTTGCCTTGTGCCGCTCCACTGGGCTGCAACTGCCCGCTTGGCTCAGCGCGTGGGGGCCGAGTGTGCAGGAGAGCATGTGTGCATGTGTGTAAATATATCTCTGTGTGTGTGTGTCGGGAAGGCGTGGGTCTTGGTCGCATGCCTGTCTGTCCTACAGTGCTTTCTCACTTTTTTTTTTTCCTCTTTCTCTCACATGGCCTTGAACAACCAAGTGTTGTCTAAAGACTGCACATAAACCACAGACGCACACTCGCACACACTGCCATCCACAATCAGATCTATTTTTCAAAGTGCATTTGAACTCATAAAGAGTTGGTGCTTTTGTGCATGATCTCATTGGAGATTGATAGTTCTTTTTGCTATTATCACACGTTTTCAGTACGATATGTGTGAAGGAGTGAACACCACGAGGAGCCACTCAAACAATATTTATTTATTTATTATTAACCAAAATATTGACCTTTAAAGAAACCCCATGCTAATACCTCTGTCAGCACAAGCATGTTCTTACCAAAATTATTCCAAAAGCTTGGAAGATGATGTAACAACAAAATCTTTAGTGAACCATCTCTAACACTATACCAGAATATGTTGGAAAATTCAAATCCCATATTTTCTCGTGCTCTCCATACTTGCTTTTAGATCATTGCTCTTGTTCTGTCTGCAAGCCCGATGCTGCTGTGTTATGTATATAAGTATGTTTGTTATTTGGTATTATTTGATGTTATTTTGGTGCGATGGAAATCGGGTCTAAAACCATCTACAAATTTCAAATGGAACCTGTGATACTCATTTGCATCAGTTGCAACTTTTCCTTGATTCTGTGCCTCAGTTAATCCGCGCTCTGAAACCAAACAGTTTTAGCTTCCTTGCGCCTTCCCTTGAAGCTAGCCTTCTTTTGGTTGGCTACTCTTCGTAAACGTCTGAACAGGAGCCGCGTAGGTCTTCACTACTCGCGACAAAAAGCTGTGCGCACGAGGTGAAACGCATCGTTAATGTCCCCACTCTCTGACATCATACAGAGACAAAATTAGAAAGGGGGGGAAAAAAAATATCTGAAACAGAGCTTGTTGCTACCAGTGATCACTGATGCGTATACTGACATCATTATTTGAAACTTCGTTTCAATTGTAGCCGTGTATGGACGAAAAAAATAAAACTAGCACTTTAGACTCTAACCTGAACAGACTGGATAGGAGCTTCATCTACAAATAAAATTTTGAAGTATTGATAGGATTTGCTTTAAAAAATAGGGTAATGGTTAGGCCGACAAACATGCTAAATGTTAGTATAGTTCTCAGGAACATGTAGCTAAGTCTTATCTTTTAACAGAAGAGCAGTAACAAGTTACTGTAACTGTTACTAGTAAAATATATGTGTATAAAATAAAAGTGATGAAACTGTGTTGCTTTTGTGCACTTGTGTTGAAGCATAACTATGTTTTACTCCACTTGTGTAAAGCTGTGAGTTTCAGCTGTCATTAAAAAAAAAAAAGTCTGTTAAGTTTCTTAATGTGAAGCTCACACTAGTCATACAATTATAACCCCACGAGGCAAATAGAGATTTTGTCATTGTCTCTGCACAGTATACTGTGCCTTTGTCTGATTTCTTTCAGTTTTGTTTCTAAACTTGCTGAAAGGTCACAAAGTACGAAATGTTTTTTTTCTTCTACAAACGTATGGGGTGTGTCGAAGAACGAAAAAACACCGAAATAACGTGGGGACGACAGTTAAATATCTTTCATGGAACGAACGTAACGAAAAGTAACAGAGCCTGGCAATGAATGTTTTCCGTGAATTCACCAAAGCAAAAGCAACTCCACCAACTCCGTTTTTTGATGACTTGTGGCTCCATTAAGAGATTTTACAGATCAGTAGAAATTCTTACAGACTTTATCCTGACTAGCAAAGAAATCATATAAACTTTATTATTAAGTTAGTGGGGGAAATCAGATTAACTGTGAACCATGTAAACACTTTAATCAAACCATTACCTTAATCTGATTATTCACAGTAGTTAGGTTATGCTGGTCGTGTTTGCACACTGAGCGACCTCAGGTTGACCAAAGCTGACAGATTTGTAGTTAATCACCTTTTTCGAAGGTGCACCTGTGAAAATGTCATAACGGCCGTACCGTCCACTGGAATCGGAGGCGAGGAGATGAGACTAAACAAAGTAGATTTTGCATTTTGTGATGAATTGTTTTTCAGTCTCGCGTAAACACACAACAGACAAATTGTTTGTTTTGGCCTTGTTTCAGAGCTCTTATGCTAGCGCGGTAATGACCGCTTCGCGCCCCCCCCCGCCAAACCCACTATCCTCATGCTCACCCCCGCCCACTCCCCTCGCTGTCGTCTCCTCATTCCCCCTCCCCCTTTCCCCTAGTGCTCGCGCCAAGTCGGCCCGCCATCCCGCCTCCACACACACACACACACACACACACACACACGCTGCGAGGTAACGGCAGACAGGCGCGTGACTCATTAGGCATTCGTCCCCCAGGGAGATCGCTGGGGGGGCGCGTGCGAGGGAGAGAGAGCGCCGCAGCTGCAGGAATGTCACGGGCGGCTTCTGCTCTGTGCGTGTGTGTGTGTGTGTGTGTGTGTGTGTGCTTGCTAATGCTGGTTGGAGCCAGCGGCGGGGCACTGCACCTTTCAGGAAATAACGCAAGGAGAAAGGGGAGGAAAAAAAGGGGGGAAAAAAACATACTTATTAGTCCTCTTTTTCCACCAAGTGCTTATTTAAAAGTCTAAAATGAATTTAGAGAGAAAACATTAGATTGCCTTATAATTTCTGCTTTAATTTAAATGCTTTTGCTGGCCAAGCTGTGCTTTAGCTGTGGATGTTAGCCTGCGTTGTTTTTCACCAAGACGGCTTTTTGTTGCTTTTAAGCCATGCACTGGCCATGAATTTATGAGCGTTTATGGCTGCAAATGCAACAGCATTACTCACTGAAATATTAAAAATGTATTATTCCTATATGTTAAAATATGAGTTGATTTCCTGCCTCTTCATTAAATTTTAAATCATTTTAGTGAGCCCAGTAGCATATATTTCAGTACTTCAGTAAATCTCTTCCCACCACACTAAAGACCATATGAGACACAGGAAGTCAGTGCTGGCTTCATCAGTCTTTTAAAGTGACGGCGTTATGTCATTAGACGTAGGTCACTCTTAGGTTAATGCTCCTCACGACTTCGGACAAGCCCCCAACAGTAACAGAGAAACTATGTGCTCTATATTTGGCATATTTTGAGGAGGATCAGAAGTTTTTCTGAGAGTGCCCATCTTCTTCTTCTCCAGTGCAATTCACATTGCCCATTCCTCTCATATTTGTCTCTCTGTGAACCCTGTCCTTATATTCCTTTTGGTCCTGAATGTGGAAAGCCTCTTTCATTAAAATCTCTATATGTAGTAAAGGAAAAAAGAAACTAAACAGTGCGGGTCTTCTAGACTTTTGTCTCTGGTTGTTGTATCGGTGGCTTTGTGCGTGTGCCTACCCATCAGCGAAACTACATAATGCATGGAGTTCAGACTTGTTCCATGTTGCAAGCCATATGTAAATGTTGCCAGGTAGTAAAATCGTAGTCCCAGTGTTTGCAGAAAAGCATTCAGGCTGTGGATCCAAACTTGAAGCCTACACAGTATTGGCCGAAAGGATTGCAAGTGGGCTTAAGTGGCAGTTGGTGCTATTCATGTCTTTCAAATTTTGCCATGGAAATTGCGTTAGCATTCATAGAATTAAGATAATCACTTACAATGAATCCGTTGAGAGTGTTACAGATGGGCGTGTTGGTGTGAAAAGTAAAGATAATGCAGAAATGCCTTGAACCTGCATTCTTAGTAAACACCACTAGGGGGGCGAAGCTGTGGTTGCAAGACTTCCACGCATAGAAGTCTACGCCACGCCAGTAAATACTTTCCTGCTGAGTGTATGACCTCAGTCACTCATTTCGGGTTGCACTCAATTAAAACAAACAAACAAACAAAACAAAAAAAAAAGCATTTTGGTCATTCTAGGGGTCAAAAAGATGAATTATCCAGGATATGGTCATTGGCTAGTTGATAGTGCATGAGTGTGCAGTTTCACAGACAGAACCATCACCTGCGTTCGCATCCGGTTTCAAAACACTAATATCTCGATGACGGTAATGCTACATGTTAGGCTTTAAAATGGGACTTCAGAAACCAGTGGATGACGTCACAAACCGAGTGAACAAAGAAGAACGAAATAGTTAAAAATAAAACCTAAAGACACTAAAACTTTTAACGTCTCTCGAAAATTTGTTTTTAAAGCTCATACATCTTTATTACAATACGTAATGCAAAGGTAACATGTTGTTTCACTGGCTAAAGCAGTTGTGGCCACCTTTAAATTAATATGTAATGGAATAATAAATAATTTTTTATATATGTATGTCATTCATTGAAAAAAAATGGACTGTAAATGATTGTAATCGTACTTAACCTAGATATTTAAGTTACCCCAATGCCTTAAATATGCGGGACTCCCCCAGTCATCTTACAGCTTTTATGATGTAATCCTAGCAGGGCTAACCGAAGAGATTCAATAAATGTAAACTATTAGTCTTAGATCCGCTTCTCATATAATTTGCTTAGTTTGAAAGAAGCTAACTAGTTACTGCATTTAAATGTGTTACAATCACAAAAGCTTGATTTAATCCTTAGTTTAATAAACAGCGCTAACTTAATTTAACATGTATGAAGGGCTAGAAAAACTCGTTGTTTTCCATTTTGAAAAATCTCTGAGAATAAAAACTTTATATCTTAACCTTGAAATGATTTGTGTACATTAAGTTAAACCAGAAGATATTGATTAATGCCAAATATTTATAATTCCTTCAATGAATGGAAGTGAGTGCTTTTGTGTTATGTAGGCTTCAATAAGTGAATACCATATATAGTAGATTCTGAAGGATGCTCTTGCATCAAACTTCATCTCTTATTATCTCTGACCTGTAATAGCATAATGAACACCTGCACTGCTGTTTGCCCCCAAAGTATCAAACATGCAGCGATCTGTCTGAATCACTGAGAAATTTCAGTTCAGGTTCAGTTGGTGTCGGCTTCACTGCATATTGTGAGTGATTGGCAGAGTGTCTGCGTGTTTCTGGATGTTTGTAGTCATTATAATTGTAATTGTCTATATTGTGCAATCAGTTCATCGGTATGTCCTTATGCATGCGCGTGTGTGTGTGTGTGTAAATGTGAAGCCCAGATATATTTCTTGGCTGGCTGACTGTTAGACAGAAAGCGTGGGAGGTGATATTCATAGAGGTGCTTTTAGTGGGACTTTTATGAGAGACTTTTTTCCATGGCTGAAAGGAGGTTGACCACACACAGTAAGGTTGCCTCAGCTCTGCACACACGCATGTTTGTGCGTGCATGTACGAGCATGAGCGCTCAGGCGCCCTTCCTTTGAGCGCTCCTACGTGGGCTGCCAGGGGTGTGTTTGGCTTCATGTTTTGTTTCAGAGAGCCCTCCCCCGTCCTGCGGAAGTGTTGCCGGAAGCAGTGGGAGCTCACCCCCAGTTCTGCGTCAGTGCCACTAAAGAAAGGATTGGGGCTTTCCGGGAGGAGAGAAGAGGGAGGAAGGGAGGGGGGCTGTCAGGCTGGGTATGTCACGGCCATGTGGGTGGTTGTCACGCACACACGCACACACACACAGTCACAGTCACGACTGCTCTTAGACAAACTGTTCTTGTGTACACTCTATTGCTGGCTTGCTCCGAGTAAAATCCCCCACTTTGGAGGGGAATTCTAAGGAATATTAACAGGTGTGCCTGACTGTGAGAGCATGCATGCGTTTATGTGTGTCACGGCGCGGGTGTAGTGCACATGTGTTTTCCCTGACAATGTGAAGACAGCAATAAATAGACCTGGAGGTGGAGAATTTGTATTTGCCAGATGTTTGTGTGTAAGAGAGACAGATGGATGTGGTTGGATCCATAAAGGAGTGATTTATTTATTTTTATTCCTTTTTGGGGGAGGGGTTCACTCTTGGCCCCTCCACTCCTCTTGATTATATATTAGAGCTCCAGCATTCTGGACTAGAAGAAGCAGAAGTACCAGAAAGTGATCAACTGTCCTGAAATAATGGTGCACAACTTGTAGAAAGGTCTGACAGGACAGGAAACAGATGAAAAATCTTTTTTATTTATTTATTTTTTTTATGCAAGACACAGAAAAGCAGAAAGGCGAGAAATTTTCAGAAATCTGTGGCCTGCTCATCCTGGGGGATGTTTTCATCTTTCTCTGTCCCCTCCCAACTCTTTTTAATGTGTGCCATTTGAGAGACTCCAGAGGGGCTGCACCTGTTTGCCTTTTGGCTAGGAGCCCCCAAATCCCTCCTTCTGCCCCCGCCTGCCACTCATGCTACAGCACCTCCTGGGATGGATGGAGTGAGGGAAGAAGGGAAATATAGGGAGGAGTGGTGGAGTGTGGGGTTGCATGCCGTGGAAGGGATAGCTGGAGGGCTTGAAGGAGTAAGAGCAGAGATGTAGGCACACACAGAGAGTAAGAGAGAGAGGGGAATATAGTTTCACATCCAAGTCCATTCTCCCACACTGGACAGACTTTCCCTCTGTGGAGCTTTCTCCCTTTCATGTTTTGACTCACCACATTCTCTTTTATTTCTGTGTTTTCTCTCACCTTTTTCTCTCCTGTGCAAAACCCACATCTGCTCTTCCTCTCTTCCTTGTTAACTTTTCTTCTCTACCCTATCGTTCCCTTGCTCGTTCTCCAATTTTCTTCCCTGACTCAGTCTCTTTTAATCTATGCATCTCTCAATCCTCCTATCTAGGTTATTCCTCCCCTCCTCTTTCTCACCCTTCTCCCATTGCTCTGTGATAGGGTCGTGTTAATCTGCAGTGACCTCTTCAGGTCACATTAAAGGTCGCCCAGCTTCACTTCCCGATATCCCTACGGCCATACTCTTGTCTTAATCCCTACTTTGCCCTGCTAACTCCAGGAAGTTTTGGAACAAAATAAATACACGGTTCACCGACAGTTATTTTCTTCCCATAGATTTGCTTTTGAAATAAAAACTCATGTAATAGGCAACATGTAACCTTTATCTTTTATTATATTATATACCCCCCCTTTCAACATATGACAGCTGGGATAGGCGCGCGCGCACGTTACATCTGGCTCACTGATATCTGTAAATGTCATCTCCCCAACATGCTTTTCACTCATGCAACCCCGTATCATCACGCTCCCACCTCCGTGCTTTACTGTGGCACTCCTCGCAGGCTGAACCCCGTCTGAGCCGAACGCATTTATCTTGGTCTCATCTGACCAAAGCAGGTGTTCCCAGCTTTTATTGGGTTTCTTTTCATGTCGTTTTTTCAAAGCCTAATCTTGCAGATTTGTGCCAAAGAGCAGGGAAGGGGTTTTTCTTGCACGTTGCCCACAGAGGCTAACGTTATGTAATGTCCTTTGCAGTATCTGAGATATAACAGAGAGTTGGATTTTCATTGATAACGCCTATTCCAAGTGGGAAGCCTTTACCTCTGTGTGCTAATCGCGCACTCTCTGCGGTGATTTTAGGGCAACAGCCAGAAAGGCTCTGATTAGCGGCACTAGCTCGTTCTGTGCGTTCTGATTACTGCAGTAACTCAGTTTCGGCTGATCTTTAGTCTATCATTTCCTGTGCAGTCTGACAATCAGACTTTCCAAAATTTCTGCCAATTCTTTTTTATATACAGCCAGACTTGCAGATAGAAACCCATGGATCGCAAACTGAAAGAAATCTGGTGTTCAGGTCTGGTTTTTTTATTTATTTATTTTTTGACTTTGATTTTCTACTTTGAGTATCTACTTGTGTTTTCATCTCAAAGAGTGGCAACTTTAAATAACTCACATTTTAGTACTTTGTCTGTCTGGAATTACTGAATCCTGTTTTTAAAGTCTCGCCTTTTCTGTGTTTTGCAGAACCGCGGGCGCTTGGCAGAGAAGCGCACCATCCCCCTGCCACCTAACCGGGTGCCCAAGAAGGAGCTGGCCTCCATTTTCAGCAGTGACGACAGTGAAGGCAGTGACCGGGCCAGTGGGGATCATGCTCACATCAAACAGGAGGATGAGCTCCATTACAGTATCATGAGAAAAAGGTCAGTCACCTCTGACTTGTAGCTATGACTTGCATGCAGTCGGTTGTTATGCTCTTTTACAAATTAACAGGTAATTACCCAGAATTTTTTTTTTTTTTTTTTATTGTTGTAAGTCATATATTTTTACTCAGGCTTTTATTGTGTCTTCAAAAAAAAGTACTTTAGTCACCTCATGAAGAAAAACATTAAACTAGTCTTTGTTTTCTTGTTTTTGCCTCTCAGATTGTGTTTAATGGCAGATGGATGTAGCTTTAATAAACTAATAGCACCTCAGGCGTGTTTAGTATTTTTATCAGAAGTGGCTTCAGGATAATTTTGCGGTTAAAGGCTCACTTTTAGACAAACAAAGAGCCTCATTTCAAAAATATATATGCATGGTTTTTGCTTTGGGATGTCTAATGGAAGCTGTTGAGCTTTCACGGCGTTAATTGGTTTGTTAGTTTGCATTATCCTGCTCCTGCCAAGTCTCGGTGTGTCTGTCTTGAGTTGATATCGAATGACTGAATCACCTGAGTCACTGCTGCCTGTTTCATCCTATACTGTAGCAGCTCGCTCATAATAGAAAAGATAAATTTGCCGTCTTTATGGTGTTCAGCTGATCTAAAGATTGTTTCAAAACGCTTATGAAGTGTTTTTGAACAACTCGAGTTAGATTAAAGAAAGAAGTAGCATATGTTGCCTCAAAGACACTTTGGCAGTGGTAAAAACATGCAGTGCAGTGCATCTATAAAGCCTCCCTGGGTCCTCATCATCCACATGACTAGTGTTTTATTTTTGTCAGATCTGGAAGGAAAGCAAGAGTTTTTTGAGTTGTGCCATTTTTATTTTTAAGAAGTAGCTGGTATCACATCATAATAATAATCCCCCTGGAGTATGTTTTAGGCATACATCTCAAATGCTTTCATAATGATTGGGGGTGTTTATTCTTTACATTGAGCAAGTTTATGTGTTAAATAAACAAAAATATTAAAGAGTTATTTTCAAAATGAAGATGATTTCTGTGCAGGATTTTTGGTTTGTCATAAAGTGCGAACTGCTCTGGATACAAGTGAATAATCACGTCTCCATTTTCATACATGCAAACAAAGACGTGCAAGGCTACAATGATGTCATACACCGCCACTGGTGGCGTATAGTCGATGGGGTTAGGAACAAAAACTAAACTGAGATGGAATTATAATTTTTCTCGTGCGTGTGTTTGTTTTTTGTTTTAATTGCCACCGTGGAATTTTGTGATTGCTCAGTATGTACGTAAACTGATTGTGATATTTAGAAATCAGACAGATTATTGATTAAAGGCAGAGCCTGTTCATTGATTAAACCCAGAAAGTCCCCAGCTGCATTATAGGAGCTTGTGCAACCTCATTAAAGAAAGGGATGTTTTTCATGTCGTGAGATTTACGCGTGACACGGCGGACAGCGCAGCAACTGTGAAGCTTTAAATGGATCCACTAACCTCATTTAAGAGGGCTTCCCCTCCCCCTGACACTTGTGCCGCTGGCGTGTTAAGATGATAATGAATTTAAAGAACACTTATGACTAATATGTCAGGCTTTTACCCTTTGAAAGGCGACGGACTCGCTGGAGCCGCAGCTCCGGTCTGTCGTGGGTATCCGTCTCAGCCTTGCTTTATCCCCCAATGTGGGTCTGGACGAACAGGATAATGGGATGTCCAATCATGGAAATGTGATTTCCATTGACCGCAGCTTCGTAAGTGAGTCGTAGAAGGGTCTTAACAAATTGGATTTGTCCGATGGATGTGAAAAATACAGGGCCTCTGTATACATGTGAGTGTATCTGTGCTGTCTCATCCTCACATCATCAGAGCTGGCGGCAGCACCGTCACACCCACTCGGTTGCAGCAACTTGCCTACTGTAACTGTACTTTAATCTAAAAGAGCACATCAGATGTGCCATGTGGTATTTAACAGCTTGATCCTTGCATAGTGCTTCATCTAGAAATTAACTTCCAGAAGGATTACGTTGGGAGATTCTCCCCTTTTTTTTTTTTTTCTTTTTTTTTTGACTCAGTTCAAGTTTTTCACTGCAGAGTTGCATGGAACTTGTATAAAGTGTCACATTTTTCACTAAAATGATTTTGCATACCAATGCCAGAAAGTTTCTGACCTTCTCATTTCCAGAATTCATTATCAGACACTCCACCTTAATCTGATTAATGGTAGCAGTCTCTGTCTTAACAGACAATTGGTTTTCTTGGCACTCTATAGATCTGCATTCGTCCTGCTGAATAAGCATAGACCAACTACAGACTGAAGTGCAGCCAAACCACAGAACTAACCCAATAATCGTTATCGCAATAGAACGCATATGGACGTTTCCTGGATATCAGAATGTATCCAAAGCTCTTATTGTGGTGTCTGCGCTACAGATTGTTAGGATTATTTACACACTGATTGATGAATTTCATCTTGGGGGAGAAAAGATTATGACTTTTTGGTTGGTAAAAGGAGTGCAAATGGAGGTCAGCTCAGTGATTTTTCAAACTATTCATCCTCTGCAGCATCCTACCTATGCAGGCTTTACGGCTCTGTAATTACGCCACCTCACTTCCTCGTCTGCTCCCGTCATAATTACTACTGCCGCCGTCGTGTTGTAATGTAGCTCCGGTTAAATAAGCTTTTTACACCATCGACCTATGGAGTCATTTTTCATAATTTCTTTTCTGTTTTTTTAATGGCAGGGAAATTTTAAGATTTTTAGCATCTTACTCGAGGGCAAAACAAAGCCTATCTTAGCGTTTGTTTATCTTGGCTATAGATAACAAGGGTTGATTGAAAAGTGCTGACTGAGAGTCTGGATAATTACTTGGCAGCCACCGTGGATTTTGTAAGTTACACCTGCTGACGTCTGCCTTCCAACCTGCAACCTCTGGAAGACAAACTTCTTCATACCCATTATTAGCCTTTGCCAAAACAAACACAAAAGACGCTTTAACAGTTTCTCAGTCATCCACGGCAATTAATTGTATATGCAAATTCTCCCTTCTAGAAAAGAGACGTTAAAGTAATGACAGGGAGGTGTTTGTAACAAGATCAGCAAACATACTTCATAAAAGGGTCATCTTTTCCTGTCTGGTCATATTAGAGCATGCTAATATCCTCCTCGTCATGGAGGCAACATTTTATTTTAAGTCAAAATGTAGAAGAGCTGGCATGAGTTTGAAGTACCTTTCTTACTGTTTGTTACAGGCTGTGGGTGATAACAGGCTGGTATGAAAATGAGCAGCAGGCAGGTGCTCACATTTATGAAGATTAAAAAAATTCTCTCATAACTTTGTGGCCCCTTTTTGGGAAGCATCATTGGCTCATTTGTTAACAGGAGAGCTTTACTTAATCTAGCCAATGGAGAAAGACACTGATGCTGAGTTAGCTACTGTATGTCTGTTGCAATTGACATTTTGTCCTCTGGCTTCATTGAACAACCGTGTCATTGCCTTATGCCAGTAAGGGGTCAGAGACAGTGTGAAATTACTGGAAATGGCTCTCCCCTAAAGCACTAATTAATGAGCTTGGAGGTTTTATAGCTTTTTAGAGGAGCTTTCCGCCTTAAAAAAGGAAGGGAAAAAAATGGTCTTGTTTACATGCCTTTGCCATGGCGACATAGTCGCAGCAATTTAGTAGTTGATTGGGCGTTGGCTAGCAGCAAGGCATTCATTGTTTCCACACAGAAGAGTGTTTTCTCTCTGTTAACTTGCTGTCATAACACAGGATGGACAGAAAGATGGTCAGCAGTGTTTCAGCTGTTAGCCTCAGATGTGGCTTGAGATATGTTCAGCTTTTCCACGTGTAAAGATCAAAGTGATTGTGCTGTTATATCAGTGCCAATCAGGTGAAATTAATACACAGAATGAAAGTGTCCTCTCTTGAGAATTACCACTCAAACTGCAAATATACATTTTATTTAGTCCAATTTTTCCTTAAAACTAAAAACAAAAATCTCTCTCCAAGTGAGGAGAGATTTGCATTACAGATGAGAAATCAAGAGTAAATAAAACCAGCAGTTTTCTCAAGGAAATGTAGCATGGCAGACTTGCTGTATATCCTGTTTCCATTGTCTTCCCTCACTTGGCTGCTTTATCGACCTCATGTCAGCGTGTACAGCGGGCGCACAACCAGGAGAAATGAAGCTGGGCTACTCTGACTTATTCATGTATCTGTTTCTGTATTTATTCATTACCCCCTCCACTTGCAGGGTTCCCACTTGCATGTTACCTTTGGATTCAACTGTGGAAGCCTGACAATTGTGCTTCTGCTGCTCACAATAAACCAGCAAGAATCCTGATTTAGACTTGATGGGTCTGAAAGGAAGTCTGTTTTTATAAACTCTTTTTAATTCCTTAATTTTTTCAGCATAATACTCATGTGCATGCCTTTCTTCTCTCTGGTTGTTGAATATTACATACTGTCTGGTAGTATTTGAATTTTGCTATGGGGCCGCCTGCGCAGGTTGGAGCAGGCTGTATGTTTGGGCTATTGTCTTGAGTAGATGAGGGTAGTAAACCTGTGCGTACCAGATGTTTCATAGCAGTTGCACCCTGCCTTTCTCTCCCGTCTCTGTCTCTCTTGCTCTTTCTCCTCCTCCTACTCCTCCTCCTTCACATCCCTGCTGTCTGTCTGTCAGCACTTTCCCAGCGGTGGTGTGAGACATGGCGTCAGGGTGCCTGGGCTGCCAGCTTCTGCCAGCTCACACTGTGACCTCCAGCCCTGCCACCTCAGCTCCACGTGCCAATGCCACAGCAGGGCACTACTGGGCATTTATACTGAGTTGACTCCCGGTGCCAGCAGAAGTCTTTTCATGTTGTTTGGGTTATTTTGAATAGTACTGAATTGGTAGAAGAGAGCACAAGCATTTCTTAACAAAAGATAAACTTTTATTCTAATACAAATCATCATTTCTCTTGTTAAGCTATAAATACATATTTTAAATACTATCTAAACAATATTCACAGAAAATTGTAATACAGAGCACACTACTACACATAGTATACATACTTAGTATATACCAGGGGTAGGCAACCTTTCTGATGACGAGTGCCATTTAAAATTTCCTCAGAGGTCAGTGTGCCATATGATTCCATTAGCAATAAATGTAATAACGCTCTATATGAACAGTTACACACTATATAGAACCACTTTATAGAATTATATTTGTTCGCAGATGTTGGCAGCTATCAGTGAATAGTTATCAGCTATTTCGAAACAAAAAAAAGACACTTTTTATCCATGACAGCAAATGAACTGTACAACAGAAAATGCAAATGCTATTTATGGTCTCCTCACAACAATGATAAGAACAATAAACTGGGCCAATATGGCATGTCTGTTAATACAGAGACACACATGTTAATGTGATCTCTGGTCTCCCACTCAGAGACACAGGTCTCCGAGTGTCCAGCATTCAGACGGCTGCCTGAGGACTCATGTGAGAGAAAATCTGCTCACACAGATATGTAGAGTCAAATACTGTCAATAAGGCCTCTGCAATGTTCTGAAGACAGTTAAACTTGTCAGGTAGTGATGTCCATAGGTGAAAATGCAGCTCCATGAACACGCACAGCTGTGGATTCCAGCTGCTTCGATGTTATATGTGTGATTTCTAACATTTTACGTCAGATAAAAACTTTGGTTGTAAGCTTCAGATAATTATTTATTAAAAGCTAGACATTTTAAACGAGAATAAGAAAGTATTTCCTTGTGCCCCCCTCTCCCTGTTAGTGCCCTACCTGCCCCCCTGGCAAAACTTTGCTAGACCCGCCCCTGCACAGTTACCAGCTGTCAGCTACTTAGAAAAAGATCCTGGTGTTATTTGTCTCTCAGAAACAGTTCATAACTTCCCTTCAACTCAGTCATGTCACCTAAAAGGTAAACCTGTTTCTCCATCACCTGTTCAGCCCTGATGATTCAGTAAGGACATCTCCTGGTTTCTTCATGTTTCCCTCTCACCAGATAACCAAACCGACATCATGACCAGCAGCTTTACAGCTGTGGCTCCAGCAAACATCAGCTGATACTAGAAA
>NW_005187450.1:695319-710126 GCF_000239375.1 Pundamilia nyererei
CACCGAGCAAATGCCCAGTATGCCCAATGGCCAGTCCAGCTATGGTCGTGCCATCAGTTAACCCTTCACGCGTGCCTAGGGTTGCCGACCCCTGGTATATACTATAATGCACATACAGTTATCTGCTAAATAATAATAATGCTAAATAATGCATTTTCCAATATGTTATGTGTTGCACCACACAGCAGATCTTATTTGTCAGATACTTTAGACATTAAAAATGTTCCAAAAAGCACAAATGGTATAGCCAAGGTAGAACCCGTTCCCCTAACTTTGAGCTTTACCAGCATCCTTTTTTTTTTAATGAAAATGCATATGAAAAGGAAAACTAAGGAGCCCAAAACTACTGAACATGGCTTTAAATGCTTTTTATTTAACAGTTTCAAATGAGAGTGACTCACTTTGGAAGCCAGCCTCAAGTGGTTACTCTGGGAACTGCAATGTTCTGCTTTATACAGGCTAAAAAAAATAAGTATCATAGCTGGAGATGGATTGTATTGAAATTTAAATTCAGCCTTTGTGGAAGTTTGATTATGACAGTTTTATGTCATCAGTAATGTTAGTAGATAGTGGTATTTGATTAATGACACACTCTGGCTAACCCAGTGTCTGGTTCACTGTGTCCAGTAACAAAGGAACAGTACTGACCAGTTTAGAGATAAGCAGGAGGTGACTGTCTCTGGTGCACGTGGGTGATGAGAAGTCGGCTCATGTCCTTCTTAGCAATCGGGCTCAACAACCGCTATATAACCCCCTCCCTCCATCATTTCCAAGGCCTCCGTCCTTCCCAGCTAACCCTGGCCTTAGGAGCTCCTTAGGGAGCGCTGACTCAGGTGACTGAGTTTTAAACAGCGTCCCCAGCCCCCCTCTCCGTCTTCCACGGCTTGAGAGTGACCTTGCCTCCGCTCGTAGAATGAGCGAAGGAGGGGGCTGAGGGAGGGCATAGGTGGGTGGGGATAAGGCTAGGCCCTCATTAGCCCGAGCTGAGGCGGGACAGCTCAGGAGAAGTGCGCTAATTACCCAACTAACAATGTCCTTGCCGTTCACGGCTTTGAGCGGCCACTTCACCATGGGATAATAACCCCGTCACCTCTCTGAGAAGTTCACGATGGCATTATCACGATCACTTTAAATGATGGACAGAGGGTGGTGTTATAATGCAGCTAACTGATTGATGGATTTGGCTGCAGCTTCCCACAGTAGAGCATCTAACTGCATTGTGCACGGATGGCATGGTTTGGAGTCAGTGGGTGACACAAACGCACAATAATGACCTTTAAAAAACCTTCTTTGGACCTCATTTTCGTTTTTGAAGAAAATCATTGCCCTCTCAGACGCTTAGAGCTACCAATTTTAGTAAGTTGCACTCTAAAAAAGAAGTCTGTCATTAGTGTAAAAAGTTTGCAGTCACAGACCAATCAAGCGTCTCCTTGCTTAGCAACCGATGGTGACTGTTTTGTCTGCAACTATTTTCTGAGTCATTGGTTCTCTGTGCCTGAGAGGTGACTGGTGAGGCCAGCAGGGCCAGCATGAGGTCCTCAGCACTACCCTTCATCTTTTCTGTTAGCGTGTGGAAAACAGCTTGGCGACCGACAGCCTGACATTACAGAAGGAGCCTGTAATCATGGGACTGTAAAAACCCAAATCCAGCAGCCGCAAACAGTGTGGCCTCGTCATAGTGGTGGCAGCTAAGAACCATTCACCGCCTCTGTCCCATAAACTGTGCTTGCCGTGTCATACCAGACCCCCTTCATAGATGTTTCTGCTTTCAATAAAGTTGCCAGTTAAGGCTGTAAATGAGATTGCTGCTCACACGAGAGGTTGCTGATGCTGTGAAATGACGTGTTAGGGTTACTGTGAAAACAACACAGCATGTATGTGCAAAAATCTCTAAATCCTCATGGGCTTTGGGACAGCTGTGTGCAGCAGGTATATCGCATAACTATGACAGAAGATATGTAGACTGTAACTAAAAAACACATTCAGCCCTGTACCTCTCCTGCCGCACAAGCTGTTTGCCATTACACTGACTACACTCCACACACCGCGCGGCCACGCTACCCTCAAACGCTAAGCGCCTATTTCCCATCATTATGCCATTTAATGCGATCAGGATGGTAATCAGATTGCAAATGAAATGCCTCCATGACACAGTTGTGTGGGTCCGCTGGTGTGGGGAGTTTAGAAAGGCAGCTGGTGGAGAATTTGAAAGGACAGAGCGGCTCCAACCAAATCTGGGTCTAATCTGTTAACCCTCCTCCTGCTCCTCCTCTGGGTGCTGAAGGGCAGGACAGGGTGTTTGAGAAATTCTTGTGAATAATAATTTTCTTTCTTTCTATTTTTTTTTTTATCATGTGAGGAACTTAACATTAGTGTAGGCACAAGACTAGAGAAGACTTGCAGCTCCTTTTTTTAATTGTTAGTGCAATCAATGGTGGCTTATACTTGAGGATTTTATACATTCTTAATAAATAAAACCACTCCCAAGCGCGATCGAATCGTTTATTTATCTTAACTATTCTTTACCTGTCTTTGCATATTATTAGAGCGGGTTTTAAGCTGTTAAACTGCTTATGGGTTGTGAATATGTTCATTAATACATCTTAGTGTGGAAGATGAGTAGGGATGAGACCTGAAAGTGCTGGATGCGGGAGTCTGTCAGAGTGTATTACACACCTCAGAGCTAAGAGCCAGTTGACAGGACAGCCACTTGTTGCTGCTGAGTCTGTGTGAAGATGTGCATTTTATAGAGCGCAGGTCTGTCTGTATGGAGGATTTCGGTGGTAAGTCTTATGTGAAACAGTATGAATTTATATGCTGCTGCTTACACACTGATTTGGGTTTACTACTAGTTCATTTCTTTTGTTCATTACTTTTAATTGTGCTCTCTTTCCTCTATGTGTGTTTGTGTGTGTATTTTGTGTGTTGCAGTCGTGACACTGACCTCTCTACAATTATCTCCAACCTGCACCACACCAGACAGCACGGCATGCCCGAAGGCCAGTCCGCCTCTGACCACAGCACCAGTACTGGACACACAGGTAGGATCATGATGATGCCTGTGTGTGTGTGTGTGTGTGTTTTAACAGTATGCATTTGTAATGTATGCAAAATGTAAGGTGGCTTCTTTCTTTCTCTTTCTTACATTTGTCTTTCTCTTTCTTCCTTTGCATGTAGGCAGATGATACATGCCCCTTTACACCTCCTAAAACACATGTAAACGTTCCATTAACCATTTAATTTACTGTAATTTATGTGATTGAGGGAATTTAACATAAGCGTATTAGTAATTCCTAAAGGTCGCTCATGTTGATTACTTAATGTTCTTCCCACATTCTCTGCCGCACTCCAGGATTTTTTTTTTTTTTTGGCTAAACCCCCTGTTTTAAATTACCTCTGAATAAATAGCTTTGTTTGCCATTAATCCAGTTTCATGTGAGCAGAGGAACCATGGTGTGCATGTGCTAAGCTAAGAGCTTTGCTTCCAGCTTAAACACAGAACACAGACCACATTTAATCACAGCTATTTGTCAAGTAGACTGTATGAGGATATTGTGCAGCCATCAAAGACATATGGGTGTTCAGAAAGCCTCTGTGTAAGTCACTGTTTAGAAACAAGTCCATTGTACTGTATGTTTCGCTCACATTTTGTAAGTTGCACTTAACTTTAGTGGCGTACAAGTATGTTTGTGTAGCTTTTGATGGTACACTTGCAAAATCTTCACATTATCACAGTAATATAAGAAGTTCACTAACTATAATTTTAGGGTTGTTGAAGACTTAAAACAGTTGGAAGGTGTTTCATGTTGAACTAATTAATCTCAAGAGTTTTATTTTTTCTTATCCCTGCTAATTTTTTTTTCTTTTTTTTGATTTTTTGCCTGCAGGTGAAAATATTGATCATGACACATGAATAACCCTGGATTATAAACTTCTATCAGATAATCCAAACACTTTTAAATAAATGCAGTTACCCTTAATTAAATAATTGGGTGCCTTTTTATCAGTAAAGACCATACCTTTGCTTTGCTGTTACCCGGAGTTCAACCCCTGTCCCTTCTTATCCCATTAGTAGGAGGCACAGCAAGTGGCATAATCACCCCAGACCCAACACTTCCATACTGTCTCTCCGTGTGCTCATATACTCTGTCTGCCAGATTAATTGTCCATACGGTGCCTGCGATATGAGGTAGAGTGGGTGCAAGGTGGGAAGAGTATTAGATTGCTAAACAGCCAGCTCAGCCGGTGTCTTTGGGTCCCTGTTTGGGACAGATTTCCACCAATACACCAGTCTAATCAGCTGTTAAACTTAATGGAGAAATCAGAGCCATGAATGATTTTCCTAATGGGGGAAGACAAGAGGGGATGGAGGTGGGTGTGGGGCAGCAATGGGGGATGGTGCGCGCACAGTGTGGCCTACACGTAGGGGGTCCAAGACCCTAAAATCTGTCCGCTTGAGCATTAAAGGGAGATTTAACAGGCTGCCTAAGCGGCTCGCTTCGTGTCTGTAAACAAGTCCAATCCGATCAGCCACTGGCTCTAATTCTGTCTGCCAGTGAAATTAGACACACACTCGTTCTCAAACACACAATTACACACAAATAACATGTAGTTATACATCTGCGTCCCTACGCAATATCAACTCAAGTTCGAATTTGCGTCCACATACTTAGGTGGGTGAAATGTACATGAAGTTTTAAAGCAGTGGATTGTTTGGCTTTGGGATTGGCGCAGCATAAATGCTTGTGTTTATGTGTTTATGCTGTTGCATCAGTCACCTCTGCTGTTCGACTCCTCCAGAGGTGTTTAATGTGTACCAGTGAACAGTGGAGGGAAAGAAGGGAGAAAGGCAGCCAGGAGGAGGTGAAGAAAAAGTCTGCAGCAGCGAGAGACGGAGATGCTGTGATGGAGGAAACATTTGGAAATAGGGAGCCAGAAGAAAATGAGATGAATGAGTGCGGTAGTGGTATCAAGGGAGGGTAAGCAGCAACTATGGCGGCGGACTGCTCCGTGTGTGTGTTTGTGTGTGTGCGTGCGTGTGTGTGTGGGTCAGGAGGAAAGGGAAGCAGGCTTGCCGGGTCGTCTCTGTGCCGGAGTGGGCCGTTAATTAAATCTGAGAGACAGACAGGAAGGTTGCCTCCCTCCCTTCTCTTCCCATCTCCATCCGTCCCTCCCCTGCTTCGCTCTCTCAATCCCCAGCCACTGGCTATTCAGAGGCTCTGTTAGAGGCGGAGAGGAGGGTGGAGGGGAAGGAGGGGTAGGAGGCAGGAGGGGCAGGGGCGCCGATGCTGAGAGTCTGGCTGCCTGTGGAGACTGTAAACCGTGGCTCTGCGGTCAGACCGGAGACTCAAACAGGCAGATAAGGTGTTTTTGGGCCGCCGCTCTCGCTCTCTTCCTCTCTCTCTTTGCTCCCAACACTCAGGCTCTCAAAAGCAGTTACAGCCTGTCGGCGTGTGTGTGGTTGGGGGTTGCAGCAGCGGTTTGGGGCTTGAGCACATTTTTGTGTGTGTTTGTGCATGCGCACCTTTCCGTGTGCGGTTTCGAAAGGCCTGGTTTTAAATGTTTGCTTGCGTGTGAATCTGCAGCCCAGCGTGTTTGTGCAAGGCCTTTTTCTTTCAAACTGATTGCTTCTAAAGTATTACCAGCTAGTTATTACATGATTAGCATAGAAAGGCAATTCTGCCCCCAAAGTAAACATTCCAGGATGTGTGCTTATATTAGCTCTGTCATACAGCGGCTAAAAAGGGGAAATGTGGATAGTAAATATTTTAAAACATCCCACAGCTTAACAGGGATGTAATTGCACTGCCATAACAAAACGCTTTCTCATGGTTTCTCAAACAGACATGCTGATGGTTCTGTCAAGATGTGAAATTCAAGATGACAAAATAAATAGTTGAATTAATAGTGAAAATAGTTTTGTCCTTCATGCCTGGGCGCTTAAAAGAAACCCTGTAGTTTCTGTAGTTGTATTGTTTCTTTCTTTTCTGCTTGTACTTGTGCAAAGTTACACTTGAGCAGAATCGGCAGTCGGTCGAGTTGTGCGTCACAGAAATATTTCTTGGCACTTTTAAATCTTTAATTGCCTTTAATAACCGGCGAATTGCACGTTGTTTGAATGGGAATATTAGCTTGCATATTTGGGCATGAACTGTTGCCTAGGAACAGTCTCTGTAAGCAGAAGAAGACGGATGAATGCTGGGAAGACGGAAAGATCTGACAAAGAAAGCAATACATTTAAGACTGACAGAAGATATTAGACATCATTTTTGGATTCAGAACAACCTTATTGGAAAAGTTTAATTGAGAAATTTTCCATTTACAGATTTTTTTTTCAGATATTTAATCTACTTATGCAATATTATATATAAATGTTTCTTGATGGTTTTTCCCCCTTCTTTTATATGTTGTGTTTCCTGATTCAGGATGATGAAGTATTTTATTTATTAATCAAACTTATTTTTATTCTAATTAGTTATTTCTGTCATGTTTTTTTTCTTTTGACTTTTTAAAAGGAAATTCAAAATAAATGGTATTTCCATAGAATTAGGACAGACAGTTGTCAGATTAGTTTTGTAGCCGTTATTTTGGGAAATAGAGTAGACAACAAAGCACTCTGCAGTGGTCTTTTGCTATATGGGTAGCCTACTCAACCTAGTGAGGTGTACCGATGCCTACATATTAGTAATTTGAAAAAAACTTTTTTCTGGGTGACTGTCACAGTGGTTGTCATAACCGACATTATAAACAAACCACTGGTACTGCTGATGGAAACTTCTCGTGTAACGCCATCTGTTCAGAGGATTCCTACGAGAAGGGACTGACTGTATCCGGCTGAAGGCAGTGAGGACGACAAAGACAAAACCTACTTTTGGTTTTATTTGGTTACATAATTATGATCTCTTGAAAATATCAAACTCACAGATTTTCATTTTAAGGTCAGATGTTTGGGGTTTTTTTGTTCCATTCCTTTTGTGATTTTGTTTCTGGCTCTGTTTGTCCGTCTTTCAGTTTCTTCCATCATATAAGAAAGACGAGCACTTTTTGTGGCAGTTTTCCTATTGGTGAACATTTGCACATGTTGTTGTGGTGCATCCTCCACTCGTGCAGACTCCATCAACCACCCCCAACCCTCTCTCATACCCCCACCACCACCACACCGCCCTTTCCCAGCTGCATCGGCCCGTAAGCCAATCAATGCCAGGGCTTTCAGGGCCGGCGGAGGCCCCGGCGCACGGAGGAGGGATCAATAAGTTATTAGCACCATTCTGTCAGCTGTAATGTGGAGATTGATCGGGGGGCTGCGGCTGGCGGCCCACCCCACGTCCCCGCCTGTCACCCCACCCCCCCAAGCTGCTCCCTCCACTCAGCTGCCTCCCCCTCCCCTTCCTCGGCCTGATAAAGATGACAGATTAACGGAGTAAGAGAGGAATTAAGGAGTCTGGCTGTCTGAGCTGTCAACGCGCTCCACAGGATGGAGAGAAGAGAGGAGGAGGGCTAAAGTTTGAGGAAGAAGAGGGGTAAAAAAAAAAAAAAAAGAGTAGGAGAGGAAGGGGAACGTTCTCCTGGCTGATGATTCGCCCTGCTGGTGTCACATGAAAGAGAAGTCGTTTAGGTCCTGCTGTTTCCTCTTTCTCTTTCTATCCCTCAGCTCTCATCTATCTTTTCTCTCAGTGGGAGGAACAGCAGATAAGGAGGAGGTTAACTAGCAAGGAGGAACTGAGGAAGAGGCTGGAACATGGTGTGTTCACATACACGTCTGAAAAAAAGGCAAGACTGCAGATTGTCTGTTGACCAAGAAAAGCTAAAACATGGGGTTATATCATTAGAAGCAAACGCTGTCTGCACTTAATAATTGCTGTATTTTGACAGTTAAAATAGCAGCCTTGAAGGCGGACTAAAACTCTTGACTCCACGACCACTAATTCCTTAGCAATATTAACAAGCAGGTGATAGGGAAAGGCCTAAGGTAGCAAACTTGACTGTAAGCTGTGTTAGTGGGAGTAAAAGGGTTAGTATAGATGCTAGCAGAGCTCAGGGTTTGGCATTAAAAGGGAGCGCCGGTGCTCTAAGAAGCCCCATTTAATTGGCTTTAAAAGCTTTCCGCCCTCAAATCTCGGGCCCTCGGGCACTCGCTCAGGAGACGCAGTGTCTTGAGTGAGGTCGGCTCAAGAGACGACTCAAGTGTGTTTGATCATGAGAGGCTGTGGGTGTGGGTCTAAGCGCGTGTGTGTTTGGTAGAAGAGGGGCTTTAACTAATGGGGGTTCTCTCTCTCTTTGTTAATATTTCACTAATAGGATAGATGGAGACCTTCGTTTTTTTTTTCACCTGAAAGGACCAGTGAAAGAAAAGTACCAAGCGAGATTTGAAAACGAGAAAGAAAAACGGAAAGAGAGATAATAAAAGAGATTGGAGAAAAAGTAGAAATGGTAAAAAGCATCCAGTTTGTGTGTATGCATGCACTTGTCCATTAGCGTTACTCCCAGTGCCCCCCGCCTCCTCCTGCTGTTTCTTTTGGATGGTATAGGGAGTGGATCTCCTCAGGACCTGAGAGGTAACATCAAACACCGGATCATTAGTGAACCTCCTCCCTCTCATCCTTTCCCGCTTGCTCGCTCGCCCTCTCATCAACACCGGCACTCCTTTAGCAGCACAGCAAAATCCTCAGAGTCCTGTCTAAATCCTTTTTTTCCCCTCCTCTGTTTCCCCTTGCAGACAGGAACAGGCACAAGTTTGGCTAATAGGTTAAAGGTCAGAGCTCAGACACCATATCAGCTTTACTCTCACGTACCACCAGCAATATTAATGCTGGACACAGGAAAGAGGCGGAGCTAACTATATTTGCGTGGGTGTTGCGATGATGATGACGACGTGTTTTATTTCTACTCTGTGTTCGTTCTTTCTCCGCACTGTTTACACCTGCTGTGCAAATGATGAAAAATTGCTTTGCTGAAAAAGCAGAGAGAGAGAGATGAACCATTCTCCTTGAGGGAGGGGGGGGAACTCGCCTCACCCTGAAAACTATGCATTGAGATGGGAAAGAGAGAAAGTGGAACGAAGGGAAGAAGAAGTCACTGCGATGGGTTTGGCTGTCTGTGTGGAGGAAGAAACAGAGTTGGAGAAAAATCAGAGATGCATGAAGTAGAAATAAAGAGAGAGAGAGAGAGCGCAGTGACAAACGCCTCTTTCCTTCCTGCCGGCGCTGCGTGCGATGTGCTCTGCATCTCCTCCTTCTCTGATAAGGCCTGTATTGATTTGAGGTGTGTTTGTAGGGGAGGTGGCGGGGGGGTGGGAGGTGATGGGATGGGAAAGGAAGGAAGAGAGAGATGAGAGGGGAGGAGAGGTAAGGGGTGGGGGGGGGACAACAGGGAGGAAGAAGAGGAGCCAGAGAGGTGTTAATGTGAGAGTGAGATGCTCCTGAGGTTCAAACACACCCAAATGACACTAACGAGAGAAGGAAGGGGATGGAGAAATGAAGAGACATGAGGGTTTATGGGAGGTCACCAAAAGTTGTTGTAGAGGTACAAAAACGAAAATTAAAATAAAAACACGTGAGGCAGACATGATGTCAGCAGAGCGGTATTTCTGAGAGGATCTCGTGCACTTTAGTTCAGTCAGAGGGTTTTGCTTCAACATCTGGAAAAAAGGAAGAAAGAGAGAGGAAGGATGGTGATAACACTTGAGGACAGACTGTTGGAAAGAGATTATGGCACAGAGAGACAGAGCCCCCCTCCCTGCTTTAGATAGACAAACAAACACGTGACTAAGGGGGGCAGATCCGTCATCCACGGCAGTGCAGGGCCTCTCTTTTCTCTGACAGAATATGCACCTCTCCAGACGCCCGTGCCTTGTTTCACTCATTCTGTTTTTCATCTTTCTCTCCTCCTCTTTGGTTATTTTTCGCTCGCACTTCTCTCTCTCTTCTACCATTTCCAAAGCAGCCACCATGCACACAGGTAGAGACACAGGAGAGCGGCAATATCGAGTCTTTACTCTGGTTTTTGTTTCTGATTGGTTTCCGTGTGTGTTTACAGATGACCTTCTAGGCAAGAGGAGAAGCTTCTCTCCCAACAGCAGCAGCGAGTGTCCCTCTGAAAGCAAGAAGTTACGCAGTGTATCCCCCAAAGGTAGGCAGTGTATTTGTGTGTTGTGATGTTACAGATGTGTGAAACTGTTTGAGGGGAAAAAAGACGGAATGACTAAAGAGAAAAGATGGAAGTTGACTCGGCCGCTGGTGAATGTCAGAATGTTGACCCCAAATCATGTTTCTCCAAATATACATGCAAACATCCCTGCAGAGAAAGGTGTTATGGGTGACTACAGGTCACAGAGGCCCAGAGAGCAAATGATGTGCCAGATCTCAGTGTGTCACATGCTCCTGGTTGAGATAGGAGTATGTAGAAGCAGCCATCTCGTTCCCCTTTCTTCCTACATATGCACACATTAGAGGGTGCCACCAAAAACGGATAAATAGTTAAATAAAAAACAAAGTTCTTACTTACAAAGTGATTTAACATCAATAAATGAAAACCATTTAGGAGTTTCATTTTTAGCCCTGAAAAAGATCAAACATTGATCACCTCTACATATGTGTGTGTTCCACAAAAAATGAATGAAAGCTGTGATTTGAGGGCATGGGCGCCTGTCCCGTCTGTCATCTTCCAAACAAACACATGTGTACAGTAATATCCTCAGGCAGACACACTCATATGAGCATAAGCATTTGCTCTCTAGGTGAAATTAGCACAGCGTAAATGACGGACCTTGACAAGGCACACCTTGGTAAGACGGTGCTCCTCTGTAGTGCTGCAATCCGGGCGCTGTCCTCTATTATTCATATCTCCCTCGTGTGGTGTGAAACCAGGCGCCCGGCGTGGAGCTGGCACGGCCACCGAGTCTGTCCCTCTGGGCTCCTGACGAAGACTTCCTGACTGATGCATTATACAGCAGGCAAAACCCAAGGGCAGCTCACCACACATCTTATCTTTGCAGACTCACAAGCGCTGTGCATACACTGCACTTCTTATTTGACAAACTAATAAAATCTTCTTTCTGAGGGTTAAAGTATGGATTAAAATTTAGATGAGTGAAAGCAGTTGTGTGTGATTCGGATGTAAGACTGAGCTGTGTCGAGCTCGGCGTGATCCCTGTTTTGACCTTTGGCCACCAGGTGACCTTTGACCGACTGCAGTCCTGCCTGGAGCCTCTTTCCTCTTTCTCTGTGTACAGAAGCACTCATTCGTGGCCATTATCGTCTTACTTAGACACAACCCTGCCTCTGAAAGATGCATGGGTTTGTTATTGGTTGAGAATAGTGTGTGTGTGTTTGTGTATTCTGGCTCGGATTCCTTTTAAGGCAAATGGAGGTTTGTGTGTTTTGAGTTTGTGTTTTTGTGCCTCTCACAGTGTGTATGGTTAGGTTTCTGGTTTTTAAAACACAATCTCTGTATATGCTTTGCATATATACATACATTCTTCCTCTGCTGCACATGCACAAACTGAAACAAGAGAAACTGATAAAGCAGACTCTGTTTCTGTGTGTGTGTGTGTGTGTGTGTGTGTGCGTGCAGCCAGCTGTCCAGAAAAGTGCATTTAAGCCTTGTCAAAACATTGCTGATCCTGTGTCTTAACCTTGAGCTCCGTCCACACCCAAAGCCTGACGCGGCACCTGTACGTGGGTTAGTATTTGTGTGTTATCTATGCTAAGTTACATCTTTTTGCCTCCAAGTGTGGTGACACAAGAGATCCTTTAATGACTAATGCAGGTGGAGAACAGACTAAAAGAGACAGACTGTGAGGGTAGTGTGTGGATGGAGCCAGAGAGATTGGATACCACTGTGTAAATGATGTCTGTTTTTCTTTCAGTTGCAAAGTCGGCACCCCCTGCTGTGTTTAGAGAGCAGGAAAACTTTAGACAGGCACAGACTAGTTGCGCACGCACACACAAACACTCGAGGACCTTGGGTGGATTAGCTGGAGCTTGTCGGTGGAGACAGAGATGCTTGCGTGTTCGCTTCCTCCCTCACCACCTCCACCCCACCTCCGCTCCTCAGCGCCACTCCTGCTCGCCTGCCCGGGGCCAGACTCAGGTTTCAATAAGGAGGAGGGTGGTAAAAATAACCCCTGCTTCTTTCCTCTGCTTCTCCCTCCTCCACCTCATCCTCTGTCTCCCTTTTCTAACTCCCTAACCACCTTCCTATATCCCCCTCCGTTCTTACCTTAGATCATGTTACTATTGACAGGGAGGGGGAAGAGGGAGGTCAAAGGCAGGGAGATTAAGTATGGGGGACTGACGGCTAGATAGACATCATACACCGCATTGTCTTCGCAACACCCTAAACACAACAGAGAGGTGTTACACACACACGTACCCACACTAACAGTGGTCGAAGCTGAGAGTTGTTTTGTACTGTTGAGTTTTCTGCATTATATACAGTAAGTTTCATCACTGCAGTGTTACCGGAGCTACTGATGCGCTTTGTGTAAGAGAAATTGTGAGTTCATGATGGGGTCAGGCTCTGAACATTAACAATGCATGGCTCTACGCATGTAGCTTCATGTGAAGAGGCTTCCAGTCCACTGGACCTTCATGATCTTTGAAAGCACATGTTCTGACTCATATTTAACATATGCATAAAGCTTATACTTGTTTTATTAGGTAAAATGAGAAAATATGACCAAAACATGTTTAATATTTAGGTATTTCTCAAAGGGTCTAGTACTTTTAAGAACTGAAATCAAATTTTAACTAGAAAAGGTTTGAATCACTATTTCTTATCTGACAATAAAGTTCGCAGTAATGTTAAAGCACAGTGCTTCATGTGTCTGATGTTGAATCGGCTTTTTAGCTGTTGAACTGCAAAATTTCACAAATCTGTGACCTCTGGTTACCATTTAGAGCCACTAATGCTTTGAGGCTGCTGACAGTATTACATTTCATGCAACCTCTTGCTTGTGGCGTGCTCTGCACAATCGTGACATGCAAATGAATGTGGACTGTTCTTCCTATAAATATCTCGTGTGCCACTGAGGTGATAGAAATTTATGAGGAGAGCTTCAGAGCCTGGAGATCAAGTTAAAAGAAATTTCCCGATCAGTTTGCTACTGACAATCGCTAATCCCTCCCCTCCTTTCTGCAGAAAACTCCCAGAGCCCAGGGGTGGAGGCAGGCGGCAGCCACGGCCACATGAGCCCTGAGGAACATTACAGGCGCATGATGTCAGCGCTCAGCGAGCAAGGGTCCTACGAGGAGCAGCAGCAACGCCTCTACCAGCTAGCAAGCAGCATGGGTCTGCCCGGTCACGGTCAGTACACAAAGCTCTGTCTTGCTATTTCTAATCTTTCCCCACTCCACAGATTTTTAAATTCTTAATAGTAATATATATTTAGAAATTCTTACATAAAAGATCTAGAGGTTTCTTTTTGTTCACTTTAATTCAAGCATCTTTTAAGAAACGAAACAAAATAACCCTCCTCTATCACCTGTCGCTAAGTCACTGAGGTGCAGTGCTACCTGGTAACCCTGGAGTACAGCTCTGTGTTCACACTACCATGTAGCACCGTGCCACGCCGCTGCCATTGTGAAACCCCGGCCACTGAGACGGCTGACATTTCTATTTGCGGTGCTTGCCCACCCAGTGTCAAAGTGTCACTCAGGGTGATTTCTGACCACCCCGACTCTCCGTTGTTAACAACACCCACAAGCCTTCACATGCATCAACGCCATGATTGATCCAGGAGCTCTCATTGGCTGCCTGCCAACCCTCTAAGTCTCACCCAGGAAACCTCTAGTGTGTCACATATTCACTGAGTTTCTATAGACATAAAATTCCCCAGTTTTATCTTGAGGAAACTGGAGTTTGATGGGCGGGGAGGAGAGAAAATGAGAAAAGTTGTTACAGATTGATAAGCTGGCTTCTTGTTCTTGTCGCTGAGCGTGAAATGTTAATATTTTTCTCACATTTTTTCTACAGGATGTAACATTGACTCCGACCAGTGTCCTTTTTTTTTTTTTTTCTTCTACACGAGTCTTTCTTGCAGTAGTATAAATCCAATCAGTGCTTGGGCCAAATTGTAGTTTGAGCAGCTTTTATTTTTATTTGATTAGTAATGATTTTTAATTGCCGGTTGCAAATCTAGGGGCGAAGCCTATAAAAGCTTTAATTGCCCCCCCCCCCCTAGAGTTTAGAGGCAAAATTCTGGGGGTTTTATGGCCCTGGGCTAAGTCTGATCACCGGCTTCCTTTCCCAGAAGCTCTGTCGGTTTTGAGGCAGGCGCTCTGGCGCGATGCTGACATACTCGCTTCCTTTTCTTCACTTCCACATTCCAAATCATTTGATAGTTTCCACATTATCCTTTATTCTGCAAATATGCTTTCTTTATGCGACCAGCACTTGTGCAGAGAAGAAGAGGCACGGGTAAAGAGGGGGAAAAATTTATATCTATGGAGAGGAAATGAAGAAGGAACACAAATGAGGGAGGAAGAAATATAAAACAAGTTACAGTTGCCACACACTAAATGAACCCATCACTTAAAGATAATTTCCTTGTGACATAGCACACTCCTGTTTATATGTGTTAGATGCTGTCAGTGGCTGAGGAGCCACGGGCAGTGCAGGCTTTGCTAGTGCTGACAGCCACCCTTCCATATTTCTCTATAAATCCACTGGCTGTTTACAGGTTTATTTGCCAAACACAACACTGCTTCCACATCCTCCCTTTCTCCAATTAACAGGTGGCGCTTGTTAGGAACCACACTGTGAACAGTTTAGGATGTAGGACAGAGGGATGGCTGTTTTGTCTCTTG
>NW_005187450.1:710556-716294 GCF_000239375.1 Pundamilia nyererei
TCCTCCCTTTCTCCAATTAACAGGTGGCGCTTGTTAGGAACCACACTGTGAACAGTTTAGGATGTAGGACAGAGGGATGGCTGTTTTGTCTCTTGGAGTTCAGTCAGCGTCGAAATGTGGAGCTGTGCGTAACACCTCTAGCATCATCCCAAAAAGTGAAAAAATCAAGCAGTGCGTTTGGTCAAAGGACGAGGACGTTCAGCATGAGCACACATGCCGCATATTTACAGCTGCATAAGCCTATGATACTGGCTAAATGCTGATAAATGCTTCTTCCTGAAAAGATGCTTAATTTTCTGGTGTATGGTGCGCTTTAGCGGATAGATGCTGGCTTTTGTGTACCTGCCAGTCCACCAAATCCATCACGGGGCCGGCCAAGCTGCATCAGCGCAGCGCTCCCCTGTATTCTCGTGCTGAGGAAAGCCCGGCTTAACTGAGGGGATTTAGGCCCAACTCCCGGAATGGTGGTGGGGAGAAAAATGGGATGGCACAAAAGAGGGATAAGTGGAATGGGTCCGAATGACAAACTGGGACTTCCCAAAATAACTCATGCAAAGAAAGAGGTGTGTGTGTGTGTGTGTGTGTCCATCTGCAATTAGGACTCTAATTTGCAGTCAGAGGGGCTCTCCTCTTGTGTGCCAGCAGCTGCAACATGAGACAAGAGTTTTAGAGGGGAACATTCTGAGTCCGAGCACCTAATCTGTCCACACACACACACACACACACACACACACACACACACACACAGAAAGAGAGAGGGTTAGAGCCCCAGGTGACCATGCTGCTCTCAGTTCACATGAAAGAGAATTCAAGAGAGAGGGAGGGAGAGAGAAAATATGGACCCAATATTGAAGTGATGCATCGTTTCCATGGAGTGAACATGTAGAGAATAACAGGAAGAAATAATAGACGGAGAAGCAAAGGTCATAAGGCTTGTACTGTGTCGATTTAAGGGAGTATATCACCTGTTACACCTGTCAAATTCAAGGTCTTAGTTACTTTTGGGAAATCATATTTGGGGGTTTCAAGATTGATTTTCATATTTTAAAAATAAATGTCCGGCTGGCTGGACTCCTTTAAAAGTCTAATGAGAAGCATGATGGGAAGTGTAGGATCTCAAAAACACAAACAATGTGTCTGAAAATTTATTAAAGTTAGGACGTATGTCGCATTTAGAAATGAAAACATCACAGTGAAACCAAAACACTGGTCTGCTGCTCATCAGTAAATAAATAAATAACAAATACTTAGAACATTAGTAATTTAATGAACTTTAATGAACGGCAAGTGTTTCATGGCCTCTTAACTTTTCAGAATCCCCTGGAAACATTTATGGCTCAGTGTCATCTGCCTCAGCCAAACTGTTATTTTAAACATCAACTAAAAGTTGGTGTGTTTGCTCCTTGGTCTCCAGCATGGTGAGATTGTTTGTCTCTGCAGCTTTTATTGTGTCCATTCTTTCTCAGTTGGGCGCTTGGTACTCCTAAAGACTAACAAAACTGCTAAAGTAAACCCTTTAACTGAGCCAGACATACAAAATAATTGGTGGAGGTGGGACTGCGACCAAAGGAAACTTATAGAGGTCAACTATCCTACCCTGTCTTCACTGCACCTTGTATGCAAGTGCTCAACAGAGTGTGTGTGTGTGTGTGTGTGTGTGCGTGCGTGCGTGCGTGCGCGCTTTGGGGCTTCAGTTCCCTCTGATCCTTCCCTTATCTCTCACAACCCTCCCTATCCTCCTCCCCCCCCATTTTACACACACACACACACACACACCCTTGTCTGCCGCCAGCAGAGTCCCTCGCGGCCTGGCGCAGCAAACAGATCGATACACCGGAGCTAGGCCGCATTAATATCTGTCGCTTCACCCCCCCACCTCGGCGCCCGCTCAACTGCTTCAACACACGCACACACGCGTGTACACACACACACACACAGCCGGGCACATACACGTAAGCACCTAAATCACGCAGACACACAAAAACACACATCACACCCGTACCGGCGGCGGAAATGGCCCCTAGCTCCCGAGGGATCTGTCTAATTAAAAAAAAAAAAAGTTGGGGGAGGGTTGGGGGGATGGATAGATTGAGGCAGAGTGAGAGGGAGGAGAGAGAGAGCAGGATGGATTTTTCTCTCATTAGAAGCCATGTCTCCTGGTGTGGCCTGGCCTGGCTTGATAATGATGAGTCCTCTTCTCCTTCGAGGGCGAGAGAGAATCGGGGAGAGGGAGGAAAAGAAAGAGAGGGAGAGGGGGATAAGAGAAGAAAGAGATGGAATGAGGCAAGAGGTGGAGGGCATAAGGTGCAGGGGAGAGGGCAGGTAGAGATGGAGGGAGAAGGCACGGTGGTGGTGGTTGTGAGGGGTAAAAAGCACATACTGTGCTGCTTTTTGCACAGCAGGCTTTTTTTTAAAAAAAATAAATATCAGAAAAAATAATAGCAGAAATTTTACTTTTCATGGCGTGTTTTTCCTGGATCCAAATCTTTTTCTCGTATTCACTTAAATGGGGTCAGCTCAGTTCCAAAGCAAGACACATGGCTTTAAACTCTGTGTGGATATCTGTATATGTAGATGAATGGATAAGAAAATCCATCATTTCAGTGTAAAGGTGGAATGAGGCCGAGTGGTGTTCTTAATGACTTATTGGGTGTTTTTATAAGCTGCCTGCATACTTGACCCTTAAATCCATCACTACAGGATAATAAATAACTTTTGAGAGCATGTGCCGCTTCTGTTTTTTGTTCTAATAACTTGTATCACATATTAAAAGCCAAATATCAGCAGCTAAATGTATAATTAGTTGAATTATGTTTTTACAAATGTTCAGTAAAATACAACTGGATGCTAAACTTCATCTCCCTTTCTCCCTTTACATCCTCTTTCTTTTCTGATCCATCTTTTCTTTCATATTTATCCCATCTATGTCACATCAACACTATCATCTCATTTCTTTTCCTCCTGCCGTGCTTTCCCCTGTTTTGCCCCTTTGCTCCGTAATGCAGACATGCTGCGAGCTCGCCAGGAAGCGCTGGCTGCGGCGGTGAGGAATCCAGTGGCCTTAGAAGCTCACCTGCCCTCGGCGGGAAGCTCTTCTTCATCCAGCCAGAGACGCAAGCAGGGCCTGCCGCAGCATCGGGACGCGCATTATACCGACAGGTAAAAACATCAGCGCTGCCATAACCAGCTGTAGCTGTTGAAGCAAATACCGGCATTATTCATTATTAGGAAAAAAGAAACCCTAACACCTGCATCCACCTGGCACATGTATAACTTCATACCATAAGAGTTGGAGTTAATCACCTGCCAGTTTGCATCAGCACAGCACTGTATAGCACCCCCACCTTCCTCAGCGAGATCTGATCTCATATTTGGCTTTTCCTGTGTGCTGCAGAGTTGGTGTGAGCGTGTGCATTTCCACATACATGGCTAAACTGAGGATCCAATAACCTCTTGGCTACCACTGTGGAGTTGCACGCCTGCACGCCAGCTCTTCCTCCCTCCCCCCCAAAGCGCTGGCCCCTGCGCCTCCCAAACAAAGCCAGGGGCAGCGGGAGTGGGCGGGTAATTGCTTGTCGATTATTTATGTGGCGCGGGGAGAGGCGGGGGATCGATAATGGGCCGGCGGTGCGGCAGCAGGGTGTGTGCGCTTGTGTGTGCTTGAGAGAGAGAGAGGCAGAGAGGAGTTGGTGAGGGGCAGGAGGGGGAAATAAGCAGGAAGCAGAGCGGCCAGGCGCTGTGTGGTGCAGCTCTGGGAGACTGTGGGGGTGTATATAGTGTGTGTGTGTGTGTTGTGGCAAGATTGGTGGGGGGGGCTGAGTGTTCATGTGTTTGTTCCATTTTTCAAGCTGGCGGTCTGCATGCGTACTCATCTATGCGGATTGAATCTGGGTTTGTTTGTGTGAATATGTCTGCTAATTTGTGTGTGCGTGTGTGAGAGAGGCCAGTGGTGCAGTGTGAATGTACTCAGTGAGCCGCGGCTGTTCTCCGACAGCACACAAAGTAATTAGCCACACAGGACCGGGGAGAGTTAACTAGGCCTCACCCTACCTCCAGGTGCTAAAAAATAAACCTTAGACTCAAACGTTAGAACGGGCTTTTCCCCGCAGCGCGCCGTGTAATAAATACTCACAAAGAAAACGGCAGCCGTTACAACTTATGTCTAAAAATGTATGGTTTCATGCATCGGTTAAAACACTCGACTCCAGGTACACGACGCGCAGCTGGAAACACTTCCCGCAAGTCGAGCTGCCCGAGATTCACAGAATTTACAGAAAATGTTACATTTTTGTGATTCATATCGTTATCGGACGATAGAAATAGATAAGTAACAATACAGAACTAGTAAAAAGAAGAGAGAGAGAGGTGGGGGGGACAGAGAGAATGAGTGCAAAAGTGAGGAGAAAATTAATATGGAGATAATTGGTATATTGAAAAAAAAAAAAAATAACAGCAATAAAATGAAGAATGAAGGCTGAGGGAGTGAGTTACAGATGGAAGCGCTCCCCTCTCTTCCTCCCTAACTCTCTCCGTGGCTCACCTTTCCATCGACCCCTCATCATTGATTACCTGGGGCCCATTAGGGCCCATTGTTAAAAACAAATCATTAGGGCCGCTCGATGGGCTTAGAGCCTGGCGTTCCATTTGTCTGGCCTTAAATGGCACTAAGCTCACCAAGCATCTGCAAGGCAAATAGGGGAGGGGTAGAGACAAGTAAAGAGAGTGTGTGTGTGTGGGGGGGGGACATTGGAGCATAAAGCGGGAATGAAGAAAGGGAAGCAGAAAAGGAAGAGAGGAGATGGGAGATGGCGAGATGACGGAGTAGCAGAGAGAGCGAGAGAGAGAGATGAACAAAAATAGGGAGTGAGGAGATCGGGAGAGTGTGAGATAAGGGGAGGGTGGGAGAGGGAGAGAGAGCGCAAGCGTGGAGGGAGCCTCATCCATTTTAATGAGCTTCCTGTGTAAATGTGTTCCTGCGGAGAAGGAGCCGAAGGCGGCCGCGCGGCGCTCCTAATCCCCCCACGCTCCAGTCATTAAGGGCAGCCCTGTCACACACACTTACACAGACGCACTTATGCACACACACACACTGCCTGGGCTGCTGTGGGACGGGGCCGCTGTCGCCACTCTGACAGGTCGCCACACACCAGTGAATTCCCCAGGAGCCCCTGGCCTCACTGCAGGCAGGAGACACACAGGCTGAAAGAGAGAATCCAGCGATACAGTTTTGCTTGATTATGAGTCCACCTTGCATTTGTGAGTCTGCCTATTTTCAGTCTCTGAGTTTTTTTGCCTCATCTTTTTATAGCATGTCAGTGGTTTGCCAACAAAATGCAAAGATGGTGCAAAAAAAAAAGAGAAAATAAAACCACACAGAGAAAAACAGACAAGTACACACAAACACATGTAGGAGCACCCAACACACACACAGCCCCAGAGCAAAACGACTAATGTCTGCCACTCCTCCCTCAAAATTGCCTCCTATAAAAAGAGGAAGAGAGGGAGAGATGAAGGAAGGGAGTGGAGGGGAGTGTCAGACAAACACTCCTTCTCTTCTCTCTCTCTCCTCTTTCTCTCTCTCTCACTCCCCGTGATTAGGCCTAATTATGGTGGCGCAGACGCCTGGCAGCCCCAGTCATGCAGCTTTAATTGACCGTTATTCATTTGAGGGCTAACGCTAGGCAAGGGTAGGCGGTACAAGAAGAGGGAAGAAGAAAGGGGGAATATCAGAGGGGTGG
>NW_005187450.1:716376-725409 GCF_000239375.1 Pundamilia nyererei
CGGGCGGCGCAGGGGGGGGAAGGCTTGGGGGGCGCCTTAACGTAGCCTAGTGGAACTGCGCGTCGGAAGGCTAATTGCTAGCCCTGAGGGATTAGGCCAGGTGATTACACACTGGGCGGTGTAATTACATAAGCAGCGGCTAGCGGGGCCCCGGCTCGCGGCTCCAGGGTCACGCGCCACAGCCCTCACCCAAGATTAATTGGAGCTGCCACTGGAGTGCGAGGCACCGCCGGAGAGAGCGGTTATACGATTAGCATTAACATTTCAGCGGCGGAGGCGATCGATGAATGCTGCCGCCCCCCCATTCCCTCCCCTCTCCAGCACACACACCCACCAACCCTCTCAGTGCTGCCTCTGCCACCTCACACCTCCCACACCACCCCATCTCATCCACCAGCTCTCGTAGATGTGCCCTCCCTCTTCACAGTTCCCCTCTCTCTCTCTCTCTTTTCCCTCACCATTTAGTGAGGCGGGAGACATGCAGGCGCTGGCTAATTTGAACACGGTTGCAAAACAATATTTGCGGTCGCATGTGTCCCAGTGTTGGTTTTGACTCTGTTGTTTTCCTCAGCTTGTTTCCCGTGTATGCTTTTGTGCGGCGGCAGTCGCGCACAGCTGAGCTCTGATTGGTGTGATTGCAGCAGAGAGGGGAGCAGAGAGGGGAGTGAAGTGGAGACGTGTGGGTAAAAGAAGCTCGAGCTTGAGCTCAGGAAAAGGCCCTGGAAAAGGCTCGAGAGAGGGTAGAGAGACAGAGCAGGCGGGCGGCATCATCATCCACTCTGGGATCAAAGCCTCGCACACTCTGACGCCTTCAGTGGGTCAAAGTGCACATGCCTCACTTTTCACACATTACGTGCTGCTTCAGAAGCCATATTCCCGCGCCCCCAAGGATGCACGCCAAACTGAAAGAGGGACAGAATGACAGAAGGGAGGGGAAAAAGGGAAGTGATGCACAAGGCGAAAACAGGATAAGATGAAGGGATGAGGAGAGATAAAAATACACAGGAAAAAGGAATAACAGTAGAGAGCAGACAGATTTTTCAGAGGTCATAGAGAAGGGAGTAAAGAACAGAAAAAAGGTGGGTAATACAGAGGGAGAGATGGAGAAAGAGGGGGAAAGGTGAGAGGCACCTTTCCCCCTCAAAGAGGACAAAAGACTAAGCCAATAATGGAGAGGCCTTTTCAGAAACAGGGGTTGTAGGACGCTCCATCTTTTCACTGGCTTCAATGCAGCCTGGAGAGAGGGAGGGAAGCAGGGAGAAGAGCACACAGAAAAAAGGGGAGAGGAGGAGAAGAGAGGAGGGATGAGTGTTAATTAGAAGGTCCTTCAGCCCGTGGCCCCGGTCAAGACGCAGGGGCCGCCCCAGCTGTCGGAGCATGACACACTGGCATTGTGCATTCAGCCCTCATTATGTGTGTGGGTCTGGAGTTGTGGCGTGTATGTGTGAGGCGGCAGGGGAAGGAAAGGCTGCAGTCCAGGGTACAGCAATGGCCAGCGGCGCTTGCTGCGGCGTGACAAGACTGATGAGGCGCTGGGGCGACATGAGGGCCTCTGGAGCACCACTGATAAAAATACACTGCATACATTGGCAGTGTGGCACCATTCGCGCACGCACACACACAGACACACAGAGCAGCAGCTGAAATTTTCTGAGAAGAGAGAGGGGAAAAAAATCAAAATGTGAAGTGAAAACTGTTCCACTGACGTAGGAAGTCGCGTGTGCCGAACATTCGTGTTATTTCAACCTATTTAGTAAAATTAAAATTGAGATTGATGTTTTTGTTTAATTTGTGTCCACAGAGAAATGTCCCATCCTCCACCCCTACTGTCCCCTCCAACTGCTCCTCACATCGCCTTAGGACCTCACTTGCGGCCTCCTTTCCTTGGCATGCCCTCTGCTCTTTGCCAAGCCCCCGGTGAGTCATAAGTAATTCTAAGGCCAGATGGATACTTTTGCACAACACACAAAGAAAATCAAATTTTCACCCTAGTATTTCTTTTTGGCACTTTGATTTAGTTTGTAACATGTTAACTCAAAGATTCCTCCAAAACTTGGGACATTGCATTGTTACATTTGTGCTGTTTTTGTTACAGGTTACGGTTTCCTTCAGCCAGCTCAAGCAGAGCTCTTTGCCCGCCAACAGGAGCTCTTGAGAAAGCAGAACCTGGCCAGGTGTGTTTAATAAAGTGATGATGAAAGCCTACATCAAAAGTATTAAGATATGGGTTTAGGAAGCTTTTGGACTGTGTGGTAAACCTCTCTGTGTTTCGCTGCCGCAGACTTGAGATGTCAGCCGAGCTGCTGAGACAGAAAGAGTTGGAAAATCTCCACCAGCGACAGCAACAGCAACGTCTGCTGGGCTCTGACCCTCTGGGGGCTCTACCTCCTGGAATTCCTCTCGACCATCCAGCATTGCGGAGCCTCCATGACATCCCAGAGGGCCATCCTCTCCGCGAGGAACTGGCCCGCCGCACGAACGCAATGCTGGTGCTTCGACACGGGGCTACCACGCCCCTCCTAACACTCAACCACCAACAACAGCAACAACCGGGGGCGTCGTCCACACCCAAAGACACCCAGCCGCAGAGCTCCACTGCTGGCACAGATACTGAATCCAGAAAGATGGCCCGCAGGGTCCCCCAGACGCAAATCCATAGTGGGGATCACAGAGAAGGAAGGGAGGACAGAGGAAGGGAGGAAGACATGGAAGTGCACGAAGAGGAAATGAAGGACTCAGACAGCGAGACAGAGATGTGCGATGAGAGGCTGGAGAGAGTCGGTGCCAAGTCCAGCAGTAAACCCAAGGACAGGGGTAAAGACACTGGCAGCAAGGGAGTGTGTGACAGTGCCAAGGAGACTGTAGAGCGCTCAGGCAGGCTGAGCGCCCCTTGTAGTTCTGCAGGTACAGAGTCCCCCAGTCGCCACCTTTTTACCACTGGACTGGGCAAAACCGATCTGAAGTACCACCTGCCACCAGGGTTCCTGCCACCGCTACCTGCTCTTCATGCCCAGTCATTTCCCTTCGGATTCCCCTACGCCAACCCTTATTTTCACACGGGTGAGAGACTCAGACGCGCACACACGACACACAGAGCTCAGAGCTGACACGTGAAATCCATTAGAATCACTCTCTGTGCGTGTCTCCAGTGTGGAGGCCTCTCCCTGTTAGGGCCTCTTCCTCTGACCCCAGGGTGACCCACATGCACGCCACCAACAGCACAGCCACGTGGGCAGAAGGGAGGGATTGAGGGGGTTGTTGGTTTGCAGGCATAAAGTGGGATGACATAGCAGCAAGCGGCACGTTTACTTTATGAAAGCATAAGAAAAGACTCATAATGAGCACCTGAAGGAAACTGTAACAGTCATTTATTAAATGAGTTTAAGATATCTATTAGTTTACTTAATTTATTTATGTTAACAGAGCCAAAGACACTTAAAACCAAACAAAAAAATACACATTTGAAAACAAATAGCACCTTTGTACCTGGTGTGTGTATATATTGACACATCATTTTCACCCACTGCTGCTTTTTCAGGCTCTTTGGGAGGTCTTTTCATGGATGGGGAGGACTCGGCCACAGCAAACCCTGCGGAGGACATCAGCAAGTGGAGTGTGGAGGATGTGTGCGGCTTCATAAGCAGCCTGGCAGGATGTGCTGAATACACACAGGTGAGAACGTAGAGAGCAGGAAAGAGAGAAGGGGACTGAGGCCAGGGGCAGGCTGATTATTAACCATAGAGGAAAAACAGTGTACTAGGATATAATTCAAACCCCAAAACCACTGCAGTACTGTCAAAGGCATCTCATTATATTTAGGTAGAAGCAGTAAACCTGCAGCTTTTTCAAGGTTTTTGTGAATGTGTGTGGATGCATGAGAGAGCATGGTCATGTTTAATGGTTTGAGCCACGTTTGTGTGAATGACGGTGAGTTTAAAGTGCATGTAGGTGTAGCTTGTGTGAACGAAACGTGCATTTGTGTGTTAATCCAGGCTGTGCGACGTTCCAAAATGAACTATCCAGAGAAAGTTCTCATCATTGGAAAATGGAAACGAGTAAAATATTAGGACTAGGTACTCAATTCAACTTATTTTATATAGCGCCAAATTACAACAACAGTCACCTCAAGGCGCTTAATATTGTAAGGTAAAGACCCTACAATAACCCAGAGAAACCCCAACAATCAAATGACAACCTATGAGTGAGCACTTTGGCAACAGTGGAAAGGAAAAACCTCCTTTTAACAGGAAGATTCCTCCAGCAGATCCAGGCTCAGGGAAGAGCAGCATGTGCTGTGACCAGTTGGGGGTGATGGAAAGGAGACGAGACAAAAGACATCTTGTGGAAGAGGGCCAGAGGAACATTTCTGGAGTCAGAGACGTGTATGGGGAGGGATTTGCTGCTGTCCTGACTCCAAGGGAACTGATAAGGAACAAAGTAGACACCATAATTAGGCTTCAGCTGTCTTAGACTCGGAGATTTAGATGAACCTTTGGAGTCATTTTTGCACAATAAATGATAACCGTATATACATATGGCATAGAAAACATCCCAATCCCAACATTACGATGTTTAAAATGATAAAAGACTACACTCTCTACAATTTGAATCATCCATATTGCAAAAATGTTTCCTGATAATCTCCAACTGCGTTCTCAAAATGAGTATGAAACATTTTGGAATAGAGCCCACTGTTCTGTAGTGTTCGTGTGAGCGAATGTGTAGGGTCGTGTGTGTTTCTGTGTGTGTCGGGGCTGTGGCTGAAGAGGCTGTGTCTCCGCCAGGTGTTTCGGGAGCAGGCCATTGATGGAGAGACATTGCCACTGCTCACTGAGGAGCACCTGCTCAACACCATGGGATTAAAGCTGGGGCCCGCACTCAAGATCCGCTCACAGGTACACCTCACAGACCTGCGCGTGTGAGAGTGTGTGTGTTTGTGTATGATCAAGTGGACCCGTGTTTGTCTGAGTGTGCGTTCCCGTCTGTAGGACCGAGACAAACTGCTAGAATAGTATAGCTGATTCCCTTAAACTAGCCTGCCCCACATTCTCAGCCTCTCTTCTTCTCTCTCTAAATTCAGTACACATTAGTCCATAACCCGATGCTCAACAGGCTGTACTGACAGTCATGTGATCTCCTCTCCTCAGGTGGCTCGCCGCGTTGGCAGGCTTTTCTACATGACAGGATTCCCGCTGGCATTCCCGTTTCCACCTTCTGCTGCCCTGCGACCCCCAGAGCGCGATCGGGACCCCCTGACTGCGCCATCTGACACACCCTTGCCCCCCTCTCTCTCTGTGCCACACCGACCCACTTCCACCAGCAGCAGTTCCTCCCCTTACAGCGGCCCCACCCCAGGTTGCTCCTCCCCCAAACAGGAAAACGGCAATGTGGTAGGACGATACGAGGCCAAAACCCCCTCATAGGAGTGTAAGGGAAGGGGTGAGAATGGAAGACTAGTCTCATGAATGGGGATGGGGGAGTGTAACTTGAAGCAGACTGACCTCTCAATACCTTCACCTTTTGAGCTGAAATTTACGGGACAATAACAGACTTGAATAAAAAACAAAGACAACTGGACAGTATGGACCGTATCCGACAAACCAATCAGCTGAGTTCCTCTGCAGGGGCTGTAGCCGAGCAGAATCCAAAGAAACTGGGTTGGAAGGAAGAGACGTGAAGCGACAGAGAAAAAGGAGACAGCTGGTCACAGCAAGCCTGCCAAAAAAATGGAGCAAAGCCCTGCCACAAATGCGACATTCTTGCAAGTCAGACAGTCAGACGCTAGCGGAAACTCTTCCTTCCTTCCTGGGCTGGAGGAAGCTCTGCTCACTCGCTCACTCTCTTTCTCTAGTCTCTGCATCTCTGACTGCTCTCACCCAGAACCCTGCAAAGCCCAGGAATTTAAAAAAGAGAGACATTTCTCCCTCCCTCCCCTCTTCCTCGCCCCTTTCCCTGAGGCCAAACAGCAGCGTGGTGCTGTATGTTGGTTTGTTTTTCTTTTTTTTGGTTATTTTTTTTTCTTCTTCTAGAGGCTGGAGTTGAAACGTATATGCTGAGCAGCACCAGATCTGACCAGCTTCCTCTCTTATCACTGCAACTATGCATTCCGCTGTCCCGATACCAAAGATGACCGGATATGTGGAATTGAAACCATGTTTCACAACGTGTCTGCGCTTCTTTTTGCATTAACGGTCAAACAGGGGAATGCTAGGCTTAGTGCCTCACTCAGTGGGACTCTTATTTGAGATGACACAGGTAGAGCCGTCGTTTACTGACAAACAAAGGATTAAAAATGCTAAGAAATGGAGAAGCCTCAATAGCAGCTGTGGTTTGTACCCCTTATGTCATTGTACGCTTGTGTTGACTACTGTGGGAGGTAGGAAAAACATGCAAAATTGTACAGAATCATGCTTAAGATGAAAATATCCTGAAGATTACATACGTGGTACTTTTACTTTTTGTTAAATGTAGTTGCACGATTAAGGTTTTCTTTACTGGAAAAAAAAAAGTGACTTGCTGAACTTTGGTGGTACTTTTTGTTCATGAGTTTTTGTTTTGCCCTTTTTAAAAAAAGTGTAATATTAAAAAAAACAACAACAAAAACGTATGCTCCAATCTTGAATGCTACTTCAGCATATAAATATGAGGACAAAAATATTTATAGGACTTTTAATGTAGTAGATAAAACAGATGGTGATATGTATTAAAATTAGCCCTCAAGATGGAATTCCAAAGATACTTTTACTTTCTCTCTTGGTTGCAGGGAAAAGAAAGGCACAAGCTCTTAATGCAAATGTTTTGAATTTGTTTTTTTTTTTGTTTTTTTTACTACGCAAACAAATTAAAAATGGTCTCTAGATTTCCCTTCAAAAGTTTGTCTTCATCCTATTTTTCTATTCACCACACAGGTGAAATAAATGCTAAAGAAAGCCTCTCTTCTTTCTCTCGTGTTTGCTTCAAATATCAGAAATGCTCTTTCCTCCTCAGGTGTTTGTGGTACTTTCGTTAAAAAAGAACATGCAGGAGGCGGGGTGTGTGTGTGTGTGTGTGTTTTATAAAGGGGAGGTGACCCATGGGGGGCACAGTTCGGGTCAACACCAGCTGTCGGAGTGTGAGGTTCAGCCGCAGGCCAAGGCCTCCCTGCCTGTGGGGGTAAACCTGACCCTCCTCGTATACCCACACACGCACACAGCAACAGAACCAGGAGCAGCCCTCGCTCACACTCGCCTTCCTCCTTCAAAGCGGTGCGCTCTTCACTCTGCTGGGACTTCCCCCTCGCTTTAGGCGGGCCTCTGCACCAGGAGGTTCAGAATTCACTGAAAACCACCGCAGAGGAAACGTGACGACACACAAGAGTTGCTCAAATCAGATCTGCAGTTGAAGGATTCACACCACACGTAGTTCACTTGTGTCCTTCCTACACCGGTGAATACGTGCCGTAAATGTGCCTCGTGATAAAGGTCAGAATCGCCATCGGTTTGGCTGTGGATTCTGGCAAGCTGGGGGGGGAGTAGGACAGCCGTGTTTGAGCATGTGCGATAGACAGACAGAAAAGACAGCGGTCCGGGCAGGGGGTGGGTGAGGAGTTGGCACGGAAACAGACCAGCCTGTGTTGCTGCTCTACCACCTGGGCAGAGAGTCTTGGCGCAGCATCAGACACCACCCTGCCAGCCTGGCACCGCACTGCTGCCTCGGGGCTGAACACCCGCCTCTCTGTACCCGCTCCTCTTGGCCGGCCCTGCCTGGCTGGGCCCGACTCAGCCAGCCTCATAGCTCCTTCCAAATAGCCCGTTCTTACAAAGCCTGGGGGTGCCTACAGGTGTGCACATGTACACAAATTACTCGTTTCAGGTGCACTTGTGCATTAACATGCACATACACGCTTCAATTAGCATCTTAAAAAAATTCAAGGAGAGGATTTTTTTTTTTGTATCAGGCTCAGTGTTTAATAAAATTAAACTTCTCTGTACTGTACATAGACAGAAAATTAAAACAACAATAGCAAAGAGAGGAAATACTGGAAATATTGACCGCTCCTATAGACCCTCAGTCGTCATCAGACAGTTCCAGGTCTTCAATTACATCCTCCTCTCCCTCAGCCAGCTTTATCAGAGCAGAGGAGGACAGCGGCTGAGGAGTCTTGGAAGCCTTTTTATCTCCTTCCTCTTCATCATCATCATCATCATCATCATCATCATCATCTGGAATATAGACAAGAAGTACTTAAACTTCACGCTCAGCCACATCAGAAACCTCGCAGGTATCGAGTGGTTTACGTGCACACACGTTAGAGTAGAACGGCATTTTTAACAAACCTCTTCTAATCTGACACATTTCTACAATGTTGTTTACTCTCCAGGCTCGGCTAATGAGTGGCCACAGGAGTTGCTACCAGCTGTGAGACCACCATGTTAAAATGTGATGTAAACCATCTCTCAAAAGTTACACACGGATGATAAAAGCATAACTGAAAAGCATAAATTTAGAGTTGCGCTCCTTAAATTCCATTTCTGTTCATTTATACATAATAAATTCATTTAAGAGACTGAATTAATTTCTGGGGATAATTTAACTATTTCAGTGCAAATGCTTAGTCTAAATTCTAAAATCGCTCTTCCCTCCGAACCAGCAGCCGAACCCAGAGATGCTTTAGCTTAAAAGTTCAGACTGTCGAGACCCAAATCTGGCATCATGTGGCAGTTTATGCCTGAAAACCTGCTACAAAAACAATTAAATATTTATTAAAATTCAATTTTTTGTACTTGACTATATTTGCATTATCTAGAGCAGGGATATCAAACTTAAGGCCCGGGGGCCAGACGCAGCCCGACAGAGACTCCAATCCGGCCGCTGGACTGTTTTGGAAAATATGAAGAACATAAATTTCACAGCTTCTCTCACTGATAAAGAGCTTTTCCACGGCCACACTACACTAAAGTAATGAATTCATAGATGATATCTATTAATAAACTATGTCCACAGTGAAAAAACTAACATTTGCTTTTAATGAACAAAAACTTTCCGGTCTGTCTT
>NW_005187450.1:727720-740165 GCF_000239375.1 Pundamilia nyererei
TGCAGATAAACTTCAGGAAGCACTGTTTCACTGGGCTGGCCCACTTAAGATTAAAGTGGACTGTATGTGGCCCACAGTGTAAAACGAGTTTGACATCCCCGCTCTAGAGGCAAACAGTAATTTTAAGTTTTACCCTTGTTACCAGCCAGCCTCCATATTTCTGGCCCTGCACTGATAGAAAAGGGTAACGCAGACGCCTCTACACAGCAAATTAACCAAAACAGACAAATTAGGACCTTAAAATGTGTCAAAACTGTTAATTGTGAATACCGACCTAAGTCTTCTCCCTCATCATCGCTCAGGTCAGACAGGTCTTCAAAATCATCGTCATCCTCGTCATCTGACGCACGGCTGCTCTTCTTACCTGAGGGGAGATGGTGGAAAAACATTACAGCGCGCTGAAATTTGTCTAGTCCTACTTTCTTCAGACGTTCCTAAGTTTGCACCGGTGCATCGCTGACGTCTGACGACTTTGGAGACGTGGATATGTGGGCCAGGTATCACAGGCAGCTGGAAGTGTCTATTTCCTCCTGAGATGGAACTGAGAGTCGATTACAGGCGCCGCCGCCGCTGCTGCTGCTGGTGCACAAACACCCATGACAGTTTACTACCGGCAATTTCAGACATCTTATGCTCACGGCCTAAATATAGCAAATGGAGATAGCAGGCAGGTTCCACAGCTTCCACGATAATGGCAGAGTTGGTGTGTGTGTGTTGGAGAGATGTTGGGTTTTTTTCTTTTTGAAATTTAAGGTGTGCTACTCTCAGAGTGCTGTGTGTGTGTGTGTGTGTGTGTGTGTGTGTGTGTGTGTGTGTGTGTGTGTGTGTGTGTGTGTGTTGTCTAGCCAAAGGGACAACTGGGGTCCACATGCTTTGAAGTTGAGGTGTGATGAGAAGCTGACGGCATAGGGGAGAGAGAGAAGGAAAACAGAGCTGTTTCCTTTATGACACGAGCGCACGCGCACACACACATAAACAACGTCTATTAAAACATCAGGTACTTCCCATCTGAATTTAAGATCGCAAACGCGCTCTCGCCCTCTCTAACTCTTTGTTGCTCACATGGTGCTTGCAGATTTCAGTTGTACCTTTGAGGTTGCCCCCAAATGACCTGGATGACTTATTACCACCACGCACACAAAAATACACACACGCGCACACACACACACCAATCTTAATCATCAGCCCCTTCTCGCACTCCCCCTCTTTCCGGGAGTGTGTGAGACCGCAGAGAGCTTTGGTGAGCTGCCTGAAAGCTTTTGGCTCTTCGAGACTGGACGGCGAGGCGGTGGGTGTGCATTTGTGTGCTATCATCGAGATGTGTCTGTGTGTGTGTGTGTCTGCGCACGTGTTGCGAGGACATGCGGGGGCAGCTGGTTGGAGTCTACAGAGCCAGAAAAAGAGAGAGAGAGGGAGAAAAAAAAAAAGGGAGAGAGGCCACCGCTGGCTGTTCCAGTGGGCTGGTTTGAATTAGGAACCCCCGCTGGGATCCAAGCCTGTACTTCCTGTTGGGGTGGAGGTGGGGAGGGCAGGTTCGTGAGTGTGGAGGAGCTGAGGAAGGTTGAACGAAAGAGGGGTGAGGGAGGAGTGGAGGGGATGCTTGCCGGCAGCTGCCCATCCGTTTGTGGGGACTCTCCCCACAATGAAGTCCAGATGCATTTAAAAAAAAAAAAAAAAAAAAACCCTGCCGCCCGCTCTGTTCCTCAGTGACCTTGCCGAGGGTTTTTTTTCCTGTTTGGAGCGTGTCCGAGTGTAAAGCTATAAAATCGAGGTTGACCTGTGGACGACCCGCAGAGGACGAGAGACAAACGGGGCGGGGGGGGGTGTTAAAGGATGAATGAGCTGACGGCGCCTTTTGGCGGAGAGAGTAAGAGAGAACCAAACTCTCTGATAAGCGAGAGATTTTCTCTTCAGTTTGATTTGGGATTTAATTTTAATTTCCACGGAAACGGCCTCTGTGGATGCTTTCATATCTCGGAGCCTTACGGCAAACTGCTCTGCAGGTGATCTGCTTCGTGTAGTCAAATCTAGGAGACGTCACACAAACGGATAACGGCAGGAAAAAAAAAACAAAATCACAGTGAACTGTCATCACCTCTTAAGCTTTTACACTGCTGTAACAAAATGCAGCCCCCTAGAGGCCAAGTTGGGAAATATACCATAACCTGCACCAGCCCACAAATTGCATCCTTTGCAGGGCCGGATTCAGATAAGTGGGGGAAACCAGATATGAGGGGGTTAGCTCACATTTGATTTTGAGTCCTGCATCGTCGTCTTCATCGGAGTCGCTGTCAGACTGGAACAGACCCTTGAACTCCTTTTTGTCCTCGGCCTTCTCTTCAATCTTCTTCCGTTTGATCTCAGGAAGGTTCAGATCCTCCATCTTTATGTGACACACACACACAAAAACAAACTGCAGTGCTTGTACACACGAACATTCATGAATGAAAAACAGTAGAAGTGACTCATAATGACTGAGTAAGGCGACTACTGGCAGGTTTCTTTGGTTTGATAATTACCCTTTCCTTGCCAGAAATCTCCAGCTGGATCTCCTTCTCTCGCAGCTTCTTCCACTGGCTGTAATATTTGCTCAGGGGGGTCCCCTCCTGCTGGATCTGCTTCTCCCAAGCCGCCTGACAGAGAACAGATATTTAGATGGAGAATGCACACAGGTGTGGACAGGACAGGTATGTGTATGTGAAAGGAAATGCAAATCTCCATCCTAATAAGCATAAATACACAGGTGGGTTCTCTCCCTTTCTTTTCCAGGATCTGTTTAGACAAGCCTTTCAGCAGGTTCATATTACACCTCCAGCTCCAGCTGACCGGGAGAAAGAGACAGATGAGTGTGATGAAAGTCAGAGAAAACAGACGGGTTGAAGATGCCTGAAAGAGGAGATCTTCTTCAGCCCCTAAAGGTCTTTCTGGACAATACTGATTAGGCCCAATCACATTATCTGACCGACAAATCCAATAGTGCGAACAGACCGTGGCCTCTTGTACCCGTTGGCCTAACATGTTTATCACAATTTTCAGTGCCGCTATTAAGACAGAGTGACACGTGTGCACCGGAAGACGGGACGAGAGAAAGAAAACGTTACTTCTGAATTCGGTCAGACAAACAAAACTAAATAATTTCAGATGAGAGAAAGACGAGCCATGGCAGAGTGTGACCAGGATGGACGCAGGGCGTCGTTAATTAGGCTAGCTCTCAGTTTGGGTGACATGTCAGCAGGGGGGCTGGTGGCCGGAGGGGGGCCGTGGCCTTTCCACAGCGACAGCAGCAGGGCTGTCCCCTCTCCTTCGCCCGCGGTGACACCTCTACGGCTGCCTCCGTGCCAGGGAGTCAATGCCATGGCGACAGCCTCCGCTGAGCACAGAGCCGTGGCGACAGGCGCTGGCACCGTGCCGTGTCGTCTGCCATACTATGTAAACACACACACACACACACACACACACTTTCATCAGCTAAATTACAGACGAAGACCATCCGCTTCCATTTCATCTTTAAACGCTCTTAAATATTCATCAGTTCACACCTGTTCAAAAGTACAGGTGACACAACTAAACGAACGCACACGCGCAGCAGAGGTGGTTTCAAAATTTTAAATGTGTTTTCTGTTACTTTGACGACATTTATAAAAACATCACAGTAACAAACAGACAAAATGATGCATTTCTGAGGGTGTGGACATGCAGCCACTTCCCACGAGAACAGAAGCACTAACACACCACGAACTTGAACCATGACTTCAGCTCTGAATCTCCTTGGGTATAATTAAACGCATCCACACAGAGGCAATCTTTCCCCCGCCTGAACCCTGCCTCTGCTGACACACTGGACATTTCAGCCATAGCTTTCTAGGCTGGAGGACGTTTGTCCCATGAAGTGATCAGACGTCACTGTGAAGCTTTCCAATCGTGCGAGCGCTCACTTCACCGACAGCAAACCTTGCCATACGTGTCTGCGTAGATTCTCAGTCATCCAGGTCATGGTAATCTAAGGAGCTTGAAGACGTTTCAGCTCTCATCTAGGAAGCTTCTTCAGCTCTGAATCAGAATGAAACATCTTCAAGAAACTTAAAGAATTCCAGACGCTTTTCTTTCCAAACTTCCAAACACCAGAGTGTGCAGATGCACTTATGCGCCCAGACACACCTTCAGACGGGCGAACTCCAGATTTAGTGTTGGTGAAAGAAAGAGACAGCAAATTATTTTGCATACGGAGCACTAATGCGACAGCTTTGCAAGCCACTTTTTTTTTTTGTGAAACCATGCTACATCACGATGCTACAGAGTAGTTGTAATCTGCTGTGATAATAGACTGTTAGCGTATCAATACGATTAGCCTTAAATTCTACAACAATTCCCACAATTCCTTTGTGTTTGCCGCCAGTCCATTGGTAGATGGTATGAGCAGGCGGCTCAAGAGAGTTTAATGGAAATTGGAAGCGTTTTTTTCGCTGAATAAATGTTTTAAACGTTTAAAAGAAAATGGAAGAAAACGAGCCATCAGGATGAAACAAACACACAACCTGCAGCAACTTAAGGAACGTCTGACAATAAAGGGAAAGTTTAGAAGTACAACAGCGAGTGGGAAAAGGACTTTCCGTGGCCGAACTATGAAGCTAAGGCGCAACTTTTTGTCAGCACTGCTCAGAAGCAGTGAAAAAGAATAAGCCAGACAATCGTTACGTCGTGGAAAACAAGATATTTAAAAGAGACGACGTTTAAAAAAAAAAGAAATACAATAAAAAAAAAAAAGGAAATGCTTGTTTCAAGTTGCTCTGTCCTGTTCTAACAATACTGTTCCATAAAATTATGCCATTTGCCGCAACTCTAAATTGCTCTTCAGATCAAGCATCGAATGGAGCGTGCCGAGTTCGCTGCCATTAAATGGCTGAAGGCAGGAGGAATGTTAGAGAAGTTCCCGAGCATGCAGTCTGAGGGAGAGAAAGGTACCTTTCAGGTGTCGTATCATATCAGAGAAAATATTTCCTGAATACGTTCTTCAGTTACCGTACTGGTGTTTATTTTGTTGTTAATATGATTTTAAGGGCATGGAGCTGAAAGGGCAAGTTGTTACTGTGGATGTCACCTAGACATCCACCGCTTTGACACACCTGACACCTGTAATTATAGAGGTGTTGCATACAGACACATTCAAATATCACACATGTATGTCACTAAAACACACACACACACATATATACACATACATGCAGTACGTATACTTGTACACCTATGTGTTATACACACTAATACTAGTTATTGTGTTTGCATTTTTACCGACAAACACGTTTGTCTGAAAAGATTTCTAGTTATTGTGTGTTCATATTACACATTACTGTCAGTGTGTTTAAGTAAAGAACTGCACTGCTTTTGGTTATTAGGGATTTTAACAAAACTAGCAAGCTTTGTAGCACCAGTACTACAAGCTAACAAAGTCAACGTTCTTTGCCCTGGACAAACTACATCTGTTAGCCCTGGACAGCCCACTATGTTGCCAGCACTGCTCTTTGTGATGCAAATTCTTTAATCTTACAGCAGAGTAGTGCACTGGTGATCTACAGACGCTGCAAGCTCTAAAGAGACCGTGTCTGCATGTTCTAGAGAGATTTGTGGAACAACCAGTATTGCAGGTCGCTCTTTGTAGTGAAGTGTCTGTGGTGAACTCCAAAATCCAGTCCAAAGACACGCATGTTGAGTGAAAACTGGTCGTGGATTCGAGGAAGATGGGTGATAAAGTGCTTCGGTTTATAGAAAACCCTATAAACCTAACCCTATGAAGTACTGGTGTACTTAAGTAGGATTTTCAGGTATCTGTACTTTATTTGGGTATTTATTTCTCTGGCAACTTTTTACTTTTACTTCCTACATTTTCACACAGATGCCTCTAATTTCTACTCATTATGTTTGCAAAACAGGCTCGTGACTTTAGGTTTAACGAGTCTGGGAGATTCAAACATGAAACTGATTTGAGCCTAAATGGAGGGAACAGTAACACATAAAAGATAATCCTACTGGTTTATCCATCAAGAGGGCTTATCACATACAAAGAGATGAAGGAGGCAAAAACATGTAATTGATTGAAGCGCTACACTTTGGGGGTAAGTTATACTTCAGTATAATAACTTTACATGATCCAGGGTTTGTATGAAAATACCTGGCAGTTAAGTTCAGGATAAACAGGTTAGCTTGCAGTACTGTGGTAAATGTACAGTAAAGCGCTGTGTTGGACTGGTGCACAGTGGCTGTGGTGCTCATGGCCAGTGTTAGGTTACATACAGCAGAGATGAATTTGAATTTAAGCTAATGATGCTGAGACTCATTCATTGAATTCGGCCTTTACACCAACTGTATACTTTCTAGCATAAAGACAGTATAAACAGGATACTGTCAGTGTAGAGGATGGAAATCAAGACAGTCTATGAAGCATCTGCTTACATCTAGTTGAATTCAGTTGTAAATGTACAGAGAGCAGTAAAGCTCAGAGCAGCAGCATCAGGTCAGCTGATTATAACATGTAAACAAAGACAAATCCACTGTCTCAGTAGAAATGATTACTATAACTGATCTCAGAGTTCCCTCCATTAAAATCCTATTAAAACTCTTGAATTTTCTTTTTAGCTGTGAAGGTAAGTTCTAAAATCAAGTTTATACTCCCTACTGCTAATATAATATAGATAATATAATTTTATTATTATGTTAATACAGCATGAGGTTCAGATAGTGTTGCACAAAAACTGCTGGTAGAAATGTCCTTCAAAGATCTAATTTGTAGTTTCTTACTTACTTTTCAGAGCTTATGTTTTCACTTTTTAACCTTTACTGGACGGAGTAAAGCCACCGTCCCACTATCTGCACAGCCAAGGACTTATACCCAAGAACCTGCATCAGGCACCACCCTTAGTTCAAACCTTATAGCTATTGATGAGTCTATTTATAGGAAAACTATCCAGTATGAATATGGGAGATACAGTTCATTAGGTTGAAAACTGGACAGTAACTCAGTGAAGCACTACTGGTAACTGCATCTTGTGTATAACTGGCCCTTTGAGACCTCCCGGGGTCTACAACCGGAGTAAGCACAGGGTCATTCTTACCTGAGTTTAAGGTTTATATAGAGAGGTGTTCTCCATTACCAGCTTCTGCCTGTGGCGTTAGATGATCTGTTGTTAGATGGCCTGCAGCACGTAGCTCAACTGGAAACTATCCCAAAGGAATATAAAAAGCTATTTTTCCCTGCAACTGGATTTCTCTGGTGCTCTTATTAGAAATACTGGAAAATGATTGTTGAACATATAGTTACACGAACCAATAATTATTACCCATAAGGGCTGTAATTTATTTACAGATGACTGTAAATACTCACTGTTGTACCCCTCTCAAACATCCTTGATGTTGATGATTTGAAAATGTGGATCTATCGCTCCATCATACGTGCTGCTACTGATTTTCAGTCTAGTTCTTGTGTAATTTGGCCCTTTCTTTATGTTTCCCTTCCATAAGAACGGCTTTTTGACAACCAGCCCTCCACTAAGAGTGTGTGATGAGGCTTCAGGGAACCGTATGGATCAGTTAAGGAGTCAGATGCATCTCTCAAGTTCTGTGTCAGGTGTTTGCAGGATGCTTTCCCATATTTTTCCAGGACATGACTTTCAGATACTGTTTGTCCTCAACACACAGTACACCATTTCAAGGAATGCCAATTTTTTTAATCTAATAGCTCTTTGGGAATCACCTTGTTGGTGCAAAGATAGTATTTTTCAAAGTGTGTTATCTTTGGCAGTTATTTATAGATTCAACTAAAGAAATGGGAACTGTTTTTGTGACAGGCTACTAGTAACAAAGTGGCAAATGGTACGTTACATGTAGATGAGTCATGTGTAGACAGAACACTGGCTCATGCATTGAGTTGCATACCTTTTCATGTCCAAAGAAACATTTGAAAAGATATTCATAAAGTCTGGAGAACTGTTGCTCAAGACTGCTTTTAAAATGAAATAAAGTCTAGCTTGGAAGCAAAAACAACAGTAAAATGTTTTTTCCTGTTGCCCATCTTGCATTTTGTTGATGACCTTTATGTTTAACTGGCCTTGAGTAGTTTTAAAATTAAAACCTATTTAGTGCCATTTTCAACATATTATTTGACCTTATTATGTGGATCAATGGAAGAGCATTTCTCTGTATTTGCAACTCATTTCTATGTTAAAGGTTTTCAAAAGCAGAAGGGCCAAACAATCATCGCACAAACCAGACCCACTCACCACAGCGGTGGCATCGGCCACTCCAAATGTGGCCTTCTGTCTCCGTCCTGTGATGTGGCTGCTGTTTTCCTGTATCTTCTCCAACAGCTGACGCACCGGCTTGGAGTAATTGGCCACTTTGCATTCCTTCAGGAACGCTTTCAGCTGCAGGGACATGGAGGAGGTGCATGAGAAGGTAAGAACAAGCACAAAGGATGATTATTGTTTCCCCTAAAGGAAGCTGATTCGGTTCAGCAGATCCTGAATCATATATTCAGGTGAAAAGCTTTGGGAATAGCACTCAGTGTCATTGTCACTTTTTTAGACAATTGCTAAGTCAAAAAAATAAATCAATTCTAGTCTGCTTTAAGATCACTTTGATCACTTTGTGTTTGCCTCACCTGAATGATGGTGGGCAAGGCGAGCTCAGGGAACCCGATGGAGCTGGCCTGAGTGTGGAAGTAATCTAGTATCAGGTCGTACAGCTGGTCAATCATCCCGTCCTAAAACACAACAGGACAGCAACGATCATAAACAATGTTCACAATTTACAAAATGACATCATTTTCCTATTTCATGTGAAACTAACTCGAGTGGATCTATGGAAGCATCTTCCTCGCTGCAAATTAATCACGCCAATAGCTTTTGTCAGCCTGGTATTAACATTTAAATGTTTACTAACCAAGAATCAATAACGCATTACAAGCTGTTTTAATTGATCTATCCAGATCTATTTTGGGAAGATTTAATGTTGAACTTCTAGTATGCAGTGTTTGTGTTCATGGATATTGGCATTTTTGGGACAGACAATATACTCCCTGCTTATTGGTCGGGGCTAACTTAAAATAAGTCTCCAAACCAATCACATCTCGCTTAGCATGACGTCTATACCAGTGAACAGAAACAAAGTGCAACATTCACATAAGCTAAAGTTTTATTTTATATGAACTCACTAAATCACTCAAACAGTGTGAGCTGATGTGTCTGCATCACCCTGCCATCAGGAGTGATGCAGTGATGAGTGGCTAACACTGGAACCAATACTGAATGACTGTGTTTTCACTGAAAAGCAGAAAGGAGTCTATATGAACGACAAACTGCGCAAGTCTACACTGGCAACAATAAGCAAGCAAAATGCGATTACTGGCCAGCACATTATCACAATGTTGTGCTAATCAATATACTCTGTTTGCAATGTATAGTGCTAGCACACAGATCCATCACAGCTGTGGATGTGTGTGTCCCTGGGACATGAAGTCACCTCCGGCTTATAAACAGGAGATCAAATGGTTACCATTTAGGTAATATACCAAAAAGTAACATGACTAGCCGAGATGCCGCCCCAGGAAAACCAAACGCATTGAAAATAATTACAGTGTAGCATCAACAGCTTGAAGGCTGAAGAGCAGCCAGGTTTCCACAGCAGCTGCATCTACATGTCGATACGGCAAAGACTGGGAAAGGCACTGGGTACCAGTACACTAGCTTGACCCCAGAGGCAGGATTTGGTTCTCCTCCTGGTCTTGAACAGACAATCTTTTTGCACGTAATGCTAACTTTGTTAACCGCTACACCACAGAGCCACTATGTGACGGTAACAGTGTACAAACTTTAGCACTTCATAACAGCTATATTCTCTATCAACACAGACTAAAAACAAATAGGAAACCACAGAAAAGCAACCCGAGATTACCAATTGTGTTACTCAGAGCTCCCTGTAGCCCCTAAACCTTTTAAAGGTTCAGGGCAAATGAGGACCTACTTTATACAACAACAACAACAACAACTACTATTACTATTATTACTATTACTATTATTATTATTATTATTATTATTATTATTTAGCCTTTAGTAAAAGCTGAATACGTAAAGATGCCATCTACAGGGCTAGAAGTTAAGCTGCCTTTCTGTGAAATAAAACATCTGAAGCCTGTGTGGACTGAGAGGTGCTCTGATTCAGACCGATCTGTTTGTTCGGTCAGGTCTGCTGTGTGTTTACGAGACGGGGGTTCACGGCAGTTGCCTGGGTGACAGCGGTGACAACAGACCTAGCGAGCGGAGTGCGGGGGATAATCCCACAGAGCTGCAATCCTCTTGGCTGCAGCACTGAGCGAGGTGACTCAGGGTCAGTCTGAGAGCTCTGACTTTCAGCGTTGTCCTCAATCCACACCAACTCTGTCACAGAGTAGCACTAAAATAACTAAGACTCCAGGAGCTGCTCCATCTCAGCACACTAAAGACAGAATCAGCAGGAACCGCTGTATACCAGCTATAAAGAAGTACCTGGTCTAACACTCTTAACACTAGCGGTCACAGTAACACTTACCTTGTAGGCTTTCTCGATTAGGTTGACCTTGTTAAGCTTCAGGATGACTGCAAAGTTGATGGGTTTCTTACTTATTCGTCCGGGTTTCTTGTTGAAATCCACTTGCTGGAAGATCTGTAAGAGGAGACAAACAGTAAACTCTGATCTACTCATACAACAGTGTAGTGCATACCATCTCAAATATAAAACATGCTCTTTTTAATCAGTCTGTCAGTCTCTTTGTTTGCATTTTTTAAAAAGGATGCAGATTTTGGTATGAGTAACATCCACCTGTTTTCTCAACTATCCAATCCAGACACATCCCTTAATGAAGGAATCAATAATGCAGGTTGGGCCTACAAATGTCATAATTAACATCACTATTAATTAAACCAATTAGCTAATAAATCTGTTTTATCTGTGAGAAACCAAGTCCACAGCTACCGCTTGCATAGGACTTAAGAGGGTAAGTAGCAGCCAGGTGCTGCTAATCAAATGCACTTGAATTATTGATCATCAGCGAGTGTGAGCACCTCTCTAAAAGCAGAAGCTTTGCTGGTCCGCAGTATTTAGACGTGTGTTAACATAATCCCAAGAATAAAAGACATCAACAGTGATCTTAGAGAACCAATTGTTGCTGCCCATCAAACTGGGATGGGATCTACTGTTAAGTGAAAAACAAGACCGTTGCCAATCTTCCCAGGACTGGATGTTCCAGTAAATTCACCCCAGGATCAGACCATGCAATGCTCTGCAGGCTGTAGTTAGCATGTTAAATGTCAAAGCTAATGACAGTACAGATAGAAAAAGACTGAACAAGTGTGGTGCTTGTTGACAAGAGGGGGTGTCTTCTCTCTTAAAAGAACACGGCAGCACGGCTTAAGTTTGCAAAGCTGCATTTGAACAAAGCACAAGATTTCTGGAACGATGTCCTTTGGACAGATGAGACCAAAGTGAAGATGTTTGGCTGCAACGATGCCCAGTGCCATATATGAAAAAGGAAAAACAAATCCAGCATATCAGCTCAAACACTTCAGGTTAACTGTCATGCACGGTAGTGGAGGAGTGATGATCTGGGTTGTTTTGCAGCCACAAGACTTTGCAGTCATTGAGTCAAACATGAACCCCCACTGTGCACCAAATGCTCGAGTCAAATGTGAGACCGTCTGTCTGACAGCTGGCTGAAACTGGGTAATTTAACGGGACAATCATCCCAAGCACCGCAGGAGATCTACAGCAGAATGGCTAAAAAAGGAAAACGACGGTGTTGCAAAGGTCAAGTAAAAGTCCAGACCTCAACCAGACTGAAATGCAGTGGCAGGACCTTAAGAGAAAGTCATATAGAAAACAATTGCTTCAAGTTAAAAGTGGTTCTACAAGCAACTGAATCGTATGGTGTGCTTAGTTTTTCAAGTCCAGTGGAAACTTTATCTCCTGGCTGTAGGTTGATATTTGGAACTGCTTCTACGCGTTAATAAAAGCCGCGACCGTCTCTGTCTTGAGTAAATCCGCATTCAACTTGCTATTCTTCAAAGACAACGCAGCTAAAGAAAACATTTATTCTGCGGGATGCTGAAAGTGTTTTGACAATTATCAGTCAGCGCAGCTCATTTTAAATACTGCAGTGTTACTGAGATGACACATTTCTATCTTAGTCTGTGAAAGTACATTCTAGCCAACGTGTGGGCTATTTGTCTACAAGCTTTAGCTTTCACATCTGCCCACAGTGCGCAAGTGAATTTCTGTCTTGTATTTGTGTATCAAGCTATTTCTGACTCCCTGTATCTCTGTGCATGTGTGTGTGTGTGTGTGTGTGTGTGTGTGTGTGTGTGTGTGTGTGTGGTCGTTAATGCTCGCTGTGCGCGAAGCAGAGCAACGCTCCTGGCCGGTG
>NW_005187450.1:740287-760522 GCF_000239375.1 Pundamilia nyererei
CACACACACACACACACACACACACACACACACACACACACACACACACAAGCAGGAAGCTCCAAATCATACACCCCCCTCGGAGATACGAGAACACACACACAGGCACAGACACACAGGAGGAAGGGGCTGCTTTTGCTGTTCTAATTAAAACAGTAGCAGCGTACCTCAGCCTGACTTTAACAAGGGGAACAGTAAAGGAGAAAAAACACAGGAAGCATTGTGCGTCACAAATAAACACAGCTTGCTGTTGGGGGTTAGATGGAGCGAGGGAGGCGGGGGTCGGAGTGTATCTGTGTGTATGACGGGGAGAGAAGTGGGGAGTGGGCCATAGGCAGAGAGGATGTGGTCTGCACAGCATGTTAGGACCAGAGTGTAAACCACAACCGTGTCTTTATCGCTTCGGTCAAACTGCTGCATGCACACAAACACATACAGACAGACGTGCGCTGACCACTCCCAGCGGGCCGAGCCAGTCGCCAGCACATGTCTCTCCTCCAGCAAACCACAACAAAGGCGCACAGCGTGCATAAAAACTTGCGCACAAAGGCACACTACGCGGTCACGTGACTAGCACCTGATCCAGAGAAGATGTTGTCAGTTGGTGACCCGTGATTGGTCTGATAACAAAGGTGTCTCTCACAGCTCTACCCTTTGAATGTTTCCTCCTGAGCTTCTACAGTTGTGGCCGTTGAGACCAAAGTGCATTTCGTATGCCACTGATGTTTTTCCGCAGCAAACCACCGACGGAACATTTCATCACATCTACCTTTTCATTGTTTCCATTTCACCAAAGTCAGCCAACGGGCTGTTTATTGTAGATTATCTCAAACTATCCGAGGGCCTCAAGTTGTGTGTCGGTGTGAGAGACTCGGGCCACTGGAAACCTGACCCCTCACTGATACGCTGTTAGCTCTGCACGCTGGTTACTTGAGATGACGTGAAGCCTTACCTCCAAGAGGAAAGGCAGAACGGGCACAAACGTGTTGGTGCTGCCAGACAGCAGAGTGAGCGCTCTGCAACAGTGCATCCTCAGAGGGTAATATCTCGCTGTGGGAACCAGTCTGAAAGAGAAAATAGTGATCAATGTCTCCACCTGCTGTTGGCAACGTGTACAAAAAAAATAAAAATAATTCTCTTCCAAGATTTTGAAAGCAACACAGTTTTAAAAAATTTTGGGTGAAGGAACCACAAAAAATATTTTTAAAAAATGCAGATTGCAGGAGTACAAACAACGGTTCATCTCATTAGGTAAACCTGTTCATGTTTCTTAATGCAAAGATCTAATCAGCCAACCCAAAGGCATACACGGTGCCTTCTGACAGAGTATTTCAGAAACTGTTAATCTACTGCGATTTTCCTGTGCAATCATTCTAAGGTTTACAGGGAACATTCCCAAAAAGAGAAAATATCCTACGCGAGGCAGATCTTTGGGCAGAAATCACTTGCTACTTTTAAGGATCAGAGGAGCTTGGATGCTTTAAGGAAGACAACAGTAAGTCAAATCACAGTAAGTCATTATAGCCAAGGTATGCAGAAGAGCATCTCTGAAGACCACTCCCATCCCAACAGGAAGCTGAGGCTACAATTCACACAGACTGACAAACATTTGAAAAATGTTTCCTGGTCCAAGGAGTCTCAGTTTCTGCTGCAACATTCAGATGTTAAGGTCAGAACTACATGAAAGCTTGGATCCATCCTGCCTTCAATCAAATTTCCTTGGCTCACTTTGGGCCCCTCAGTACCAACTGAGCATCATTTAAACGCTACTTCTACTTGAATACTGAATCACGTCCATCTCCGACTGCACCCATCTTCTGATGGCTGCTTCCAGCAGGATAACGCACCATGTCACAAAGCTCAAATCTCAAACTGGTTCCTTGAACATGACGATGTACTCAGACATTCATCAGATCTCAATCCATCACAGCATCTTTGGGATGTGGTGGAACGAGAAAGTGACATCATGGATTTACACCCAACAAATTGGCAACAACTGTGTGATGTCATCATGTCAATATGGACCAAAGCAGGAATGTTTCCAGCAGCTTGTTGAATTTATGCCACCACGAATTAAGCTAGTTCTAAAAGCAAATGGAGGTGCTAGCGAGGTGTAACATAAGTGTATGATATAATATAAGTGGCTGTTTAGTGTGTATTTGAAGCCAAGTCGTGGCTTTATTTATACATCAGACTCTGGGGTTGAGTTTTTAATCTTTTAAAAGCTTTTTTCCCTAACATATTTATGTATACTTACTTCATGGTGCCAATTATGACTTGGCAGAGTGGATAGATCAGAGGCTGCAGTACCTCACTGGGGTGGAGTGTGCTCAGGACCCGACACCACAGGAACAGACAGTGAATATACTGCCAGTTATAAACTGATTGATATGTTTCCTATTAAAGAAAAAAAAGGGGTCAAATGTGAATGAGGGTGAGCATCTATATAGCAGAGAATAGCTCTGTGTCACTGCGCGTGGTTGCTCAGTCAGTATATAGCTTTAAATCACTTTAGTAAACTGGACTAAGCTCCAATCATACATCCCCGTTTTTGTGCATGAGCATTTCAAAAGCAAATATATATTTGAATTTTACATAATTACAAAAACCAATCCTTAAATTGAAGCCCTAAATGACTCAAGGCAGATGTATACTTGTCAGTCTCTATAAATACTGTTTTATGTGAGCACAAACAGCAAAAAGAAGCCAAACAACCTTCTTCTTCATGGTCATGGCGTTTCTGAGGTGAATGGCCAGCTGTCGGATATAGATGAAGGCGTGCTGGTAAGTGACCTGCGTGTCCAGGGCGTACATCTCTGTCAGAGTTCTCTGCATGAAGTTGATCATGGGCAGCACGTTGGGAGATGTGAACTTGCAGTTTTGTACATAAGAAATGTACATTTGCTGCAAAGAGGAAGACGGTTATTCTTAAGAAGCCCAGGCTGGATGTGTTTTTTCCCCCCTTTTGCCTCAGTAAAGATCCAGGTTTGTTGTGAACACCTCAATTCCTGCAGCTCACCTTAAGAATCGGGTTGAGGTACGTTTCCTGTTTCTGGCGGCAGATTTTATTGAGGGCCAGGAAGGCAAGAACCCGACTCGTCTCTTCCCCCGTGCTCCACTGCTTCATTAGTTGCTGGAGTCAGAAACAGGAAAAGGAAACAAAAACAAAGACACATTAAGACATCATTTGTCAATAAATACTGACATATTTTACTCCGTGTTATCAAGCTAAGGTGGAGGTCTCACCTTAATCAGGTGGCGACACTGTTTGGGTAGACACAAGTAATACGGTACGAGCTGGTTGGTGTGCTTCAGGACCGCGCAGATGACCGTAGCCTCCGTTAGGCTGGATAACAGCTGCAGTTGGGAAGCAAGAAATAATTTTAAAGCAAATATTCACAAAAATGAATCCCTGTATTTCATGTATCTGCCTCACAGGAACACACAGGCCTGAAATCTAAGTGGTGAAAAACAAAGAGACACATGAAGTAAAGAGCAAACCTGAACCACTCCACTGAGATACATCTTTATGTCCATCTGATTCTTCTGCCATCTTGGACTAGACGAAGGAAGCACTGACCTGCGAACAAACCGCAAGACAAACAAAGAAATGAGTGAACAGGTTTTCTTTTCCCTCTTCTCAGCTACACCGAGACAATCGATGAGAAATGAGACGAGTGTGAATATTGTGGATTTTGTACTTTTTTTGGTCTTTATCTGCCTTCAGGTTAAGCATCCTCTGCAGAGCTCCGTGGATATCTTTGATGCAGAACAGGACCAGAGCATTGAACACTGCAGACAGAAAAAGAACATCATGCATGCTTAAGTGTTGTATCTTTCATAAATAGCACAAGGACTGAATATTAATGTGCTTATGTCATCACAATAACACAATTCTAGAAACAATCGATCTTTAAAGGAAAGATTGAAGAACTGCCAGAGGACTTTTTGTAACTGATAAACTGTGTTTTCAATTTCTTCTCTGTGACAGAGATCGGCATGTTTGTCTCTAAATAAGCTTCGCTTCTTTTATTCTTCGCTTCTTTTTATTTATATAATGTGTCTTGTTAATCCTAGCTCATTTTTGATGTTTGTGAATCTTATGAGCTTCTTACGGAGTGCATAAAACGTTAAAATAAACATTAAATCTGCACTGTAGATACATCGTAACATAAACCCTCTGAAACACTACAATGTAACCTGATGTGCAAATGTAACTGTACATTTTGCAGTTACATTTGTAACTACAAATATAACCGCTACTGTGCTTGGCCTGTTCGATACTCTCAATTCCTCCTGTGCATTTACCACTTTTTTATTTTTATTTTATTTGTTAACTACACTTTTTTAAATTTATCAGTCAGAGAATAAAAATGACCACCTCAACATGAGGACTCAGAGATGTCAGTAAATTTCTAACTGCAGATTCCCAGAAGTATCAGAACGGAGATGAAAGAATGTTCAAAAAAAGTGAAAAACAAAAGCCCCCCCACAAAAAAACAAAAAAAACCCAAAACAAAACAAAAAATAAAACCCCACCTGACAACAATAACAACAAGTCCAAGCATTTTATATATTTCTATCGTGGCTGGCACTGCATAAACAACCGTAGGGACACGACTACAAGCTAATTAATGAGTAAAATATCACACAAAAGCATGAACGCTTCCAACAGCATGTGACAAGTCATTAAGGACCGACAACAAATTATGGTTAAATTATTAAATTCGCTAGGTATTCCCTTACTGGTTGGTGATTGGTTGCCGGTTGCTAGCAGATCACAGCAGTCGACAGCAGTTTGTATGGAAGATGCTGAACTGTCTCCACTGCATCACCGTATACCTCTTTTAGCTCTTTTAAAAGAGGTCCTTTAGCCATTTTCATCAGTACATACTTGGATCCACTCGTTTTCCAGTCGCCCCATCTATTGTCTATAGGGTCGTGATAGCAGTGGGTCCAAATGTCCCGTGGACGTTACACCGATGGTATACCTGCTGCTCGGTGTATGGCTTTTTAATCAGACTTGAGGACCACTGTGTTTCCTTGTTGCCTGGTTTCAAAACTGGCTGTTTTGATTTTCATGAAGGAGATGCTCTCATGACCAATGACTAGCCAACCAGTGGGATGCAGTCTGTTGTCGTCACATTTTCAGATCGCTTGAAACCCCGGCCGAGTAGGTACTACAAAAGTACGTGGTACCAGGTACTACCACATAATGAAAAACCCCAAAAACCAAGTCGATCTGATCCGAAGAGGTGCTAATGGAAAAGGGCTATTTAAGACCAACTACTCACCAACCAGTCACAGAATTAAAACTTTCACATAGCAATCAATGGTTGCCAGGGGTCACAGACCCCCCTCTCTAGGACTGCATAAATAGTGCTTTCAACAATCACTTGCTTACCGGTTGGAGAACACACATTTTTCCTTTGTGACTGTTGGATGGTAAATGGTTGCTGACAGGCCTCTAGGCCTGTGTGACTGGTGTTTTAATTTCAAATTAAACTGTTATATACCCATATATACATGAATACAGATATGAGGACCCACCTGAGCTGTCAGCTACTTTGTAGCGGCACTGACCGCCCTCTTCACCCTTCGTTGTGGCGACAGCAGCCTTGAAGGCCTGCGTGACTTCTCTGAAGAGATGAGCTGTGGGTTCTTTCTTCATGGCCGCTTTCCAGTCGTCTATCATTTTGTCTGTGACTTTGATAGTATCTGCTCCCTTCTTGGCTTTCTTTGAACTTTTTGCAGCATATTCATCGTCATCATCTTCTTCGTCCCCAGAGCTGGCCTCCTACAAACATGTAAAAAGGCAGCATGAGGATCTCCTAATTTCCAAAAGAACTCACACCAGAAAGTAAGTAGCCCTCTTACCTCCAGTTTAGATGGTAGTTTGTGGTACCCTCTCTCGTCTTCATCGTCTGAGCTGTCGGTGTCGTCAAAATTTAAAAGCGCCTGGTCGTTTTCCTGCAGAAACTTGTAGAACTCGGGATCTTTGCTCTTTAACCTGGACAGCTGCTCCTTGTGCTGAGAGGCCTTACCTTTAGACTTTTGATCTCTACAAATACAGAGTATGTACAAAACGAGTTACAGAACTTTGAGACATTTTCTGCATTTGCACTTTTCTAACAGTACATCATACAGAAAAGAATAATCACGCCCCCTGGAAATTACGCCCCTGCCAAAGCATCTCAGTCGGGTTAGGACTTTGACTTTGATTAGGCCAGGCAGCACATATAGCAGAATAGTACCATAGCTAAAGGGGTGTGAAGTCAGTTGGTGAGTCTGAAAAGTAAATGGATATGACCCCAATTGAACAGAATACAATATCCAAACATTTTACACTGGAAAATGCTGCACGTGTGTTTACCCGTATCAGAGCGTGCCCACATTTAAGATTATGTTTCACCCCCTAAAGGTCTCTAAATATAAGGACTCACTTCTTAGGGCTTGGAGAGTTCTGATCTGTCTTCTTCTTGAGCCCATTCTGTTTGGGAGGCTCTTCGTCAGATTCAAAGCCTGTCAGCAGGAACTCATCCACACTCAAGTCTTCTAATTTCCTACAAGAAAGAAAACAATCCATAAGAAGCAAGTCGATCAAAATGTGTGTGTGGTCTAACTGTCCTACAGTTTTTAAGTTCACGTGTAAGCATTTTGTTGGTTAGCTGTTCACTTGTCAGTCAGATGCAAATATCTCCCTAAAACACTCAGGAACCTTGTATTATTATTATTGTTGTTATTATTATTATTATTAATATTTTCATGAAGCGAAACCACACTTAGAATACAGCAGTCGTATTCGAGTTAGCATGACGACTTTATGCTAGCACTTTAGTTACTAACATACAGTCGTAAAGAGTTAGAATGACTTTCACGACTAACTGGCCAGACTTTTACTTTCAACATCAACATAAAATACTGGGTAAATCTCATTGTATTCATAGCATAATAAAGAAAATATTAACAAACCTCTTCTGTTTCGCTGCCATGCTGGATCTAAAAAACGTGACGCCAAACCGCAATACCCACAATCCTCTGGTGCAAAGTGATGGAATTGGTTTTATGTTTCGCGGATACTGATCGTATGACGGTAGTTGCGTTTATAATTACACCGACTAACCGAAACATTATTATTTTTGATAAAATGCTAACGAACTTTATTTGTTTAGTTTTTGATGAAAGTAAAGTTGGCACAAATACAGTGAACAAATAATCAACTGATTATTTAAAACAAATATACGATAGTGCGTTCACGGAAACCTCGAAATTTTCTTGCGCGTGCAAGATCGGACACTGTTTTGATGCAACACGTGAGGTTTAAATAAAATGTTCAGCTGCATTTACCAGACACAGGAAGCCAAATATCCAGAGAGGAGTACAGTATTTTTTAAACGTTACTTTGCACGGCCTCAAAGCTGGGCAAGCTTACAAACCGAAGGAAGTCACTGCTGTCATCGCATCGACACCGACGACGGCTGGTCGTGAGTACCCTGTGCTTTAATTTTTTTCAGGTTAGCTAACGTTACCTTAGCGGCTAGCTTCATAGACAGCTTATTTAGAATCACTGGCTATCTCACGTAGAGATAATAAAGACAGGGTGCTTATTGTACGTCAGTAGTAGGGTGATAAGTGTATAATTTGCACGTAAATAACGAGGAAAAAATTACAGAAGCTGTGCATTATTGAACACGTTTGTAGTTATGTTTCATTTTATTTTCCGGGCTAACCAAAACGGGGTATGTTTCATATTGTGGCCAATCACAGCGCGTCACTGAAAACTCCGCCTTTCACAGTAGCACAGACGGATACGCCGAACACACTTCCGTGTTCCGACAAGACAAAAGTGATGGCTTAAGGTCGCGTGTGTCTGTGGGCTCGTAAACTGAACATTCACTGCATTAGTTTGCCGGTTGGTCCTTTGAAATGACATACCGGTGTTTTTCAACCATGTCTTCCCTTTTAACGTATTAAAATTTAACAGCATGAGCAAGCCTTGCTACTTTCGGCTTCGACAATTACAGGGCCACCTTAACAGACCGATGTCAGCTTTCAGGCAGCTCTTTTTTTTGCATTGACGTCAAGCACATACAGCACAAAACAGAGGCTTTCTTCATATTTCCTATGCTCGAGTCACAATATGGACCGATAAGTAGACGGTGATAGGATTTTAAAGCCTTCTGACTGCGACAGCTCTTCATTCATCTCCCCTTACCTCCTGGAACACACTGTCTTCAAGGATAACTGCAAAACAACCACCGGTAAAGCCATTATACATTCATTTTCTTTCCTATTGCCGCTGCTGCAGCTGACATATGCTCTTATTCAGTGCTGATGGAGTGGGGGTTGGGGTTTCCGTAGATCACATAGTGATATTTGGATAGGAACATCCCTGTGTCCCCCCAATGAAATTGTGCATTCAGCAGGATTGTGCAGGCACTATTTATCAAGGAGCAACTCAGCCTCTGTGTGGATACCAGCCAGGGTTTGGGGGTAGAGACGATAAAGGGAGAAACAAGCCTCAGATGAACAGGACAAGTGTTTCAGTTTGTTAGTTTAACTGTGACAGTTGTTTTCACATCTACCACAACATCCCGTGTTTCCATGTCTCATTTTCCAGCATTGTCTCTTACCATTCCCTTGGGCATGAGAGCAGATTGTTCCCTCATAGAGGAACATGGCTGGTGTGCGTGTTTTTGTTTTTTTTAATGGGCTATTGTGTTTTGGAAAATGGGACCCAGGGGTAGTAGCCAGGCAGCTGTGATGACATTTGAGATGGTGCTCGGTGGGATGGGGGAAGAGTGTTGAATTGAAAGCGACAGAGCCGTTATTAGGATGTACTGATCATAACAGGGAACTGCTTATTTGACAGTCATGTGAAACTTAACATAATCAGGAAAAATGGTACAATGGGTTTCAGCATTGAGCATTGCACTTCTTGGACTTCAAACTGGTCAATATTCTCTCCTGATGAGATTCTGCTTGTTGCATAATTGCTCTGATTAACTCAAAATTGTAAACCTCCTGTCATATGTCTAAATAAAGCATACAGAGGCTGTTTGTATGTGGTGGTTCAAAGGGAATGTTCCAGCTTGGTGTATTAAATAGATATCCTAAGGTATGTGTGATTTTTATTTATTTGTTTAATGTGTGTGGCTGTAAGGTCCTGCAGGCAATGACCACACTTATCAGGGGTCCTGTAGTTTAAGAATCCTTCTTTATCATTAAAGTTTAAACATATATCACATATATTCCTTTATTTTCAATCATATAAGTTCTTCTACACCTGTGAATGCTCACATTAAATAATAGCAAAGTTTAAAATAATGACATCAGTCTAAGTACAGCTAATATATTTAAGCCAAAAAAAAAAAGTCTAAATGTGTGGTTACTGTGATTTCTTTTTCACTTTTGGCTGATATCCTAAATATTGTCATCTCTGATACAGCACCTCTGGCTGTGAGAAGAGCAGCCCCACCAAACCGGCCGTTCAGACCGTATGTTTTGCGAAGAGCAGTCAATTAGAAGGCCAATCAGATTGATTGATTTAAAAGAAGAGCATGTAAAATAGTGTTTCGGTGTTTATCTGGGCCTGGGTCGTAGGGGCAGCAGTCTAAGCCGAGAAGTTGGTCTCTTAAGCCACATCCTCGATCTTATCCAGGGGAACATTGAAGGGTTCCCAGGCAAGGGAAGGAGCTTGAGGGAGAGCCCCTCGTAGTCACATTTTAATTATTCGTCTGAACGCAGGGCGAACCAGCGTCTGCTCAGTGGCTAAATACTTGCAAATCACTTGCCAGCAAGAATTCAGTGTTCCTCTGTTTCACACTCACATCCACTCCTCGCTTGTCAGGTCAGGTTTCAAATGGAAAAGATGGTAGTGATGTTGTGCTGGCTGTGTCCATCTTTCGTGTGTGTGTGTGTGTGTGTGTGTGTGCGTGTGTGTGTGTGCATGTGTTAGTCCCCGTAGGGAAATTACTCCTCTGCATTTAACCCATTCACCCAGTGAAGCAGTGAGCAGCCACCAATGCAGCGCCCGGGGAGCAGTGTGTAGGGACGGTACCTTGCTCAGGGGTACCTCAGGGTAGCTGTTCAGTGGAGTCGAACCCCCGACCTTCCGGTCATGGGGCAACCACTCTACCTACTGAGCTATCCCTGCCCCCCCCCTTTTTTTTAAATAAATTAAAGGCATTATGTGTGTGTATGCGTTAGTCTATGTGTTATATACAGTTTATGGGATGAATTGTGGGCTCCAGGGTCCTGTTCATCCCAGATAAATAATCCTTTTTTAGCTGCATTAGATAAATAAGAATTATTTGAAAGCTATTCTTCAAAGGTTACAAACGTGGAGCTGCAAATGAGTATGAAGGTTATATTTTTGATAGCGTGGCCTCCCCAACCCCATAGTCAGCTTCTGCTTATAAGCCTTTCACACTTTTAAGGTATCACTGCATCGGAGTTAGTGCATTATATTTTGTTTTGTTTAAGAATCAGTCTGTTCTTGGCCTGTGGTTTTCTACTCTTGCTTCAATCTGGTTTCCTCATCTGGTCACTACATATTCATCAGACAACAATTTCTAAGATGCTGCGTGATGACAGTTATGCAACATGCAGAAGTGTGTTCTTCCATTCAAGAGCAGAGTGGGGGAGTTCACAGCTAAATGTGGTCCAATTAAATTGCAAGTCAGGATGGATCACACTGATTTGATGGCAGGCTCATGCATAATGTCCATCTTTTGAAACTCTCTGCTGTGTCATAGTGAGATCTAATCATTCCTGAGACTGAATGTGAAATATTCAGGCCATCCATCCTACTACACTTTGTGATTGTACTCAGATTTCTGCCATGCTGGCAGGACTTCCTGTCATAGCCGACAGGATGGGTGCTATAAGTGTATAATGATTGCCCAGGACACCTGTCATAACGGCTCACTCCCTATAGATAAGCAAAGCCAAGACTTTTGTCTACCCCCCAAAAAAAGGATTTTATTATGATGATGATATTAGTATTGGCCGACATTAAAAAGCTTTTCTTGACGTTTCAGTTGCCAAGAGTGCGGCCCAGGCACGAGCCCACGACCGCAACGTCAGGCACCATGATGGAGGGGGGCATGCAGCTGCTCAACCGTGATGGCCACAGCATCTCGCACAACTCAAAGCGCCACTACCACGACTCCTTCGTGTCCATGAACCGGATGCGACAGCGTGGCTTGCTATGCGACATCGTCCTTCATGTCTCCAACAAAGAAATCAAGGCGCACAAAGTGGTGCTGGCGTCCTGCAGTCCATACTTCCACGCTATGTTTACCAGTAAGTTCAGTCTGTGTTATGGACCTTGATGATGCATATACTGTATACTGTCCCTGAAGTTAACAAAGATGAGCAAGTGGCATGACAAACGCAAACTGCAAACTATTTTTCTCTGTTGTTTGAGTTTGTTTACATTAGAACTTGTTTTTGCGTGGGTGCGTGCCGTTATGGCTGTTCCATCCTTTCAGCATCATCGCTTCCTTCCACCTATTCCTGTCTGGGGCACAGGTGGTCATGTGAGGTGTGTGTAAGTCAGATTTCCTCCCAAACACTAGCCCTTTGTGAGGATGCTGTGTGTCTCCAGACAGTCATTTGCCTGGAGACTCAGCTGCTAGACTTCATGTCATCTGACAGAGTCCCTAATTAAGCTATTTTAACAGAAAACCTCAGCAGAGGTGTTTGTGAGGTTGTCTAACTATGAGTCGATGAAGCTCGTGACTGTTACCGTAGAAGCTCCAGGCTTAGTTCTGTGGGAGAGAGAGTGTTTATATCCAGGAATTTCAAAAATCTCACACACTTGAAACGACTGATTTAATAAACGGTAACAAATGAGCTGTGCTGACATTTTGCAGCAGTGCTGTAAATGTTATGAGATGCCATGTGTCAGTATGATTGAAGAGGGAGGAGTTTTGCTATCAGCTGGAGCTTTACTCGGTGTAATTTGTTAAAATTAATCTGATCTCATTCTGTGCGGCCACGCAGATGAGATGTCTGAGAGCCGTCAGACCCACGTGACCCTTCACGACATTGACCCTCAGGCTTTGGAGCAGCTGGTCCAGTATGCCTACACAGCAGAGATTGTGGTCGGGGAAGGAAATGTGCAGGTAGGCTTGACCTTTTAAGATTCACATACACAACTGCTAAACCACTTTTTTCTTTCTTTTTCATATGGCACAAAAAAATTAACAGACTTTGCGTTTCCACCTGTTGTAGACACTGCTCCCAGCAGCGAGCCTGTTGCAGCTCAATGGGGTGCGGGACGCCTGCTGTAAGTTCCTCCTCAGCCAGCTGGACCCCTCAAACTGCCTGGGCATCCGAGGCTTCGCTGACACACACTCCTGCAGCGACCTGCTCAAGTCAGCACACAAGTATGTCCTGCAGCACTTTGTGGAGGTGTCCAAGACTGAGGAGTTCATGCTGCTGCCACTGAAACAGGTAGGGGTGATGATTAATCAATCATGAATAATGCCAAAGCACAAAGGACACACAGCAATGCTTACATCTATAATTTTTCCCCAGCATAATGTATACACAAGCACAGCTTTTTCTTTTTTAAACTGCATCAACATGCCACGGGGAAGTTGTGTGCTTTTGACATTCACTAGAGAAACTTTTTCTCCTGCCTGTTTTCACTGTCTTCTGCGGTTTTGTCATCTGGCAAGTCGGCTAAGCCAAACTATCACTTATTCATTAGCAGGGCTCAGCGGTGGCAGCACTCTGGTTCCTGTCTGGGAAGTGGTAATTAGGCAAAGCCAGTGACATTTCCACAGCTGCTGTGCTGTTTAGAGAGCTAACAGCAGTGTTTGCTCCTCTGACGTAACAATAATGGTTTCTGTTTTGGTTCAATTAATTTGCTTTTGCTTGTTTTAACCAAGGTTTTAAGGGAAATGCATCTTGTAGGTGTACCCATTTATTTTAGAGCGATGTAAGGAATGCTGGGCCTTGGGAAAGAATATAACCCTGGTCAAATGAGCTGCTCAGCAGCCAAACACTGCTATCAGTTACCTGTGAAGAGGGCAATGTTTGGCTAACAAGAACTGCAAAGTCCTTTTTGGAGTAGATCCCGAAGGAGTGAAAATATTTTTTAAAAAGTTGTTGCCCAAAATTGTAGCAGAAAAGGCAGAAACATACGCTAGCTTCTTACTGCAAAGTGATACAAAATCCAGCGGGACATCCTGGCATATTGTATTTGACATTTATGTGTTGGTATTAGTCTATTCCTGGCATGCTAAAGAATAAAGTAGTGCTGCTGTTGGGTTATTTAAACTTCCTGTTTCCTGCAGTTTAAACACACCTACCTGAGTACAAAGTTTACATGTTTTTATTTTTAAACTTTTAGAGCAATTCGTGTTTTTTTTTTTTTTTTTTTTTGTTTTTTTTTAAATTGTGTTCATGATATCAGACAGCTTCTAAAAGCCCACAGAGGCACATCATGTTTTTGTTTCAGGCGGGGGCTCACTGTAACATCTAAAGAATTGAGAAAATATATATTTTGTTAGATGAAATGTTTAAGAAAGTAACAGCAAATTAAAAGGAAGTTGAAGAAAATTAACAAACTGCTACTACCATCCCTTTCCCGTTATTTTCTCACTCTTTAAATAACAATTCCCACAGTCCTAAAGCGATGTTGTTCCACCAGAGTAACACACTAAGCTTCCCTCTGTATCTGGCCTTCAAAGCCCCGAGACTGAATCTGCAGTGTGTGGGCACAGTCCATTAAAACACTGAAACTTAAGCTGCATAAAAGCAGATTAAAAATAGGCCATTTTCTTCATTCCTGTTCTTCTGTCTCTCTCTTTCTCTTGGCTTACTCCACTGTCGTGTCTGCAGCTGTTCTGTGACTGTCATAAATCTGCACCAGATCAGGATTTATGTACTGGCTGCTCTACAGGACTTCAAGCTCACAGAGCTGTGAAATATGCCCCATATTTCTTCTGATGTTCTCTGGAGGAAGTGGCAAGGCACGACAGGATTGTGACTTGCCAAATTTGGTGATGTAGAGTCGTATGCGTGACATTTTGAAGACAACAGTCGACAGATTCCTCCTAATTACTGCGTGTAGCTTATGAAGACATGAGTACTTTGACACAGTGGCACTCATATGTCCCTCAATCGTGCTGCCATACTATGAAAAGGCAGTAAAGGCGTTTTTCTCCATATGCACCCACACATTCTGGAGTTAATTTGATGCACTATGTGCATGCAGTGGTAGGAGGGACTGCAGGGTGGGGCAGTGGCATCAGCAGTATTTCTGTGTGTGACTCTGGATTAGAGGAGGCTGTTCCTGGGAGGGTTTTGCTCTGATCTGGCCAGGCAAGACAGCAGCAGCAGCAGCTGGCTTCCTTGGTCCCACCCAGCCCTGCCAGCTTAGGCTTGGGCTGGGAACACTGCCAGCCAGCCACTCAGAGTCCAGCATTCGTTGTGCCACAGATGCACAATTGAAGAAGTGGTAGCTTAAACTATTACTTAAAATGTATCACGGCTCACGTGCACACACACAGGCTGTAATATAATGCACAAGCGAAGTGTGCACGATGTCAGAGTCGTGCTTTATTGAGTCATCCTTTCTTTCATTTTGAATTGAGACAACAAAACAAAAGGAGATGCAAGACTTCAGCTGAAGTCACTATATACAGGAACTAACACGGTCTGTGACCCATGCAAATTACTTCCTGTGTGTCGATTTCTACAACCACAAGAAAGTATTCTGCAAATGCTTTTCAACGGTCCAAGTTGATACACTATGATTTTAAAAAAAAAAAGAATAATATAAAGTTGTAAGCGATAGTATAATTTCACTCTTCCTATATGCTTTGTCTTTGCGATCCAGGTCCTAGATTTGATTTCCAGTGACAATCTCAATGTGCCATCTGAAGAGGAAGTGTACCGAGCCGTGTTGAGTTGGGTAAAACATGATATAGATGGACGCAGGCAACATGTACCTTGGGTAAGTCGTTTGGGGTGGGTAACATGGAAACCATTCCCCTTTTTGTTGTTTAACTCTGTGTAGCGCCACCCGCTCATCACCCACTCTCCCACTGTCTTCGCTAGCTGATGAAGTGCGTGCGGCTGCCATTGTTGAGGCGAGACTTTCTGATGAGCAACGTAGACACGGAGCTGCTGGTGCGTCACCACTCGGAGTGCAAAGACCTGCTAATCGAGGCCCTAAAGTATCACCTGATGCCGGAGCAGAGGGGTGTCCTAAGCAACAGCCGGACGCGCCCACGACGCTGCGAAGGCGCCAGCCCTGTGCTCTTCGCCGTTGGTCAGTGTGCATCTGAAGGTACCCATTAGGGTACACTTGGACCTCACACATCTCTAGCTCACCAGTCACTCATGATTTTTACAAATGCCAGCATTTTTTATTCTGTGTGAACTGCATGTTGGAACTTGAATAGTGCGCCTGTGCACACACACACACGTCAGATGTGTCTCCATCGACTGTTTCCAAAATGAACAATCTGACCTTTACACCCACTATGATTGGAGGCTGTGAGGCTCTAATACTTCTCCTCCCTCATTTTTAATTTCTAGCGTTGCTGTTTGGAATGACTGTGAAGTCCTCGTTTTCTCATGTCACCATCCTCCTGATGACATTTGCGTTTTTGCTCAAAGCATTTTTCCTCATTTTTTTTAGTGTATGTTTGTTCTTTCCCAGGTGGTGGCAGCTTGTTTGCCATCCACGGAGACTGCGAGGCGTACGACACCAGAACAGACCGCTGGCACATGGTGGCGTCCATGTCCACTCGGCGGGCACGGGTGGGCGTGGCAGCAATTGGGAACAGACTATACGCTGTTGGAGGGTAGGTGATAATAATCGCAGCGTTTGACCCTAAAAAGTTATTTGTTACTCAAACATTACATTGTGTGATTTGAGGGGAAGCAGAATTTGTGGATAATTTGCATTTGCTCGATAAGCTGGTGAGAGCTTTCTTCCATGCAAAGCAACTTTTTATCTTGTATGTTCACCGTTTGTTGCAAAGTTGTGCATTCATTTATATCCGTGTCGCTCTCTTTAGCTATGACGGCACCTCTGACCTTGCAACCGTGGAGTCCTATGACCCTATCACTAACTCCTGGCAACCTGAGGTTTCCATGGGAACACGACGGAGCTGTCTAGGCGTAGCTGTCCTGCATGGCCTGCTGTACGCTGCGGGGGGTTACGATGGAGCTTCCTGTCTCAATAGGTATGCACAGCCTGTTACTATGCTGATGAATACTGATCATTTTAAGCTGAATTAAATACACGTGAGCATCTGTCTTTTTTCACCTCTTCTTTTAGTGCGGAGAGGTACGACCCTCTGACCAGTACATGGACCTCAATCGCTGCTATGAGCACTCGTAGGAGATATGTTCGAGTAGCAACTCTGGGTAGGTACTGGCAACAAAAAACCAAGCTGTGCTCCTGTATTTACTTTTCACTGTTTGTATTTTAATAACTCACATCAAGAGGGAGTTGCCATCTCGGTATGCGACCGCTAATATTTACATTCTCAGTATTTACTCCCTTTTCCCCTCCAGATGGCAGCTTGTATGCGGTGGGAGGTTATGACAGCTCCTCACATCTCGCAACAGTGGAGAAATATGACCCCCAGGTATACAGCTGTTAAATTTATCATTAGAAAAACTCGTCTGTTGCCAGGTTTACCTAGACTGGATGCTGTAGACAGAGTGAAACGGTACAAATGAATCTGCTGTGTGAATATGTGACAAGTGCTCGGTCTCTTGATTGGCTGAACAGAGCAACACGTGGACCGCCATCGCCAACATGTTGAGTCGACGCAGCAGTGCCGGGGTGGCCGTGCTCGACGGCATGCTTTACGTCGCAGGAGGCAATGATGGCACCAGCTGCCTGAACTCAGTGGAGCGCTTCAACCCCAAGACCAACACCTGGGAAGGAGTTGCCGCCATGAATATACGCAGGTTAGCCACATTTACAAAGAGAACAGAGGGGTTATGGTTTGTTTTTTACATTATGCTGCACCGTAAGAGGCAGAAAGAGAAGAAAACTCAAAAGAAAGCATCAGCAAACTCAAATAAAGGAGCTAAACAAGCTTCCATAATGGGATTTTTCCATTTATAATTTATATATTCTGTATTCAGTTATGAAGGCTCTAATTGTTGTTTGCGAGCTGCTGTTTAGATGCTTGTATGTGCCCGGGGCTGTTGATGGGTCTGTATGCAATGATGAGCGTAGCTGCGGGAAGTTTATTGTTTTTTTTTGTTGATGAGTGAGTATAGGGGTGGGATTTAATAAGTTTTCTTCGTCCCACTCCTTTTTCAGGCAATTTTTGTTTTTTGTTTTGTGTATTTTATGTTTAATATAGGTATTTGTTGTGCCTGAAAATGAACAAATAAATGAAATGAATGAATGAATGAATGAAGAGATGAGAAAAAACATCTGGGATGAATTCAAGGTAATAAATTAAACGAGACACACCTTTAGCCAACTGAGCCAGCAGGATGACCCAGTTCTCCCTTTACGCCTGCATAACTTCAGCTGGGAGTGAAGAATATGGAAACAGCCTCTGTGGTTTTTTTTGTTTTGTTTTTTTTAGCGCTGTCCAGCTTTTATCCTTATTTTTGTGCTTCTAACGAGCACGACACCTTGCTGAAAGGATTTGAGAAGCGCCACAGGCCAAGCCTCAGTTTTAGTCTAACCTAAATAAAGAGATAAAACCATCTTCTTTGAAAAGCTGAAAAAATATCTGTAGCTCTGTCTGTATGTAGCTTGTCAGAATAGTATCTCGGCTGCAATTAGTTCGCTGTGTGCAAAAGGCTCGGGTGTCGGGGCATTTGGAGGATTTTTTTCCCCCTTGTGCTGCCAAAACCTTCTTAAGGCATAAACATCAAGTGGCCTATTTTCCACAACAGAGTTTTTATGTTTTAATTTTCTTAGAAGATGAAAGCTGAAACTCATCTTGCAAGTGATTATCAACAAAGGCATACGTGCAAGCACGCTCGCAGCATTGTATTGTCACAGGATCTGCAGCAGGGAGGAAGATTTGGAGATGTAGCTGTTGAGGATTTGTGATAGCATCGGCAGATTTGCTCTTTCCCAGGGCAGACACACTTACGCATCTGCACACGCACACTTGGTTATGTATGAGTCAGTGTGTTGTAGGAGCAGAAAAACCTGACAACAGTTGACTGTGCAGCTCCATGAATAACCCATGGCATTAATCAGCTGTGTGCCTTGGAGTTCTTTTCTTATCCAGTTGCTGAGAGGCTCAATTTCCACAGTCCAAAACAATCACACTGTACTGGCTACTAATGTGTCACACGCTATAGCCACTTCACACGTGTGCCGGTGTGGGAGACATTGTAGAATAATAGGCTTGTCCAAAATCATCTCATTGTGTTACGGTCACGACGGGGATATTTGAAATGAACATTAAAACCAAATTTGTTCCAAGTCCTCTTTAAGCGCAGAAAAATGTTCTTTTTTTAATTATTTATTTTTTACACTGATCATTTGCTTTGATTAAGAATTAAGTATAGATGTTCAAAAAGTACTGCTGTGCCATGTCAGGTTGCTTTAATCCCCAAAGCTAAATATTAAACAGAGTTTTGTTACCCAAGCACTGCAACAGGCTCATATACACACTATGTTACATTAAGGTTTTTGGTAGCGACAGTCCTGTGTGCTTTTTGAAACCTTCTTGTTGTAGTTTTTTTGTAAAAGTTCATGTTTGACTCAATAACTGCAAGGTGTCCAGGTCCTGTGGTTGCAAAACGAGCCCCAATCACCACCCCTCCACTACCATGCTTGACTGTGGCGTGAGATGTTTGAATGGATATACCGTGTTTACGGCAGTAATTTTGGCTGTCCAAAGTTCATTGTTCCTGAAGTCTTGTAGTTTGTTTAGGTTCGTCTTTGCAAACCAAAGCCATGTCACCTGGTTCTTTTTAGAGAAAATCGTTCCAAACAAGCCACACGTGTTCACATTTATAAATTTTACTGTCATAAACTTTAACATTTAACATGCTGAGGCCTGCAGCATCTGAGACAAAGTTCTTGTATTTTTTTATTTATTTGTTTTCACAGCCTGACTTTTATGTGAATTTGCTGGGACATCTTCACTTGGGCAATTGTGGCAATGTGTTAACAAACACCTGAATGCTTCAGGCAGCAAACTGCCAAACGTTGCTGCTTTTATAGAGGTGCGCAAACTTGCTGATGATCAAAGTGCAATTCATCATCAGCACCTGGCTGCTGCTTAGCTTATTTCCTGTGGAAGCAGTAAGGGAGTGCTTAACCATAGGACTGCACAGAGTCGTGTGAAAAGCTCTGTAAACAGCTTGTGTATATGATTATATAACATCTATAGGTAAGAGACAGCAGAAACTTTCTGGTTTCCACTTTTATCTTAAAATTTGAGTGGCATTGACTAATGGCCTTTGAGGAGGCTTTGGTTGCATGTCTGTGTGGAGAGCAAATGAGAAATGCTAGATGCCAAATTTCATCTGATAACTATTGGACATTTTCTGACCCTGATTCATTTTCATTATCCTTCTATTTTACTTTTAAAAAGAAACGATGGAGAGAAAATTGGCAACACCACAAGTCCCCAAAATTGACAGTTTCATCCAAAGGCTAAGCCAGTACACTGGTTATTGGGTGTCCCGATTGCTTCTCTTCTCTTTGAACACTGCAGCTTTTAGCTATGGTTTCAGACCACACGAATTTGCTATTTGTTTCTTTGTCCGTTTCAGCAGTAGCCACTTGCATCTCACAATCCCTTTTTTCTGTTTAATTTTCAGTGTGCCTAAATCTAGGATTGGTTACAGTAAACAGAATGCATACAGACCCCCATTCGTCCCACATTAGGTTTAGAAAACTCGAACATATCATATTAAATATATGTGAGAACTAGGGGTGCAACGATACTCGTATCGATATTGAACCGTTTGATACAGTGCTTTCGGTTTGGTACCCATATGTATCGAACAATAAAAAATAAATTTTTAATTTATTTTATCAACTTTCCTTTTGACAATGCTGTCTGTGTTGAGCGCTCAGTGGATCTGCGCTCGACAGTGCAGCCTAGGCGGAGTAGTCAAATGCAGATTCACTGAGTACAGGGCAAGCTAGCGAGACAGAAGTTAAGCTCTCCTTGCAACATGGCAACTTGAACCACCCCCATTCAGATCTGGCGTTTGGAACTATTTTGGTTTTCATGTGACGTATGACCCTGAAGGTAAGCG
>NW_005187450.1:761801-768147 GCF_000239375.1 Pundamilia nyererei
ATATTGTAGCGGGTCAGGGCTGTTCGGGGTTCTGTTTGTACAGTTATGTTTTGTTTATGTTGCCATAGTGACAGGTGACGCCCTCTCGCTGCGACAGTGTGTCCTTCCGGGGTCAGAGGGCGCCCTGTGTGTTGTTGTTGCTGCGCTGAGCAGTTAGCTAGCGGCAGTGTTCTTCTGCAGATGTCAATAAACGGCGGTGCTCCCTGGCTAGCTCACGGGAAGCAAGACCAAACGATACTTCCGTCTCCTCCTTGTCTGAGCTCGCCACATTGGTGTCAGAAGTGGAATGATGGTGGCACCCCATGTTCTGACCCGAGTGACTTTTCCCCCGCCGGTCGTGACCGGCCGGTGCGCCAAAAGAAGGCACCTGGACATTTGCAGGACTTTGTGTGGAGTAATGGGGTCGTCGGGGACGACTGACCGATTAGGTGGGGGCTATGTAGCGGATCAGTTCTGTTCGGGATTCTGTTTGTACAGTTATGTTTTGTTTATGTTGCCATAGTGACGGGTGACGCCCTCTCGCTGCGACGGTGTGTCCTTCCGGGGTCAGAGGGCGCCCTGTGTGGCGGTGTTGTTGTTGCTGTGCTGTTGCCGCGCTGAGCAGTTAGCTAGCGGCAGTGTTCTTCTGCAGATGTCAATAAACGGCTGTGCTCCCTTGGCTAGCTCACGGGAAGCAAGACCAAACGATACCTCCGTCTCCTCCTTGTCTGAGCTCGCCACAATATTTTAGTTCTGCTGAGCCAAATAAGACAGGTCAGGGTGAAGAAGTGACAGCCAAAGAAAAGCTTACCACAAAACGGAAAAGTTATGACAAATCAGACTATTAAGGCAAAAAGAAAGTGCAGCTTTATGGTTTCATGGACAAAAGAATTTCTGTGGCTGCAATATGACAAGCGAAATAACCAAGGCTGCACATAAGTGGTCCGCAGGTGCGCATTCGCTGTCAAAATAAAAAACGGGCACAAGATAAGAAGTTGCAACGCGTGTTTGCATACATAAGATTTTCAGGAGGAGGACAGACATTTGTTTAGAACTCTTAAAGATGTCGAAGAAGCTCCTTTAAGCAATTACTGTGATGTTCCTCCACCTCCAAAGAAATGTCAGAAGGAGCCCGAACCACAAAAGAAGCACGTATTCTCGGAAAAGTAGTTGCAGGAGGTGAGCTGGCTTCAAACAAATGATGAACGCACAGAGATGTGGTGCAGAATGTGCCGTGAAAATTTAATAAATGACAAATTAAAAAGGCATGAACTTTTTTTTTTTTAATCGAAAAAATATCGAACCGTGACACCAAAGTATCGAACCGAACCGTGAATTTTGTGTATTGTTGCACCCCTAGTGAGAACTTAAACATTTAAATATTCTTTTTGCCTTCCAGGAGCACTCATGACCTGGTGGCAATGGATGGCTGGTTATACGCAGTGGGAGGCAATGATGGCAGCTCCAGTCTCAACTCCATTGAAAAGTACAACCCACGCAGCAATAAATGGGTCGCAGCCTCCTGCATGTTCACACGGCGCAGCAGCGTGGGTGTGGCTGTGCTGGAGCTCCTGAACTTCCCGCCACCTTCCTCGCCCACCCTCTCGGTTTCTTCCACCAGCCTTTGACACGGGGTCATTGTTTGGCTGACCTCAGCCTCTGCTGCTACAGCCCAGACTGGCTCTGGGAAGAGACGCAACTGCTCTGTTTGAAACAAAGAAGATGAGGAGGAAGAGCGCTGGTGGTTGGACAGGTAAATGTGTGGAGGCGAGGGGAACAGATGGGCTGAGGCCTCGGTGTAGTGTGCTTCAGAATTAGTGGCAGTTTTGGTGAAGATTAGTGCACCAGAATTAAAAAACAAACAAACATGCTGGTAATGGATTTAAAGATCTATGTTGTTTTCACTGATTATAGGAAACTGTACAGTATTTCACAAGTAAAGCTTTTATTATATCAACAAAAAGTCCTTTAAAAAAATCAACAAAACTTTCAGTTTTGTGCATTTGCAGCTTCAGATACATTCTTAGCCTCATTGATTATATTAATTTGAGGTTGAATGAACAAAAACTGGGCTTACTGCATTGCATGTTCTAAATTTCCTCTAACAATCTGGCTGTTTTCAATATTCCCCTTAATTCTGGACTACACTATATCTGGCCTTAGTACCTCCACTGTATAGCCATAAAGATACCGGCGCCCTCCCATATGTGAACATTGACCAATCGTTCTTCAAAGCCCCACTTTTAAAAATAAATAAATAAAAAAAATTTCCCACCGCTCTGGTGTTTGACACACCTAAAAACACGGTGGTCCCTTAATTCTGTCGTGTGTGATGTAAATGTATTTGGTTTGATGTTGCGGTGTCGATGCAAGGTTTTTCTTTGACACCCAGAGGTTTTGCAATAATGTATTTAAAAAAAACAAAAGAGAGAGAGAGAAAAGCTGAATGATTTATTTTGGAATGTAGATTTTTACTGGTTGTACCATGCATGTTTATGTACTGGCACCAACAAGATAGGAAAAAATATATATATTGTAGTGCTGCTTTGCCACACTAGGTGGCAGTAACAGGCAATGTTGTAAACCCTCACTGCAAGAGCGCATGGACACCAACAGCATAGAAAAGCTAGGCCCTCAAAACTGTAAATGAGTTTGGATCCATTTTCTTTTTTTCTTTTTTAAAGATATAAAACAGAGATGATAAAGTATATGTATTTATAAAAATGTATAAATGCTAATATATATTCTGTTTTAAATATGCTTAGGGAGGAAAGGAGATCCGACCTATGCCTACTTCAGAGTGTTTTTAATATATTTATTTAGATGTGTGATGTGCATATCATCAGTGGATATGACAAAGAATGTCTAAAGCATGAGAGGGGTAGAGTTTCTCCTGTTGCATCTCGAAATGCAGCCTTCGTTTTGCATTTCTAAATATTTCTTCACTGCCATAAGCATGACTGCATTTGACACTGCATTTGTGACAAAGGCTTTAATCGCTCGCAAACCTGCTGACCACTCAATGAAAGAAATCTATACTGTTTTTAATCCTGCTTCTTGATCAGTTTTTTCCAAAAATGTGGAAGTGGATATCATCCTGGAATTCAGTCAAAGCAGAAAGGTCTAGTTTAGCTTCAGTATGCCAACACTTGACACTAATCAGTAATGTTGTTGACACTTGGTGCTGTCATATTCCCTTTTTTATTACCTCATCATATAACAGCCGTATGATTAACCACAAATATAATGTCACTGAACCTGTTGTGGGTGATTTGGGAATCTCACCTGCATGTCTAAAGTAAATGGACCTGGGTTCAGTTCACGTGTCGTGCAGTGTTAACCTTTCCAAACTTCTGAGAAGTTGCCTTTTTTCCTTATTTTGAAGGATTTTTGTTGAACCTTTTCTGTTTATCTAAAACAACCTTGCGTTTTAATTTCTGTGTAAGTGCGGACGCTCGTAGAGTTGGAGTCGTGATGGCCTTATAGAGAAGCTGTGATGAAGTCGATACAAGGCAGGGACAGACTTTAAAGACAAAAGGTGCACAAAACCACACAAGACTTTAGCCTCCATTCTGTGGATCCAAATGTACATAGAAAGATTGCTTAAGATATCTTACATCTGTTTGTGCAATTTTAATGTGACTGTAGCTTCTTCTTTTTTTAAAGTTTGTGTTAAATGTGGTGATATTTATTTATGGTATGTTACTTATTTATGATGGACTTTAAAATGTTGGATTTTGCACTGTTGCCAAATGGAGCAATACTATACACTTTAAAAAATGAATAAACATGTTTTCAAAGGTGAAAATTGTTCTGGTGATTTCAAACACACACAGAAACAACTGGTTGCATCCAAAGTGACGTACAAAATGAAAAGTTGTAACTGAAGAGCAAAGGTTTACCCGTCCATGTATAAATGGTCCCTACAGTTGTCCATAAATTATTGGATAGTTCACCACCGTGCATTTTTAATTAAACATGTGACTGACGTGCAGACTCTCAGCTTTAATTCAAGGGGTTTAAAGCTTAAAGGCCTGGCAGACCATCTGCATGTGGTGATGTCCATGGGTCCTAGACTTCAGGCTTTCAGTGACCGCAAAGCATTATTAAACAGGAGTATTTAAAAACTATCCTTATATTTAAATAATAAATATTTAATTATGTTAAAATTATGTTAGTTTGTCAAAAAATGTCTGTAATTCCTAAACAGGTAATCATATTTGATACAGGAGTTTTTGAGTTCTACATCATCAAAAATAAAATAAGGCAGCAAATATGATTCATATTAAAACTTGTTTATACAGCTCGTGTACTGCACTTCATTTTAAAAGTCCACTGTGGTGGTGTGCAGAAGCAGAAATGCAAAAATTGTCTTTGTCCAGGAAATTACGAAACCTAATTGCATGCACATATTTATTCTTTAGCAACGGTGTACTCGATACCATCACATGTAAACAATGCAGCTCTCCATTTATCAAAGACAAACTACAACAAAAAAAGGCATGACGTTTATGGCGCTGGGAGCACTGTGACACTCGGAAAAGTAGGTGTATGTTGTTTCCTAATAAAAACTGACTGACACACACAGAGTAACAGTTGTGTTTCTAACAGTTTGTTGCTAGGATCACTCTACACAGTTCTCTGGTCCATTCCCAACATACTGCTCTTTCACAGTGATCTACGTGGACAGCTGAACACTCTCACTTTACCCGTCTTGACCTCAGTCACATGGCATTAACACCTGTGACTGCGTCTGCACACACACGGCCCCATAAACTCGTACTCTTCCAAAACACATTCAGAATAAGATGTAAAACGCCTACGGCTGTCTTATAACCACAGTAGGATGAGATGGAGATCTCTGTGCATGCTTGATGATATATAACATAACCTCGTGTATATTCACTATAATAACCTTTTTCTGAAAATAACAAAGTCTACCTATCAGAAATGACAAAAAGGTCTTGGACTAATTTAAGCACGTTAATAAATTTGAAAATGACTGCAGGTTTATTGTGGGTGATGCTGCAGGCTGCTTTTGTTACTGATGACTGTTAAATAGATACATTTGTAATTGTACATACTGGTACTGATATTAAAGGGACATTTCACCTCAATCAAACACCTGAACTTTAGAAAGGTGGATTTAAAAATATGTTGGGGGTTTTTTTGTTCCTGTCTTTGCAAAGAACAGTATCAAATCATACTGATTATATATTATGGGTTGGTCTTTTGTTTTTTAAAATAAAACCATTCTTATTCTTTGGACAGTACGCATTAGCCAGGTAGCCAAGAAAATCTGAATTGTGGGGTACTGCTTTCCAAACCAGGGTGCACTTCTGAGGAAGTACATATGAAGATGAGTATGGAAGGAGACATGAGAAGCATGACCTGGAAAGTTTGTTGTCAGTCTAAACTCAGTCATATCTGAACACACAATGCGTTTTTTATTCAGTGCAATGACTGATCTCTAATATATAAATTTCCACAAAGAAACCTAAAAACCATCAGAGATGGGCATTGCTCGTTTTAAGTCTACAACCTGCTTCATGTTTGTCTTTAATTTCAACATGATCTGCTGATGGTTGCCACCTTCTTTCTAATAGAGACAATTTACCAAGAAATAAACAAGCACAAGCTAAAAAATGTGGGCCCAGATTGTAACACACATGCTCACTGCGTGGCACCATCATGTATACGCAACACTACAAATACTGGTGGGTATTGTTGGGGGGGGGGTTGCAAACCTCAGCTATACTGTTAACATTATTCAGTAATGTTGAGCTTAACTTGTAGTTCAGAAGTCAACGGTAGATGGAAAGTTCTGTCAGCTCTGCTGCTATCAGGACGCTAACGACTTTACAGTCTGTCTGGTCAAATGTGCTCACTCTGGAAGAGCTGCTACAGCTGATCTGGGGGGCCGTCTGTCCTCCCAGCATTCCTACCACTGCAGCATCTCCTTTTCCCCTGGTGTCAGCCTCCGCACAGCCTTTAACAAGCCACAGAGATGCTGTCACCTTCTCTGAAAGGGCTGCAGTGTCAACTTGGATTACTGCACCTACTGTGAGGGGGCTGATACACTTTTTGACTCTTTCAGCCGCATCAAAGACTGACTTATAGCCCATGGCAATCCAAAGAAATGATGTGGAAGGTCTTAAATCCTTAAATCCAAGAACAAATTGTGTGCTCAGTTGGAGACATAAAGTTCGCTGTAAAAACTCTTCTTTTCTTTCAGCACTGAGAGTAAGGCCGTTTGAGTTAGCTAGCATTTAACTGCTACCTAAATAATCATTTAAGCTGGAGAACTAAACCATAGAACATCTCTATAAGGCTTTCTGTTATCTGGAAGTCACATATATGTATATAT
>NW_005187450.1:768167-771487 GCF_000239375.1 Pundamilia nyererei
TATATTTAAAATCATATGAAATCCAAACATGATCCTTCAATGTAATCAGTTTTTTTTTTTTTAAATCACTTTTATTAGATTCAAATGCTGATTGTTCATGGGAAAAATTCTGTTTGAGTAACTGGTGAGTTACTGGAATTACGTCTTTTGTGTGTGTTTTAACTTAAAAAACACAAAAAGTTCTTAAATTAAGCAAGTGAGTAAAATCTGAGAAATTGACCATAACAAACTGCTACTTTTGCTTTGGAGCTAGTTGCTAGCTGATTTTTTATTAAGCTTTTAAAGTCAAGTGCTGTCATGTGAAGCTGCCATATATCACAATTCAAACAACATGGCACAAATCAGAGTACCAACTAATAATATTTACAGTATTTTTACGATAAATCAAAGTCAAACCTCCGCTATAAAAAAGATGTCAGATAGCAAAACAGGAAAATTATTGTGTGCGAAGCCCCAAAAGCAAAAGTAATGAAGACGTAGATTTTAACGATTTGAAAGAGAAACAGCAAGATAAAGCTGCAGTTCATATCGTAAATGCAAATGCTTTAGATTTCCTTTTAGATTCTCATTATTATGACGCCTTAATTATCCCAATTATTGGGTGGATTCAACAAGGTGCTGGAAACATTCCTCACTCACATTTTGGTCCATATTGACGCGATAGCTTCACACGGGTGCTGCAGATTTATCGGTTGCACATGCGTGATGACAATCTCTTGTTCCACTACATCCCAAAGGTGCTCTACTGGATTAAGATCTGGTAACTGTGGAGATCATCTGAGCACAGTGAACGAATCGTCCTGTTCAACGAACCAGTTTGAGATGATTGGAGATTTGTTACATGGTCCTGTTGATACGAGGCAGGATGGATTCTTTTATTTAATTTTCATTGTCATTTTTTGTTGTCATGTTTTTTGTTGTCATGTGTTGTCATGTGTTTCCATGTGCCTACAGGAAAACCTGATTTACAGACAAGCTTTCAAGAAATCATCCACGTAAACAATATAAAAAATAATAAAAACAACCCAAAATCATAAGAGATAATCCTCCATAATCGTTTTACTGCCCATTTGTGGAGAACTGTGCCAATAGCCTCAGTTTCCTGTTGTTATCTGACAGCAGCAGCCGGAGTGGTCTTCCTGCGGCTGTATGTTTCTTGTGCATTCAGAGGTGCTCTTCTGCAAACCTTGGTTGTAAGGTGTGGTTATTTATTTACTGTTACATTCTAATCAGCTGGTAAAAATCTGGGGATTCCCCTCTCAATGCTCACAAGGAAAGAGTCTGTTTTTCTAGGATATTTTCGTTAATTTCTTTTAGTATCATTCTCTGTAAATCCTAGTGGTGGTTGTGTGGGAAAATCCCACACAACCACCACTAGGATCAGCAGTTTCTGAAAAGCCTATTGTGCATTCAAATAAAAAAATAAAATAACATAAAAATACTAAAATTTGTGAGTTAAGTGCTTTGGTAGATATGACACAGATGATGGGATAATGATACTATAGCAGTTTCACTCAGATTTCTTTCCCCACTTCATTTTTCGCAGTTATCAGAGCCAACAGTTCCAAGGAAATGATACAACCTGTCTAACACGCTGGCACAATATGTCCCTTTGACTCAATTGTTTTCCAGAGAAGTGAAAGTATGTAAATCATAAAAGATCACATCAAAAGGTGTTGTCTGATTCCCATACTGGATGTAATTAGGTCTGTGTGCACATTTTAAAGTGCAGAGTGAAAGCACTCTTCTGTTTTATCACCACACTTTTATAACCCAGTCACAAATGAATGTAGAGTGTGTGACTTAAAGACAGGAACCTACTGAAGTAAGACACTATTAATCTGACTATGACAGATCTTCCCTTCAAAGGAGGCCACGGTCTAATTAAGATTCCTTGACGGTCGCCTTGTGTGAGAACTTTGGCACGTCTCATTCTCTGTTGGACACCTGATGTTGGGGGCCTCACATCCAGGCTCCGTTTTAGTGGCCTGAGGTGTGACTTTAGCACTGCTGCTCTCACCCGCTGAGCCTGGGTAAACACCAACAAGTGACTTCTGTGGGAGAAACACAGTTCAACCTACCACCGATGGAGGTATTTGCTCCCTTCCTGAGTTTTATTTTGGGATATTTGTCACACGTATATGTTTCAGGTTATTGAACAAATTTTAATATTAAAAATCAAAAACCCAAGTAAATGCAAAATGCATATTTAAAATGATGACTTCATTCATTTGAAATTCATATGTAAAAAAGTTATTTCCCCCTAAAACCTAATAACAGGTTGTGCCAAACTTGGCAGCAAGAACTACAATCAAGCGTTTGTCACGACTGCCAGTGAATCTTTCAAATCACTGTGGAGGAATTTTGGCTCACTCTTCTTTGCAGAATTGTTTCAATTCAGCCATTGAATAGGCTACTCCAAAACCACCTTATTTATTTTTTGTGTAGGTAGGCTTGCTGGTGTTTTGGATCATTGCACTTCTGCATAACTCAAATGAGGTTGAGCTTCAGGGCATGAACTGATGGTCGGACATCCTCCTTCAGGATTTTCTGGTAGAGAGCAGAATTCATGGCTCCATCAGCCCCAGACCACCACACTGCCACCACCATGTTTGACCATCGGTGTGATGGTCTTTTTATGAGAAGCTGTGTTAGTTTTATGTCACATGTAACAGAATTTAAACCTTCCAAAAAGTGTGAAGTCTTGGATATTTTCATCACGATATTTTTATGTAAATCTAAGACGAGCCTTTGTGTTCTTCTTAGGCAGCAGTGATTTTCTCCATGGATGCCATTTTTGCCTGGTCTCTTTCTCACCACTGTGCCATGTTTTCTCCATTTGTGGCTAATGAGTCCCACTGTGGTTCGCTGGAGTCTCAAAGCCTTAGAAATGGCTTTGTAACCCTTTCTGGACTGATAGACATCAGTGACTTTGTCTCTCAGCTGTTTCTTTAGCTCATGCTGTTATATGTTGCTTTTTGAGGTCTTTTAGGATACTTTACTTTGTCAGACAGCTTCTATTTAAGTGATTTCTCGATTCGGTAACTCTGGCAGTAATCAGGCCTGAGTGTGTTTAGTGAAATTAAACTCAGCTTCGTGATTTAACTTTTTAAAATCACGATTTAGCTTTTCACACATGGCTGGGTAGGTTTGGATAATGTTTCCCTCTTAATGAATGAAATTGTAATTTCATTCATTAAGAGAGCATTTTGTGTTTACTCTGTAAATTGGAGATAATTGGAGGTGAGCTTCCCTCCCTCCAAGACATCTACAGGAAGCGGTGCCTGAGGAAAGCGGGGAGGATCATCAAGGACTCCAGT
>NW_005187450.1:771900-790760 GCF_000239375.1 Pundamilia nyererei
TTCAGGTTGGCCATTCTTGTATTTTGCTCGTTTGTGTTGTTGTGTTTGCACATCTCTGTTGCTTGTGGGGCTCGCACACAAGAATTTCACTCGCATGTGCTGTGCCAGTGTGCCTGCACATGTGATGTGACAATAAAAGTGATTTGATTTGATTTGATTTGATTTGATTTGTTTTTTTTTTGCTTTGTTTTGTGTGATGATACATGTAAGTGTGACAAATAAGCATAAAAAAAGAAATCAGGAAAGAGTGCTGTCAAATAGCTTTTGACTGCACTATATTTGGAAAATGGAAACAAAGTCGTTAATTTCAATAGAAACTGTTTGGAAATTATCGTGTATAGCGGATTTGTTTGGAAAATGTGATCCTTCCTACATGAGTCAGAACAAAGAAACTGACTTCCAGATAAGGACTTGTTTTTGACATAGTTCCAAGTATTTCCTCTTCCTGTTGAGTAATGTTAAACTACCTGTAGGAGACGTGACGTGACGAAACGTTTCTCCCACAAAACACTACGCCTGCTGTAGTCTCTGTGCTGTAGGCCCAGGAAAGTCCTGTGTTACTAAAAGCTTCCTGGTCACATAGGTTGTTCAAGGATAACACACGAGTTTAAAACGCCACCTTTACTGAGACAATAAGCATTACAATTAATATAACAGCTCACATTTTGGGACAGCAGTTGCTTAAAGGTATTCATGATGTCACACAAAGGAAAGTAGCGCTGTATAACGCCTGACCAAACGATGCATAATGAGCCGTTCATGGATCGCTGGTGTCTGTTGCAAACATGATGAGATGTGGCCCGCCCCTGTTGAAAAGGTGTAGGTACTTTTAGTGACCACATAGGATTGCAAAACACACCAGAAACAGGAATTTTCACTCCAGCTAATGTGTGGCTTGTTTGTTATGTGTTCGCTTTATCACTAATGGGGGTAAAAGTCTGGCCACAGCTTTGATCCAAGGCAGAGCATTAGGCATCTTTAAAAGGTGGCCTAACTACATGAGTTAAACTGTAAATATGGATATTCACATATTTGACTTTTGTGCTTCCAGCCTTTGCAAAAACTTGTATATTTAGTAACTATATTCAGGCTTCCACAGTTAAGGATCAATTTTGCCTTGAATATCTTTTTACCTCCATTTTTCCAGGAAAGTCATGATGAGATTTAGAAATACTACAAATAGTATTTATGCCATGAAATGTAAGTTTGACCTGAATTACCAGTGTGTGTTTGGGGTAGATTTAGAGCACTTCTCTATCACCTCTGGGTTCTGTCTCATACAACCTGTTTCTGTGCTAGATGGTGAAATATCTGGAAAATGTATTATTGATAAAGGGCGTGCCTGATGAGGCACCTGACTGACCAAAGCAACTTAAAGTGGATTTATCTCACAGGAAAAATTCCCTGTTTCATTTTTCCTGTAATATTATGACTATGAGTGTGAGTCACTTCTGGCTGCATGTGTGAATTATCTGGTTCATCTTCCCGCTTTTCCATGATGATGCACAGCCAGACCTGAAAAGTAAAAATAAATGTTTAAAACCAGTCTGTTTGATTACTCAGTAAAATATATGTGACATCTTCAGACCCTGTCTTTGGTGATCTTTTGTTTTGATTGAACTGAAGGTAAAAATGTAGCAACACGTGAAAGGTCTCCGGTGCTGAAACCAGGAGGAGACAAAAATCCCTGAGATTTGTCAGGAAGGGGATTCGGAGTAAAAACAAAACCAAATACATGGGTCCATGCGCTGTGTGTCACAAACCCCCCCACTGCTAATATATACATACTGCTACCGGTACATAATCATTTGCTCACTAGCATTATTTTAAATTTTAAAGGTTAGATATATGCTAAAAGGAATCAAATCTTTATTATAAACCTTACATATCATTATAGTTGAAGTTATTATTATTATTTCATGATACTCTTAAGCAAAATTTGCCTGGCAACAGCCACATTCAGTCTTTCTCCCCCTCTCTTTGCTTGGGTTTTTGCTTATCTCGATCCCACCTCTTATCTGGTCTCAATTCTATCGTCTGCCGCTTACCGAGACGCTTTATATTCACTTCCACTGCTGATTAAATTACTCGAGCCCCCAAACGGGGTTTCAGAGAACATTATAACGCAGTCAGAAAGATGGCATAGTTTGGAGGCTGATGACTGTTAGCGCCTCAGGTGTATCTGTTTAAACAACTGGTTGAACAGGCTGGGATCAACTGACAGACCGCAGCGTGCGCTTAAAATTTATGACACTAGTGCAGCAGCTCAGCACAGACAATGATCTAATCAATGAGCAAACAGAGCGTGATCATGAGTTTTGGGCTTTGTTGTCTGACCGATAAGACCGCGTGTTCTATGAAGGAAGTTGGAAACCTGGGAATTGACACCTTTAACCAGACATGGGTGTTAAGACCTAACTTCTTAGAGTGACTCTCACTTTTAGGTAGTGGATATTTAATTTGGGAACATCCTCCTAAAATGCAAACAAGATGTGTTTGCATAAACCTCTTGGCTTATGAAAATTTCAGTGCTTGAATTCACAAGCATCCTGTTCCCTCTGTTGCAAACATGGATAAGAAAATATCATATTTCATATATCCTTGCTCTGAAAACAATGTGACGCCAGATATTTCCCCCTCTTTGGGGTTAACAGATGTTTTGACCCTTTTTAAGCCCTGTGCTGTGTTTTTTTTATCCAGTCTACTAACCAAAAGCTCACAGATACTTACCTTGCAGTAATAAATAGAATACTTAAGTGTGGAGGCATTTTCATGTCTGGACATGCCAGCAGAAGTTCCCATCTTCCCGTGTGATTGACACACACCATCCAGCGTGTTTAGTGGCCAGTTATTGCAGCGGTGAGCCAACAATGAGCTCCATTTGGCTCCAGGAAGGTGTGAAATGGCACACTTCTCCTTGAACCCCCTCCTGTTGGCTTTGTTGTCGGGATTGATTTAGCAGACAGGGCAGGTCAGGGGAGTGTGTGTCCTTATTCACCGAGCGCGCACGCACACACACACACACACACACACACACAACCTGTTGTGACACAGCCCCAAACTCCACCCCCTTTTACTCACACACAGTAGTGACTCTTCACCCTCCCCACTTCTGCCTCAGTACAAGTCTGACTTCAGCAGTGAGCGCACCACACGTCTGGATTAGACTCATCCATCACACAGGGAGTTTACAGCGTATCTACACAGAGGCGCAGAGCCCGACACAGGAAAGCAGCATGGGGAGCAGTATGTCATGTGTCCCCCAGCACAACTTCAGATTCTCCAGCAAGAGTTTCATACGCAGAAACAGGTAAGAACTATTCAATCTCTCCGGGTGTTCATACTGTACTTGTGTCGGTGTGTAAACAGAGTCATGCCCTTGACAGCAGATTGTTATTTTAGACACTGGCTTTCAACCGGAAGGTATTCTTGGTATTTCTTGAGGGTTTGAGAAGTGGGGTTACACAGAGGTTGTGCATTTTGTGGGGCCAGGTTCAGGATCATAATACAGAATAGTCCCGGAGTCGTGCCTGAGCAGCCTGTCCGTCTGGCCAACGGTGTCAATGATCCAGTTACCATTTGCCTCCTCTTTGCATCTCTGTGAAGATGATCTGCCAGCTGTCGATTACTCTGTTTTCCCTCCAAAAGACGAACACACACACAAAAACCAATCCAGACTTGAGTATTAACGTGATTAATTTTGAGCTGTTATTCTTAAATGATAAGGTTTAGTCTGCTAAGTTAGTACACGACTACGTGACTATGGAGATGGCTGGCTTACACTTGGTTTTCTACCTGGTTTTCTTTTAATCCCCCAGGATTATATGCCTGGGCATGTTACCCTTGATTCAGCCTTGCTAGACCATCACATCTGGTTCTAATTCACCACTGCTTCTATTCTTCATCTTCTGACTAACGATTCAGGATGTAGTTTGGTTAAACATCTCATGTAGCTTTAAAGTTTTTTTTAAATAAAAAGATGAGCATTGCGACCCTAAAAAGACCGTTGGTTTTAAAAGCTCAGCGGCTCAAACTTGGACAGTGATACACCTTCCAGGCAGGATCATTGGATCAGGATGAACAATACAGTCAGTGTTCCTGTTTTCTGTTACCGTACAACCTCTTTGTGTTGGAGAATCAGGCCAGGCTCAGGTATTCCCTGAAGAAAAGGGGAGTGAATGGTGCTGAATGCCACAGCAGTGACTTGGAGAATGTTGGGTGTGCAAGTCCACTACCTGTCTATTATCTACAACACATTCCTCTGCCACCTTGCAGATGCAGATTACATCACAATGTAGGACCATTATATTTCTTCACTGCGCATAAATGCATTTTAGAAAGTTTTATTTTTTTTATTGTTCAATAGGCACTAATAAATAATTAATTCTGCACATGGACTTCCTGGACGGACAACCCTTGATTCCCAGCATAAAAACAAAAGCCTGCGTTGTTAAACTGAGGACACTGGCACACATATGTACAGATAAGCAGATAAACTACAAGAGGAAGCTGTAAAAGCAGTCTCTAAAGCCTTATCTTTGCAGTGTGGGAGCTTCCTCGTGAAGATGTGACACAAATGGTAATAGATGAGGGTCATGCAAAACAAAGAGAGACATTGAATGCTGATTTTTCCCTGTGGATATCCTCGCTATCACAAACACAAGACTCAGTTGTTCTTATCATTTAAAGGGCTGGCACTGACAGAGTGGGAGCCAGGCATGTGGATGCTGATTGATTTAGGAGACAGACAACGTGATTTAAACTAAAGTGTGACTTTGGAAGGAAAAGCTTTGCTATAACAAACATTAGATTTAGGTTATTTCACTAACTGTACATAGGAGACTATATTGGAATCCTTATAGGCGTGAAGTTGATTGGGAAATAAACCAAACAGCTAAACATGGATTAGGTGGTAAACCCTGGAGAGTGAGTATTAACACATAGTTTTCCTTTCTCATGACAGCAGTCGCTTGTTTCGCAAGTATAATCCCCAGGAGGGACAGGAGAAGTCCAACAGCATCATAAATATCCTCTGCACTGTCACCCCGAGGAAGGTACGTACCTCCACCAGCTCTGAAAACATAACGTCATTCATCTACATGCCAAACAGAACTGCTCGGCTGTGGTTTTCAAGCCCTGTGCCAATCTTTCTGACTTTAAATTCAGGTCTGACTGCTTTACTGCTGACATGCCCGAACTAATATTGTGACTTGTTGGTTGCAGGAAATGTCCCCTAAAGATCTGCAGACGATAGAAAACATCAAATGGGATCCTCCGTTTGCTTACGACCCGATCAGCGGCTGGAAGAAGAGCAGCATCAATGTGAAGAATTATGGACGGATGATTCACAGCTCCAAAGTTCGTTTCCGCTTCCTCCACTGTCAGGTGAGCGCAGCAAAGCACTTTTTTTTTTAAATGACCGTGTGTCGCAATGTCAGGAACACAGCTGTAAAAGAAAACAAAGATTATACTGCAACTACCTCGTTGCGGTTAAAGTCATGTCCAACAATGGCCAAGCCTATGGTGACACATCATGCCAGTCATCCCTGTGCGAACCCAGTGAGTGTCAGAAAAAACAAAAAAACAAAACAGGTGGAGATTAACAGGATGTGGCTGCAGCCACCAAACACAATGAAACTCGCTGCCGGCTTTGACGCACTGGTTGGCTGCGAAAGATCCAATACCTTTTCCAAAAAGAGAACCGCAGCCTGTGTTCGGACATGCTTGCATAGGCTGTGGTTGTGCAACAGCTTCATGAGAAAACCTCAGGGTACAGAGAGAGTGTGTCTGATCCCAGGCACAGATAGAGGACTTGCTGGCTCCTCGCGGTGGGAACTGCAATTTGTCAAAGTTGTGACACAACAGCTCTGTCAATAAGCGTAAAAAAAATTAATTGAAGGAATGACGTCACGGTGGGAAAAGAACATACTGTGCAGTAAAGAGCAAAATAATACTGTAACAAGACGGTGGGCACTCAGTGAATCAGAGGAAAACGCTTGAGTAAGATGGTGTGATCCAAAATAAACAGTAATAACGTGCGCCTCCGCACGGGCCTTTATGCATACACAGCTTCATTTACCTGCAACCGGAGATTGCAGTTTTAATGCAGAACAGTAATCCTCACAGGTGGGATAGATTTTACTACACGGCACATTTGGCTCATCTTCTCTTACTGTCTCTTCAGGATATACACGACTGCTACCTGGATCTGTTCCAGACACACCTTCATTTTGTTTCCAACAACACAACCGGACTGACATACCAGGTGAGTTTTCAAAATTCAAGCAACATTATCAACAATCCCTTCCTTTAAATCCTCACGATTTCAGGTTAGATGTAAAAAAAAAAGATTGTCATTTCATCATACGCTCTGACATAGATCCCCCTGTCAACCAGCACTTTGTTGGTAAACAGAAGGTATGATTACGTGTCTTCACCTGCCTCATAAAACGTGAGCAGCCATTAATCATCAGTAGCTACCGCCAATTAAACCCCTTCTCTAAAAGAGACAGCTAAGCACCTGTGTGGAGTATTACTCAGGTTTATAGAGGACGGAAAATGGAAGTCAGACATGAATACATCATTGGCTTCCAAGACTGACCTCACTGTCATGGTGAATAATTTTTGGTTAAGAACTAGAGCTGAACAGATGGCTCAAACAGATCATATAGCAGCTCTGATGATGATGCAGTGAACGGTTTGTAGTTTATGAATGTTTGTGTGCAAGTGCAGAGAATAGAATAGCTCTTTATTGTCATTGTGCATGCACAACGAAATTGTGGGTCAACATCAATAGTACACAGCAGGAATAAACACAAAGAAAAGAAATATATGCTATAAAAATAAGAGAAAGGCACACATTAGAGAACAAGTTGCAAAGTGAAATGAGTGAAAAGCGCCATGACTGAAGTTGTTTTACTGTTTATGTGCAGGGGACTCTTCCGTTGAAAGAGCTCACTATCTGCAGCCTGCAGCAGAACTGCAATCACAGCCAACCCCAGGAATTCGCCTTTCAAATAAACGGTATGTTTGACTTCAGTAGAAAGGACACAAGTGGTTGCTGGCATTGTGCCGTGGTATCCAATAATGCTGTTTTGTTTCTTTGGCTTTGTGGAATTTAGGTAATTGATCACTTAGACTGAAAATGTATGACGTAGAGCTGCGGATGGCTCTTTTTGATGATGAGACAGACTGACACAATTTTTATTTATTGTTTTAATCTTCTGTTGTGTGGTCAGCTGTGTCGAACCGCCTCATCAGTTATAGATCAAAGTAAAAATTCTCCTCTCTTTAGAAAAGAACCCCCCCCCCACTATTTCCAGACTGCAGCAGTTCCACTGTTATCACATTCTGGGGATTCAAAGGTCCCGCAATCCCTCTCACCTCTTCACCTCCTCTCAAAACCGAGATGAACCAGAGCTGAGCCCCCTCCGCCTTCGGTCAGGGAGGGCCAAACTGGCCTTAAAGACCCCGCTTGTTAGACAACAGGTGCACTTCAGCCGGCCCAGCTGTTGAGCAGAAAAGCCCAGCTACCGCTCTTAACCTTGTCACCGCCTATAATCTATGGTGCCACTTTCCAAAAACTGCTCAGGTTAAGGCTTGCTGAAATGCCACTTAGCTTTTGAACTTTGAATGGGCAAGAAAGAAAAAGCATCCGAAAGTTTTTTTTAAAATTAAAATCACAAAAAGCTGTTGTGGCTACGTAGCTTTTGTAATAGCACAGGAAATAAAAACAAGAGAAGTGGACTGGACTTTTATATCTGCTGCCAGAATATTGACATTCTCCGGTGTTGCTCTTTCACGCTTTTGGTTTTGCAATTTCCCAGATCAAGCCTGTTATTCAACACTGTTGTTTTTTATTGGTTGGTTTTAAACTTCATTAACCTTCCCCAGGGCACAGCTGCCCGGAAACATTTGGAGGAAGCGTGAGGAAGTTCTGAGTCAAAAAGGGAGAGCTGATGTACATCGGCTCTCTGAGGGAGGCCGACGTCTTCCTCTCACTGAGTCGAAAATGCGCTGTCGATGACTTAGAAGGGTGACTGTGCAAAAGCAACACAAGAGGATGTGTAAAAATTCCTGGAAGCTTTTACACATGTAGCTGTGAACACAAGATGTTTATTGTGGCACATTTTCAACAACAGTCAATGACCTGACTGACTGAAAGCCGGGAGAGACGTTTTCGTAATGTTCGCGTTGCTTGAACTTAAAAAAAAAGAGGAAAGATTTGAGGGAGTGAAAAAGATAACTTAAAGTTTTAGGGAGTGCTGTGGTCACGGTCTAAAATTAAGACCTGCAGTGAAAAGAAAGTCAACACAAGACTCCAGACGAGCTGCTTATTAAGGGAGCAGTCAACAGGTTCACGGTTCCAGACGATTACAGTAAAAAGCCAGTGGACGGGAATGAAATAGACTACCTATCTGTGCTGGTTATCTGTGGTATGTGTGGGACTGATAGGTAGAGGGAGATTCCAGATCTATTCATCCCAGGTCCTGTTCATTCCTTCTGGATAAGCACTGTGTGGGAAGGAAAATCTCCTACAATCCTTAAATACCAAACACAGCAGGTCAGAGGGGTTTTTCCAACATAGGTCTTACATGTGGTTGACTGTCCTGAACATGTGTTCACATTTATGGCCCTTATTGCATAACGCCTCACAACATCAAAGCAGGCAGACTGTGCACATGAATAATCTGCCACTGTGAGATAAAAAAAAAAGGGCTTAGAAAGAGGAAGCGGTTTACATTTTTGACCTGTGACCTTTTACATCCTGCAGGCGTCAGCTTGAATCCCATCATCGTCTACTTCGCCAACCAAGAAGAAATGGACATGTGGTTTGGGCTGCTCAGAGAAAACATTGAAGCTAATGGAGGAAATGCAACGTCACCAGAAAACTACACTAGAGTGAGAGTAAGTTCATCAGCCTCGCCTGTGGTTTTTTGGCCTCTGTATGTGTGTGTGTGTGTGTTCTTAAGTCACACATTGAATTAGCCAGAAAATACTTTGGCTTCAGTCCTGGCTCATAAAACAGGATGGGTGCGTGCGTGTAGATGTAGGTGAGTCAAGTGGGTCACTCACTGCTGGCTCTCCCTGAGGCTTCGATACTAGGGAGTGGCCTTGACCGCATCATGGCCTACATCAAACTAACCCTCACATCTGTGCAGGGGTAAAGTGCTGACTCTACACCCACAGGTGGGGAATTAGTTGATAAAACACGTGAATGTGGATGTATCACGAAAGAAAAAGAGAAAAGAAACAGTCATGAGTTCTTTAAAACAGTGTTGGCGAACAAGCCGGGGAAGGAAAGCAGACGAACACGATTATGTTTCAGGAAAAGCCGAGCTTTTCTTATATTTACTCAGGTGATGATCCGACTCACCGAACTCATCTCTTGTTTACTCACTCGTGTAGCTCAACAAGGACAACTCTCTCGAGGGAAGAGAGGAGCTGAGAAATTCCATCAACAGAGAGCCAATCCACGAGTGGGAAGGCTCACAGCGAGACAGCCTGGGCACCATCACCTATGTCACTAAGGTGCGACTGCAGCACCTGCCCTGCCTGGTACGTCACCTCTGCTTCTTATCAAGACTGAATCACTGCTATGGGTCACTTGCCTAATACTGTACAGACGGTAACAAATGATACATTCATGTTTTCAAACTCTGAGAATTTTTCCCATGATTATAGTCAGGATAACATCAGCCCTTAATCTAGGTGACTCACATAGTTTTCACATTGCGCAACACAAACACAAACATCAGCTCAACAAAATGTAAGGAGTGAATGAAAAGGGTGGAGTCTAAATGTGTATATAATGTCCTTCAGCTCCTTTTTGTTTCCTGTCATGGTGCACCAGCAGTGCGAGACACCTGCAACCTGGTTGCTCCTGAAAAACATACAAGAAGACAAAAAAAAAGTACCGCAAACAGGGCTTCGTTTAGCAGCCAATAAAAAAAAAACAGTAGTCATGACACAACTTGCGTGGATCTCTGCAGTTTATTTTCTGTGGGAAAAAATCGGCAGTCCCATTGAAGTGCTTGAGATTTAGGGCCTGGGTGTGTGAGAGGCATTTGCTGGGCTCACGCAGTGACTCGACTCACCTCGCAGCTGGAATGTCAGCTGTCTATCCAGACACGCCCTCCGAGAGAGAGAGAGTGAGAGTGGAAACATAAACCGTCCCTCTGCCGCACCTTTAAATCCCCCCACTAACAGGTTCTGAGTGGAGATCCTACTGAGATTTAAAGTGTACCTCTCACAGCGCCGTATTAAAAGATAATGTCGCTGGTTTTGTTAACGTTCGCACAGGTCTTATGGTTGTGTTTGCACCGGGGGTTATTCGTATCTTATCAGGGCTTGCCTTCTTACCTTCAGAAGTAAGGTAAAAAACCCAATGGAGAACAATACAGAGAAAACCCAACAATCAAGTGCAGGAATAAAATGTAAATAGTAAAACACCAGGAATAAACAGTACACAGGGGAAATATATACAAACAGGAGGCATACATACAAATCAAGTGAAAGGCACACATGGTAAAATATGTAAACAAGATATACAAAATTGGGAAACTATGCAAAAATGTTGCTTCTGGTTGAAAAATAATATAAATTCTCAGCAAAAGAAAACCACACGCTTCATAAATCTCTCTGTCCTCAGGAGCAGAATGACAGGCTGCTGGTGATGTACCCATCGACCCTGATCATCCTATCAGAGGAGAACGACGGGCTCTTCTATAAGGTGAGGTTGACCCCTTTCTGATGTTCAAATGAGTCACAGCCCAGGCTCAATGCATCCGACATATTAAGAGTGTGCACGAGAAAGTTGTGTTAACCTGTTGCTATACAATTGCAGGGAAAACTTCCGCTCAACATGATTACAGTGACCACGCCCTGTCAAGACGTCAAGCCCAACACCTTCATGATTGAAGGTAAACACTGTGAATCAGTGCACTGCTCTTTAGTCATATCCATGTTAAAGAGATTTTAATGAGCCTGCATTCTTATGCATGTTTTTGTGCTAAGTGCCCTTTTCCATGAATCTGCTAGCGTCACAGAGTTTAACCCCCCCCATATGAATGAGCTGGTTTTATCCCTGATGAATGACAATCTTGCTATAGCACATTCCAGTGAGCAAGTGGACCGAATGACAGGCTTTGTCCTCCCCTCCTCTCTTCCCAGGCAAGATGATCAACCCCATAGTGGTGTCCTGTCTGGACAGGACCGAGTTCTGCGACTGGATCCAGCAGTTCAAAGCTGCTGACGTGCCTGTTCTCAGCCCCCCGCCTCCCGTCTATGACATCATCTACACCCCGACGAAGACAGAGGTGAGGCCTGCTTTCCTTGCTTTCAGGGGACAAACATAATTAAACTGACCACAGCTGCTATTAAGAGAGCTATCTCTTGTGAAAATATGGGTGGAGTGAATTAAAGTATGAGTCTGGCCTTGCCTCTTTTGTAAACTAACACTCAGCATGATTATATACTTGACTTCCTCTATTTTTGCTACTGTGTTACCAATTTAACAATTTACTGTAGGTCTAGACATGACCAAAGTCTGAAAGATTTATTCACAGTCGCTTGCTTTACATATTTAATACGTGCTTTGTGCCCTTTAATCTCCAGGCCCCTCAGTTTGACAGGTGGAGTGGACACAGCCAAGGAAGAATGGAGTCTGTTAAGTCTAGCCAGCCCCCAAGTGGACGAGGATCCCGAAACCTTCAGTTCCCAATTCTTGACGAGAACCCTCTCACACCTGGGTACTCCGAGCCTCGTTGTGTAAGTCGGCTGTGTGCTACTTCTCAATCATGAGTGTTCAAGTGATCTAATAAACTTAATCGCACGCACCAATATTTGCACAGATATAAATATGGTCAGAGTTGTGAAAAAAAAAAAAGCCTGTGTTTGTTTTGTTGGAGCTGAGCAACCAGATGCTTTCTTTCACTAAGTTAATTATTAAGCAAGGTGTAGAGACCAAAGTGCTCCTGTTACAAAGGCTCCGGTGCTGATCCTCAGGCCTTCAGCAAAGAAAAGGAAAGACAGAACAAAGTCATTTTCACTCAAATGATGCCTATCTGCGAAAACTCTAGATTTGGAGTCATAAGAGACCTTTAGCTTCTGCTTCAGCAGTTTCCTAATCATTCTGCATTATCAGGACATTTGACCAAACTCCTCCAGGAAAGGGGGGGCGGGTCCTGTAAGCTGCCTGCCTATCCAATTAGCTAAAGTAGAGCGTGCTGCACGCCCAGATGTTAGTGTTCAGCTTCAGATCTAAGGCACAAATTAAACAGAGACATTTTTCTCTCACACTTACATGACACTGTTTGCTAAAAACATGAGCAAACAGAAGCTAAAGAGACAGTCTGTGCTGGCACATGTGATCTAAAGCTCCAGTTCTTGGCTGACTTTTGTCCTTTGGGTGTGTTGTCCTTACAGTACAGTTCCAGCCGTCCTTCTTCGACTGAGACTGCCCAGCTAGGCAGCAGAAGCAATAGCATATCTTCCCACACGAGGCCCGAGCGTGACCTACGACCTTTGTCGGTGCGCTACTCATCCCCTCAGCACAGCTCCTACCTCCAGCCTGCAGAGAGCTCCAAGCTGTCTCAGCTCTACAGCATACCCTACTCTGCCCAGCACCGGGCCAGCCCGCAGCGGTTGGAGAAAGCTCCACTTGTCAAGGTAATTCAGTCTGGCGTCTAACTCGATAACCGAATATTCCCTTTGAGACCGCTGACGTATTTTACGTGTCATGTGTGCAGTAACCTAAATAGACACCAGGCAATAGACTGAGGCATGCATATGGTGTTAACAAATGGAGTAACACTGCCACTTAGGCTGGTTGAAAGATCAATTTAATCAAAGATGCAAGGAATGAAATCTCTCTTAGAGTTTATAAACAGAGCTTAAGCCAGTCTGGTGCACTCTACTGCTCCACTGGTGCAGATCTGGAATAAGTCACAAAGACACAACCACACTGTAACACTTACAACTAATTGTGGATTAGTTGATTTTTCTACTTCCTGTGTCTATTCTTACAAATGCAAGGAAATTTCTCCTTAATGTAAAGCTAACTCCTGCCTCTGTTTGAATCCTCTCCAGTCTAACAGCTGGAGCACTCCTCAGACATCCCTTAGGTACTCACTTGACATCTCCCAGCGCCACTCGGATATGTGTGCCCCACGACAACCCTTATCGCCTCTCTACGATGAGCCCTGCACCCCCGAAATCTACTCCTTGGAAGAGGCCAGGCCAGTGGTAAGTGGGCCAATGATACTGGATCCACAGGTTCAATTTACACCTGCACAGCCTGTCTGATATCAAGCAGTGCAAACACCCATAAACACATGAGTATTCGGTCATATGATAACTCTTTTTTTAGAGCATGTCAAATCTTCTATAGAAGTTTAAACGTTTTAAATTGTGATTTAGCCAACCAGTCATTTAATTATTTTAGTTTGGCCTAATTTACTAGTGCAGTAAAATATTCAGTTTTACTGCACTATTCCTCTTTATGAAGTCATCATTTATTTTATTGGATACATTTACTGTCCACTGTAACTGAGGAATGTTGCAACTTTTGTGCTAAAAATGCACATCTTATTTCTTTGTTTCTTAGCCGCGGCTCTGGCAACAGCTGAATCAACAGCAGTACCACCACCAGGAACCCCAGATGCTGCCCTCCTCCTTCCAGCTCCACGACCCTCCTATGGGTGGACGCGGCAGGAGAAGCCTGGTCCTGACCAACTCCCAGGGCCACGCTCTGGACCTGGAGATGGACACACCTGAGAACCAAGCGCAGCAGAGAGCAGAGGCTGTGTCGAGGCTAAAGCTGCTGCCTGTGCCAGGTCAAATGCAAGAGCAGGTGAGAGGCACAGAGATACTCATCTCCCAGGACACTCCGGTTTCTGGAATGCAGTAGTGCAGAGTGAAATGATAAACTGTATGGTAGCACAGCAAGTGTGCTGCAGGTGATATTTAAACAGGTTCAGAAGAAACACACATTTTTAAGCAACCATGAGGATGTTTGTTGTAACTGATCACAGGAAGTAACTGTCTCTGTTTTCACATCTGCTGACAGATACTTCACCCGTCGAGCTCTGCCAGAAAGCCTGCTCAGATGCATTATGGTTACTCACCAGGTAAGAATTAAAGGCATGCAATCAAAAGCCAAATAAAACATTCCTTTTATGTTTAGAACGCCTGCGTGTCATTTTTGTGCTCCTAGCCCAGATAGGAAATGTTTTCATTTCATCCTGTGAACAAAGATACAGAGCCCCTTTTTTTCTTTGTGGAGAAACAATGGAGACTCTTTGAAATCTCCAATCTCAAAGTTTGAGCTATAAAAGTCAGCACTGTGAGCCTGTGTGCCTAAAAGGACACACAACATTGGCAACGCTCCAACCACACTGTAAATTCAACACTGTGCGCACTTTGGTGTGATTAAACTCCCGGGTCTGTCAGCAGGTAGACGGAAGGTTAAAGGCTGCAGATTTGAAGGTGTAGAAAATGTGCAAATGTGCCAGTGAATTAGAGCTTAGTGTCGCTCTAAATATGCTGGTGCAGTTGTCCCGACAGGGTGAAGCTCAGTGTAAGAGAACACTGCTCAACAGATTGGATTTATAACCCCACTGTGACTGACAGCACACAACTGCTCACACAGGCTCTGCTATCGTTGATGAAACAAGACTAGGATTTCTCTGGTCAGTCCAGATTATCTGATTATCCAGATAAACTAGTAAACATGATTTTACCAGGTGATTTTATTTGACGGGCTGCACGTTTTTTACTATTGACCATAAATAACAAGTGAAGGTGGTGCAGCAGGGATTATGCAGCTCTACTGGTTTTTACAGTAAGACCATATTTTGGGACAATGCACATAACACCATAATTACTTTGGGACTGTTTCCAAGTTTACTTAAACAGGGTGAGGTTTGCTTTTTGCTGTGTGAAACTACAAGTATGTTAATCGTCTTCAATTCTTATAGGTCGCAATTCATACCTCGAACCCGCAGAACCAGATGACCAGGAAGTAGACTATGACAACATTTGGGAGTTCGACTGTGATACAGGAATGATCCAGCCAACGGCTGGAATTTCAACAGACTGGACAGGATTAGACTTCGGGGCCAGAGGGCTTGGTGCCATGGCAACACCACAGAGATGGTCATAAAACAAAAAGGATGGCCCGGCGCTCGTCTGGACGTGTGCAAACAACAGATCTCTATCAGGGGGATAATAAAAGCCGGCAAGCACAGCAAGCATCGTGCTGGTCCCACTGTGTACAGTAGGAACCAACAAATCCCAGGAACTGCTTTGTTAGACGTCGGGCAGTTGAGCAGAGGAATGACGGGATGAAGCAAAACGTTATGGAGGTGGCAAACAAAGGCTTCAGTTGTCTGTTTAATATGTAGCATTTGTGGAAGGAGACAGTAGAGGATGCTGTATATACTGTGTAGCTTGAATAATATTTTCTAAATCTGCTATATGCTGTAAGTGCACTGTCATTGGTTTTATCTGTAGTAAACCCAGTTTCTTTTTTAAAATATTTATAGGTTTTTCAAACAGGCTGTTCATTTCATATTATACTGTAATGTGTAATGTTATTAAAGCATTCCATCAGGGCTTGTTATAGTAAAGAATATATGTATATTTTTGTAAATCTTGTACACTTCTTATTTTATTGTGCTATACTGTCAAGGCAAATAGATGTGGCTGTAACTGACTAATATTGACTTAATAATAATAATAATAATATCAGAGGTGCACAGTACTGATACCTCTGTGGCTTTTTTCATTTTTGTTTGAGGTGCTTATTTATATTTGGAAATAAAAGTGTAAAAAGTTTCAGTATATTGTCTCTGTTTTGTCCTCTTCTGCATAGGAACACTTTAAAGGTAATAATTTGTCAAAGTGTCTTGGCTTTAAATAAAATTAATAGTGAGTGGTGAAAGATTGGTTCATATTAGAACGTGAGAAAAATAAGAGCAATGATGTAAGAATAAAACAAGTCTTTTTATGCAAACCTTATGTTGTAAAACAGGTTTTCTGCAGTCTGCACACACTAGCTCACCAGGTGCCTCTTTCAAAGTCTAGTAAGACACCATTTAGTTTCCATGTAGGCAAATAATAAACAACAGTTTACCTGTGATTAATAGATTGTACAGTGCTTTGGAAAAATCATGTGACCTCTCTAATTTCTTTACATCTTGTAGCAAAATGTGGTGCAATTGACTGAAACATGCAGGCATACATGGAAATACAGTAAATGATTTAAAAACAAGAGTTTCAGGGTTAGAGTTGTACAATTATAACCAGTTTTAAAAGTCAGCATTTTGTATGAAAATCCACCTTAATTGGTGCAAAAATACTATTTTATATCTGTCTTTTCTTTAGTATTTTTCCTGGATTCAATTAATAAAATGATTGTAAGCTATGAGAAACTAGATTTCTGCTAGTAACAAAGTGCCTGAAGATACAATTTAAAGCTATTTGCTAAGTTGTCTGTCACGCGCAGACACAACAGTGATTCATCACTATTAGGCAGCTTTTTCATGCTCAAATGATTCATAAGTCAGTGTTAACTGGCTCAACAAACAACAACAACAAAAAGATTCCTTTGAAAAATCAAGAGAACTTTGAAACACTTGGAGTTTATGGTCCAGTGTTGCCCCCTGCTGGACACAACGTCTTGACAGAGTGCTCTTTGAATACCAACAACACTGAACAAACTTTTAAACTCTTTAAATTTAAACAGTATATTAAAATATATTGTGATATAAGCTTAGTCTTATATTTCTGTACTGATTTATCGGCAGTATTTTGTTTATTCTAGGGAAGAAAGACATAAATCACACAGCTGCGTCCAGTTACATGAGTTTATGTCGCCATCTAGTGTTTAGAAAGGTTTGCGTGCACGTCTGCTTTTTCAATAACACACACAGCACACAACCTACACTGTTTACTTTAGTTCAACTGAAAGGCATCACTGCCATTATCATCAACATCCACAGCTCAGTGCAACATATGACAACAGTATACAGATCTCTGTAATTAACATAAAATACCATTCACATAATATATAATATACATATAACTGATACTGGCACAGAATGCTGTCCCCCTTAAATAAATTATGCTTCTGAATGGGAGCGGTTACAGTGGCAAATCTGTAAAATACAATAACTGTGAGTAAGAATATTTTAAAAGTTTGGTTGATTTAAATAGAAGCATCTGCCACCAAAAGTCATGTAATGGAAACAGGTTTGTGTAAATTTCTCCTGAATCTCTACAGTCTCTCACACTAATCCACTTATCACTCATCACCTCCAAGCTTGTTTCACACATACTTATGCATCTGATTTTTCTAAAGCCTTCTTTCAGTCAGATGAGCTTGCCTCATCTTGCCTTTGGTCGTTTCATTTTTTTTTCTGAACACTTTCGGATGTTAAAGTTTCACTCAAGTTAAATAACTGCTCTTAAAATAAACACTTTCTCTGGAAAGCTCAGTGAGACGTAAGATCAGTAATCACAGTGCAAACGTGTTTCAACAATCCGCCGCAGACTTTCTGGAAAAGATGGATCACTTCAGCCTCGACATATTTAGAGGCCGAGAGGTGAAGGAGCAGGCAGCGCCCTGCGGTGCAGTTTCGTTTCACAGCCGGCCGCCTCCGCTTTGACGTACTTACGCAGGTATCGAATGGCTGACAGGGCACTTACATTGGCCAGCAGAACTGTGTGGAAAATGCAAGTGAAAAAGTGAGTAATCCTGTTGCTAAAATCCAAGTTTCAGTGTGTCAGGACTTGAAGCGCAGTCACTTAATAAGAACCATTTTGTAATTTCAGTCTTTAAAAAGGAAATTTTCTGTGGTATTAAACACCCTGATGCTGCACACGTACCAGCCTTCCAAGCATCTCCGACTTGTGGATTTGCAGTCTTCAGCACCCACGAGGCAAACGCAATGCAAACCAGACACATGTCTGACTGTTTGAGCGGCAGGAACGGGGCATCCAACCCTTCAAAGACAGAAATGTTTTGAGTGTTTTGAGTAAGCTGTTCGTGCAAATGCAACACACAAGAATGGAACTGCTGTAAATAAAATCCCACCAAGTTTGGCCTTCCTCTGCTCTCACACAGTGCCCCAGTAAACCTCGAAACACCTGCAGACAGTATCATTTCTAGGAGTATATAAGTATATATATATATCTAGTGAGTATTTATGACCTTAAAGATAACCCTCATGGGTAAGCAAAAGAGCTCAGATATCATATAGCATATTAATTAAATGCATTGGAGGAGGAGAGGGATTTACACACAAAGACTCATAAATAAATATGAGGTAATTTCATTTCCTTCACAGCCAAACACAATTACAGCCGGCTTAGAGCTCAGATATGACGCTCATTGAGTGAAGTCAACTTATCACGTACTACCATTCCCCTTAGCTTCACTCCTGCGTGCCTGCAGTCCAGTACGGATCGTGTGACAGCTGAGGAAAGAGAATCTGTCCCAGTCAGGACTGTAACAGCTGACCGAGCAGTGGACATGTCCAACGTTACAGTCGTCCACATGTGAGGAAAACAAAAAAGAGCTTAACTAAACCTGATTTAATGAAAAATAGTCTATTACTTTTGGTTTTTTGTCTGGAGGCCTCACAGAGATGCAATCTGTTGGACAGGTTCATACAGTTAGAGCAGTCTTCATCTTGCTCTTCGAAACATCTTTTTTTAAGTTTAAGTGTGTCACTCTAAGATACTGTAATACAGAATTTTTTTCACTTTTCCATTGAGGCTGGAGTGGAAAACAATATCAGGTCCAGCATACTGTAGGTGAAGTGTTCAGAAGACAACTGGACTCCTTTCACCTCCTC
>NW_005187450.1:792684-797024 GCF_000239375.1 Pundamilia nyererei
TTTCTGTTAGCTGAGCGAGAGCTGGAAAAGATAGGAACTGGCTTGTCTTTGGTCTCATCTTCAGTTGCGATGAGCGGATAGAAGAAGTTTTCTGTGTCGAACTCAGAGAAAAAATGATCATACGTTTCAGGGACTGAATTCCCGTCATTGTAGAAGGTGGTTAAGTTATCTGCAGCTGGTTGGCTGGGAGCAGTTTGTTTCCCTCCAAAGAAGTACTGAAATATATCTATGAGAGAGATGCTGTAACTGTCTGTCAGAGAGAAAGGCAGAGGATCTGTGCCTTTGTCTTGCTTAGGCAAGACATACTCTGCTTTCTGAGATTCTCCTTCATCTACTGTTTGTAAAGTTTCACATTTCTGCATGTAGCTAAATGACTCAGACTCGAGTGCACGTAAGTTGTGCACGCTGATATTTTTGGAAATCTTTCGGAGGGACTTTTCAGCCTTTTCTGAGAGGAAAGGTCGAGAAGTGTCACTCACAGATGTCAGCATCACATTTTCAGGGTAAATATCAGCACTTTGGCTCACGTGGGCTGATTCACTCTCCCATAAAACACTTCGTGAAGGGGAAAAATTGGCCGCGCTATTAGGATTAAAACATGATTCTACAGCATCGGGGAAACCAGAGGCGTCCTCGGTCGTTTGCTCGGGTGTGGACTCGTCTATTTGAGTGAAAAAGCCTGAATCTGCCATCTCCTCGTTTTCCTGTAACGGTGGGAGGGAGCTGGGTGGAGCAGCTTTGCTGATCATTCTCAAACCCAGAATGTCGTTTATTGTCAGCTTCTCCATCTCACTCCAAAAGGAAGACATAGCAAACACTGGATTCAGCACCCGTTCAGGTTTACATTCAGCTTCGGGTACCAAGATGGCATCTTCCGCTTTTCCCAACAACTCGCACACTGAGTCTGGGCTCTTGAGTCCAGATTTCTCGTCCCCCTTTTTTCCTCCATGACCTCCAGACTCTTGCTCGCTGACAGATGAACAGAAACTTGCTGGCATGTCTCTGATATTTCCATTTGACCGTGACTCTGTGTTCAGAGTACCGCAGGATGATACATTTGTGATATCTGAAAGACTTGTTAGTACATCTTCAGACACGGGTGATTTGGTTCCTGCTCGACTCTTGCTTGTTATCTGTGATGCCGCTAGTGTTTCTGTGCTTTTCTCTGAAATATCTAATTTGGTGTGAACCTCAAGAGGACGCTCTGTATTCACACCTATACAGGGTGAACTTTTAGACAGAAAGCTTTCATCGGGCGAGGGATTAAAACTATCAGATGTAAATTGAGCGCTGATAACTTTGCAGGCAGAAGTTTTTAATTGCAGAGGTTTTGTGAGCAAGCCTTTTAAAGTCGAGGCTGTAGGTGGAGAATAGTTGGTGTTTGCCATTGTGCCGCTATATTGGTCTGTGTTGTGAAACTCCTTTTCCAGCTGTTGTTGGGGCTCAGCCTCACTGGGACACAGTGTGGGCTCGTCCCCACCAGAATTTCCAGCCGCCACAGCCAGGACTGACTTAGCGGCGGGTTGTCTGTCATTTTGGCCGACTTCCACAGAAGTAGCATTTGACTCTGAGCTCGATAAAAGACTATGAGTTACTGCTTTGACCTCTACAGCAGATGTGAGATTCTGTTCATTTTCAGGTGAAGTGACGGAGTGAAGCCCCTCGACTTTTATGTCCCCGCTCTGACTTTCTCTGCCCATGTCTGGTTTACCATATTCACCTACTGTCATTAAAACTGGCAGTTTAGGATACATTTTCAGTCCAGCTGATTTTTCTTCCTGCGACTCGCTGCAAACCTCTGAGTTTGTTGCCACAGTAGCACTGCTGTTTGGTGCAGACGTCGCACTGTCATCAGTTTGACTCAGTGTGGTCGCTGAGCTATTGTTTGCTGAATTATTGTCGGATGTATCTGTACTCCTCCTCTGCCTGCCCACGCTCTCTGACAAATATTGGTGCTGACTATCACATGGAGGATTAGAGGATATAATCACCGGGAAACTGCTGCTGGTCATTGAATATGGCGTTAGAAGAGATGTGAGATTTTTCTGTGGTTCGTTTAAATAAAACGACTTGATATCCTCAGAAAAGCAGAGACCTGTTCCTGCTTTTGACGGGCACTGCTCCTCCTCCGAGTCGCTCGGCTTGACTAAAACCTGCCTCTCGTGCCCACCTTCGCTTTGCTCCACACTGAGCCGTCTCTTCTTTCTCCTCTTCCTCTTCATGGAAGCAGACGGAGATTCTTGGATCACTGCTTTGTTTGAACATGCTGTGTCTGACTGTGAAACAATAGGGGTTTGGTCTTCCTGCCTTTTAATATTTGCCATGTCCAAATCACTGGCTAAATCAGTGGCACACTTTTTACAGAGGTGTTTCAACAATTCTTCCTCTTTAAAGTCATGTAGAAGTGCGCATGTCTGCACCTTGTTTGGTGTGGTCACTGAGCAGACGGCCGTGCACAGTGAGTCACGATTCCACTGCTGTACGTCGCTGACCCTGGGTTCTGTGCAGGCTTCCTCTCTGATGAATAACTCAGTTTCAGTTGATTTGTTAGTGTTGAGTACTGAGTTACTGGCTGCATGTTGCAAGGAAATGCTGGGCTCAGAGTGCACTTTTCTCAGTGTGTATGTCTTTCTGATGGTGTCGACAGGCCTCTCGCTCTCTTTGCCAACTGCTGTTTCACCCCTGGCAGGCAGAAAGTTTAACTTTTGGATGTTTTTTGGCAGTGCATCTCTACTGGCCTGCTGCCCTTCGCTGCACCGCTCCGTCTCTTGTATTGCCTCACTGTTTTTTCCAAAGTTCACTCGGCTTGGCTCAGGCTCTGTCAGACTTTTCAGCCTTTCAAAAAACATATTGACGGACTGCAGGTGGATATCCTCCTCGCTGCCCGAGAGGACGCTCTCCATCCCTCCTATGCCGTGTTTGCTGAGGTAGTGTTCCACAGGAGAGCCCTCACAGTGTGGCGGCCCATCGATAGGGCGGTCAGTCTCAGAAAAGCCTGCGGTTAGATCGACTCTCTGAGCCCTCACGGCAAGAACAGACCCCGTGTCATCAATGTCACTCATCCCCGAATCTTCGAGACCTGCTAGCGATGGAGGAAGCAGATTACACTCCTCGCACTCTGCAAAGAAGCGCTCCCAGTCACGGTCACAGATTTCCACACTGTATTCAAACTCTTCCATTTTGCTTCAACTTCAACAAAACCTGCAAAATCAATTTAAAGAGCTGTCAAGTAAAACCCTTGTTATCAGGTAATATTAACATTTACAGATCTTGTCAGGATGACTAGCAAACTCTAATCTCAAATCAACTCATTAATAAAGCTGCTCATAAAAATACAAGGATATGAATTTTAAGTGCGCGTCATTTTCAATCCACAATTTAAATTGCAATGCAAATCATAAAACTAAAATGCCACAACTTACAACTTACTTATATTAAAATTACAGCATATAGAATTCAAATGTTTATGTGTTTTAGCTGTTTTGTTGTACTTTTACATCTAAACATGGTTCCTACCTGTCCTGATTCAAGCGGTCCTGCTCTACAGGAGATGAAGGTCAAGGAAGTCTCTGCAGCACCATGCTGTACGTCCTCTGGTAGGTGTTCTTGCATGTGAGCATGCGACAAGGCAAGCCCCATGATCTGATAAATATAGAGCGGTGCTTCTGATCACGTAATACACGCAGTGTTCTCACAGCCGCCATCTCTAACAGAGGTATAACATTTCTGAACTTTAAATAGATTCTCCCCTGGCAAACTGCTAATCTGCTTTTAGAGTAGCTTTAATGTTACTGTTGTTTAATTAGCAGAAAAACTCTTGGAATATTTAATTAAAGTTACGTATGTTTTATTATTAATCCTGACTTTTGGTCAAATAAGTGTGCTTAAACCTCAGCAAGTAGCCGGAGTGGCTGGGAGCAGCTATAAAAGAGGTCCCTCGGCAGATATGGGTGTCATGTGAGGTGTGTGTCAGTCAGCTGATACCTCACTGTTGTGACATCATGGGGTGACAGCCAATATGAAACTTTCCCATGCAATGTTTCCAGCTAAGGCGAGCCAGAAAGACAGACGGAAGAAAGTGGCACAAATGACTTAGACGTCATTTGTGACTCTTCTGAGGCTGAAAATCAGAAATACAAAGAAAAAAATAAGATTGCTTTATCTGAGGAAATAAAAAAATATATAAAGATGTTTAAGAAAATAAATAAAGGTGCTTTATTGGCAGTTTCTAAAAACAATGCCAAAGGATCAAAACACAATTTAGTGAAAAATACACAGACCAATCCATACACTGATTAACTTCAATTTAAATAGTCTTAATAAATAATTAGGTGTTACAT
>NW_005187450.1:797044-798910 GCF_000239375.1 Pundamilia nyererei
GGATCAAAACACAATTTAGTGAAAAATACACAGACCAATCCATACACTGATTAACTTCAATTTAAATAGTCTTAATAAATAATTAGGTGTTACATACAAGCACATGTGTGTGTCCAGGTCATTTATTGTCTGTCAGGTTATGGCATGTTAATATAAACTGTTCATCTGATGACTGATGTAAATATCGAATCAGCCAATCACATGGCAGCATTGAAATGCATTCAAACATGTAGACAACAGCAGCAACAACATGCATACACAGAAGAGCATCTCTGAACCAAACTTTGAAGCAGATGAGCTACATCAGCAGAAGACCACACCAGGTGTCACTCCTCCCAACTAAGAACAGGAAACCGAGAGTACAACTCCCACAGGTTCACCAAAATTGGAGAAGATTGGACGAATGTTGTCTGCTCTCACGAGTCTCGATTTCTGCTGCAACATTCAGATGGTGGTTTCAGAGCTTGGCATAAACAACATGAAAGCGTGGATGCATCATGCATTGTGTTAACAGTTTAGACTGGCAGCAGTGATGGGGGAAACTTCCATGCTTTAAATTCAACATCCTGTCTGAGTATTGTTGTTGACCATGTCCATCCTTTTGTGACTGCAGAGTACTCATCTTCTGACATGTCATAAAGCTCAGATCATCTCAAACTGGTTCCTTGAACATGACAGAGAGTTCACTGGACTCAAATGGCCTCCACAGTCACCGCATCTCAATCCAATAGCTCACTTTTGGGATGTGCTGGGCTGTATGATGCTAGTACATCAATGTAACCCAAAGTCTGTGAGGAATGTTAGCGGGTGTACGTTAAGTAACCAGATATTTCCTGTTTCCTTCTGATAAGAGAATTTTTAATTATGAGACCTCAATTAGCTTATTGAAATTTAGCAATACAGTTAAATTAGAGACTGCAAGCAGTCCTTGTGTCATTAGATAATTTACATTTCAATCTTTGTTTTAACCTCACCTGTCTAATAGTGAAGACAAGTTCTGTTTCCTTTATCGTGATTTTTTGTGTGTTCCTTCCAACATAAAGCCTATTTCTTCGTTGCAGTGTTTTAGATGGGCTTATTTGCATCGTGTTATCATTTGGTTTGGAGGGTGTCTTTAGGGCTGGATTTAGGGTGATTAACTTTGAGTGAATGTTAATTGTCAGTAAGATTTTGCCTAATTCTGCTCAACAGGCATTTGCTGGTGTCTTATGCTTTACTACCATATAACACAGGGAAGGACGACACTATGAAATATTTTTAGTTACATTTTTATTGGAATTTTAGCAAATGACCATTTTCTCATACATATACATTTTCAGTTTTTCTACATAACAAAGAAACATTGCTGTAACAAAAAGAAGAAATCTGTCAGCATGACTCTTTGGGCTTAAGGTGTAAGAAATAAATGTCTAAAATTACAGAACATTTTTGCAACTCATTGCTCACACTGTCCTGTAATTAAAAAGCATTTTATTTAATTGACAGAATTCTGAAATCTACTACTGTAAAAAACAAACACACAAACAAAAACAGAATTACTTTAGTACAGTAACTTTTCTCTAATTTAACTGTTTATCTGTTACGTTGGTGTAGCATGAATGTCCGTGGGGGAGGCCTTCATCGGTAGAAAAGTTGTAAAACATTAGAAAATAAGGTTAAAGTCTAAAGTCTATGCCCTCTTTCACATTTACAAAACAGTCCAGCGATGTTTTACACCCCTGCTTTACACGATCAACCTGTTTACACAGCTTTCCAGTTTGCACTCCTTGTATTTTCTTTCCTAGTTTGCATTCCAAATATCTTTTCCAGGTTTGTATTTTTTGTTGTTGTCTTTTATTGTTTCCTTGTGCTTTTTGATTATTCTCC
>NW_005187450.1:798930-802601 GCF_000239375.1 Pundamilia nyererei
TTTTCTTTCCTAGTTTGCATTCCAAATATCTTTTCCAGGTTTGTATTTTTTGTTGTTGTCTTTTATTGTTTCCTTGTGCTTTTTGATTATTCTCCTCATGAATCTTTATCTTACTGTCTGCATGTGTACATCGATTCCTGACCAAACATTTGCCTTTTGAACATTTTTTCTGACTTCTGTGTCCAGTGTTTGAATCCTCTCCTTCTGCAGAATCACCTATTGGTTCATATTAAAGTCCTAGTATTAGCTTGCCATTAACAAAGGCTTCTTCCACAACAAAGGGGCTTTACAACTGGAACTGTAAATATTTAGGTCATTAATGGGAAGAGACAGGGGGAAATGGCAGAGAAAGAAGGAAGGGGGGGAAACGAGGAAGGCAAAATAAGTAAAAGATTAGGACAGGGTGGGAGTGAGAGAAAAAACAAAGGATGTAAGTGACTTTATTGATGGTGTTGATTTACAGTGCCTTACTAATTAATGTAAGGCACTGTAAATCAATGTAAAGTTTATGTTTCAGTAATTCCACCAAGCTTTCTAACTGAAATTATATTATATTATATACTAAAATACAATTATTTCTGTTATCCATGAATTTTTAAATATACTGTTTTAGAAAAATCAGAAAATTGCAAAGCACATTAGTATTTTTTGATTATGATGCCAAATTACAGTTATTTATTTGGTTGTAGTGGTTGAATGGTGTGCTTGATAAAACTCTCAGAGTGCCAGCTCAAATTTGGGTATGAAAACAAAAATAAGAGCACCGTTTTTAGATTTACACACATCATTGGCAGATTTCTAAAATATTTGTGTTTGGTTGTTGCCAAACTGCTAAAAAGGCGAGGATGTCTTACCTGAGGAGGCCTTGAGCGTTTGTTTACAGCTATCAGCAGGACTCAGTAATAACAACGTGATTACGGGAACATCCTTGCTGTCAAAATATTCCCAACACTAAAAGATACCAAGATAACCGATCAGGCCCGATCTCATTATCTGCTGTTAATCTCAGATTAACAGATGTTGAATGTAACCTTATTGCAGCTGAATGTACTGACTAATGATGACAATTACTGATAATTTAGAAAAAGAACAATTCCCAAATGATTTTTCTCTCCCTGTCACTATTGTTAGGAATAAACAAGCCTTCACAATACACCCAGGCATAACATTATGACCACCTGTCTAATATTGTGTTGTGTCCTGACCCGCGGAGGCATGGAGTCCACTAGACGCCTGAAGGTGTGCTGGGGTCTGTGGCCCCAAGATATTAGTAACAGATCCTTTAAGTCCTGTAAGATGTGAGGTGGGGCCTCTGTGGATCGGACTTGCTTGTCCAGCACATTCCACAGAATCTCGATTGGATTGAAATCTGAGGAATTTGGAAGCCAAGCCAAGGCCTCAAACTCATTGTTGTGCTCCTCAAACTATTTGTGCCATTATCCTGGGTGCATTATCCTGCTGAAAGACGCCATCGGGGAATACTATTTCTATGAAACAGGTCTTAAGCAATCCTTAGGTAGGTGGTTTATTTCAAAGTAACATCCAGGACCAAAAGTGTCCCAGCAGAACACTGTCCAAAGTGTCACACTCATCCTTTAGTGCATTCTGGTGCCAGGTGTTCCCCAGGTAAATGACCCACACAAATGCAGCTATTCAGCCCCGTATACAAAAACTGAGATACTCTGTGTATTCTGACACCTTTCTTTGAGAACCAGTATAAACTTTTTTCATCAGTTTGAGCTACAGTAGTTCATCTGTTGGATTGGACACACAGGCCAGCCTTTGCTCCCCACGTTCATCATTGAGCCTTGGCCTCCAATGACCTTGTCGCTACTTTGCTACTTTTCTTTCCTTGGACCAGTTTTGATAGATACTGAACACTGCAGACTGGGAACACCCCACAACAGCTGCAGTTTTGGAGATGTTTTGATCCAGTTGTTTAGCTATTCCAACATGTTCCTTGTCAAACTCATTCAAATCCTTACACTTTTTTTCTTCTTCTAACACATCAACTTTGAGGACAAAATGTTCAATAGCTCCCTGATATATTCCACCCACTAACAGGTGCCATGATGAAGAGATAATCAGTGTTATTCACTTCACCTGCCAGTGGTTGTAATGTTATACCTGATCATTTTATTTGTATATGTAGCAATCAGAAGTGATGCCTGAAGGCCGAAAAATGTCAAACAGATTTACTTTCACAAGTGGAGTATTATGGCCTTCGTTAGTCAAAATCTATTAGAACTTTATTGGGATTTTTTATTTTGGATTATTACAACCATAACGGACGAGGCTGGTGGACAGAGGAAAAACAGAAAGAAAGACAGTGAAGTTGGGGAAAAAGTTAACAGAAAGAGACTGTTCATTTCATTGTTCTTGACAATGACAATAAATAAATACTAACTAACTAACTAACTACTGAGAGAAAAATAGAGGAGACGAAGAGGGATAGAGGGAGAGGGGAAAAAAACCTACTGGGAAACCATAGCAACAACCAACATATGCATGCAACAGCACACAGTACTAATAATACAAGATATTTCTGGAGGCAGCAGCAGCAGCCCAAGATACTGTGTGTCGCATTCCCACCCTCATGCACACAAACATTCACACACACACCCAACTTAGAGATGCACAGAAATGGATGCCATGCACACACTCACACTCCCCATACACACTCTATACTCCCAGGTCCAGGCACCAATAAACCTCATTGGGGCACCAGCACCAGAGGTGAGGCTGACCCAATGAGGTTGTGTTTGCATAGCTCAATTGCAGGTTAAGCTGTCATTATAAGTAACAATTTAGAACAATTATTTCTCTTGTAAAAGCACACATCTGCCAGGTTTCCCTCACAGTGTCACTCTCCATTGAGACTTTTTTACCTCACACTTTCACAGGGTGGAACTGCAGCCTTTATTTACCTAATTTTCATTGCTATAGATATTTATGAGAAAACAGAGCCTCTAATTAGCCAAACCACAGCCTGGGCTGCATGCCCAAGAGGCTCCTCTCAATTCATCAGCCTCAATAAAGGGAGACAAGCCTGGGCCTGAGTGGCTACTGCACCTGGGGCAGCGGGGCTGTTTTGCCATGGGTGGGATTCTGTTTCCATCAACAGGATTAAGCTCTTATGAGTGCGTTTATGGAGCTGAGACTGAGATCCGCTCGGGCTGTTTCACAGCTACTAATGTGACAGAATTTCACCCTAATTGTTTACCATGTCAGGCTCGGCAATTCAGCATTAATTAAACAAAACCCAGTAAAAAACACATTCATCACCAGCTCGGTGACATGGTGTTTAAACAGAGAGCAGTTTCTGTATGGTCCCGTTACCAAGCATCCTTGGCTGGTGGCACCTTTTGTGTCAAAAAGGAGTGCAATGCCTAAATTACAGCAAAGGGTAGAAGACAGAAAATAGCAGACAAAGACTTGTATTTTGCATCACTGGAGACTGTTTAGGAAGTGTGCAGACTGTTTGTACCACACAGGTTGATGTAGAGTCTGATTAAAACCAGTATGAAACTACAGACTGTTTACACTATGTGGGCGTAAAAGAATGAATTACCAACAAGTAGACGATGCTTGTAATTGTAAAAATCAAGGGACCCTTTATTTCTTTATATTATGCTATTAAGATAGGAAATATTTTAATATATATGTATATA
>NW_005187450.1:803918-826751 GCF_000239375.1 Pundamilia nyererei
TAACTGTCCTCTATGTCTGATATATATATATCCTCTTATTAGACTTCCAAACTGTCTTTAAGACATTATTTCAAATGCTTCGGATCCTCTATCTCCCACTCCTACTATATATATCTCTATCATGACCTAAAACATGGGACATGAATCTTTGTAATATCATGAATAATTTTATTTATTATAGTCTTGAGTCTAAGTCTCTTAGCCTCAAGTCTAGATAGTTTATAATGGTATTCAATAATAAGGATATACAATCTTAAATAGAGTTACATCCCTTGACTTTGTTTCAGTACTCCTAATCAATGATGTCTTTCTGAGAACTGGCAAACCTTCCCTGAGAATTACACAAAGACACTTTATGTCCTTTCCCAGTCTTCCAAAGTACTCAGGAGCTCCCTGACAGTATACTGTAGATATTTTAAAAACTGAGATCTAGGTATTCCAAATTGTTGGCAGATTGCACATCTGGAAAGCCACCATCAATGCTGAAAGGTATATAGAGGGTTTTAGCTGTCATCCCTGTTGGACAACATCTCCCACCCCATGCAGGAGACTGCAGCACTGAGCAGCTCCTTCAGTGGCTGCGGCACCCACGATGTGGGACGAAGAGATTTTGCAGGTCTTTCCTCCCCACTGCTGTCAGACTCCACAACAAAGACTTTTGCAGCTAATCAAACACACACAAACCCACACATGTGCAATAAGACTAAGTGCAATACTCCTTTCTGACAAAGTTGTATTTTTACTCAGTTGTATATAGAATTTGTATTCTATTTATATCCTATTGTATATTGTATTCTATTTTATTCTACTTTATATAGTATTTGATTTTATTCTATTCTATACAGTTGTGTACAGTATATTATTCATATTGTATTCTAAGTTTTGCTATATAACTTTTGCACTGTCCACTTTCTGCTGTGACAAAACAAATTTCCCACGTGTGGGACTAATAAAGGTTATCTTATCTTGTCTTAGTCATCCAGATGACATCTTTTTCTGTTTCGAGTACTTCATTGACTACAACAGCATGGCTTCATAGTAGAAGAGGCCTGGTGCTGAGCTGGCTTGCCTACAGACCAGACCTCCAAAGAACTAAAAACATTTGGCGCATCGCGAAATGAAAAATACAACAAAGAAGACCCAGGACTCAGCTAGAATCATCTATCAGGCAAGAACAGGACAACTTTCCTCTCCTAGCAGTCCAGCAGCAGGTCTGCTGTTGTTACAGTGGTGAACACGACCCTGTCACAACTGTTTTTCAGAGTGATGCCATCAAATTCCAAATTACCTTATTTTTTCCCTTTAACTGGTACATTTTCTCAGTTTTAACATTTGATGTGTTTTCTATGTTTTACTCCTGACAAAATATGGATTTCTTTTCAGAATTGCACTTTTGCACAGTTTTTATTCCTGAAAATTTTTTTTTTTAAAAACACAGATACGTTTTGAATGTGCAGAAAGTGTTGAACAACAGATGAATTCTTGCAGAAAGCATATCGGGGGCTGGTACATTAAAATAGCATCATTTATCATTGATTTGAACAGACACATGCTGGTTTAAAGAGATTACTCACATGAAACACAGAAGTAGCCTGAAAGCTGCAAACTGAAAGCTCTGGCTCTCACGCCTCACAGAAAAGTAAACCACACCTGTGCTTGTGCTCACTCAGCATGACAGGATGAAAGGAGGAAAGCATCACAGAATAGCAGGCAGCCTCAGTGCATCCTGTGCTGAACAGTTACCTTACAGAAACAAAGACATTTCCACAATATGTTGATGCAGAAGTATAAGCTGGCATATCCCCACTCACTTCTACTGCTCAACATCTGGAATGTGTAATCCCCACCCCACCCTCATGTTTTTAAAAAGGCTTGAATCTACAGTTTTGATTTGAGCTCTTATCTTATCTTATCTTATCTTATCTTATCTTATCTTATCTTTTTTTTTAATGTTTTATACTTTTACTTTGAATTTAGTTAATTTCAGCTAGTTGGGTTTGTTCATTTCTGTTGTTTTTTTAATGTAGTTATTAAAATATAAGCACCTGTCTCTTGCTGTCCTGGATATCTCGTGGTCTCAGTAAACATTTACATCAACGGCCTCCTCAGGCTGAATTTGCTGACACATTAGTTCAAATTTACCAGTTAAGATTTTTTTTCTTTCTTGCTTACCTTCTTTTCAATTTGAGGTATCATTTTGAAATTATATGTCTGCTAATTAAACTTGCTAAACTAAGCCTTTCAAGTCTAATGTGAACTAATTATAAATGAACCGTAGTTTTCTGAAGAAAAAGAGCAGAGCGTGTGCGTGTTTATCCATAAACACGAGCCCACTGTAAATAAGGTAATGGACCGTTTCAAAGCACCAGGGGTTATTCTAGTCCAGCTGTTAGGCTAAAGAGGCCATTGCTACCTGTATCCTTCTGTTGCTGCTGCTGGATGTAGGACTGCCTGCAGGTACTCAGGAGGATTATCATTCGTCCTGACAATGGTGGGATTTGATCAGGAGCACTAACAACACATTACTGGCTCACCTGAAGCATCACCACCCGGCAGTGTCAGCACACTGGGGATCATCAATACTCCTCTGCAGAACCTCTGCTTCCCAGATTAGACAGTTTATAGCCATTAATTAATTAGGGTGATTGAAATGACTTTTTTTCTGTCTTTTTTTTTGCTTTCCCTTTGACAAGAAACACACAAATGTGTTCACGAGCACATGCCTCGTCATGTAAATACCAGATCCTGCTTTTCAGGTATGGGCCGACCCTGATGACCTCGACTCAACATGTAGTGCGCCGTGTTCACCACAAGATGGCGATTAACAACCACCGTTTGACACCAGAGCTGAAGCACAAAGGAGTTTAAGACCTGCTAACCTTACAGGTAAGTAACAGTTGCAAAAAACAAAACAAAAGTGTGAGACTTCCAAAGGCGTTTATTTATAAAAGCAGTGGCAGAGAGCAAACTGCCAAATATGTGGATTAAGCAGAGAGACAGCTCTCTGTACTTAACTGTAACTTCTGTTGTTAGCCACTACACAACCATGAAATTAAGAGACATTTCCAATTAATTTCCAAGTTAGGTCTCTGCTAATAAGTGTGCGGATGAGTATAGACTGTATACTTCTGCCGTCTCGTAGCTCTGGCTTACAGCTGGTGGCACGATGACTCTTCTCTACACTGAGTGAGCAAGTGTATAGAGTCCATCCTTAGTCCAAAGCTGACAAAACAGTCACTCGTGCAGATTTTATAACTTATTTAAACAACCATATTATTTGTATCTTCACTGATCCATATAGGAGAACCTGTGTGACTGATTTATTATTACTTATTATTTTTAATATTATTATATTTTATCTATCTGTCTGTCTGTCCCTTGTAATGTTGTTTATATTAGCAGTACTAACATTAAAAGACTTACTAACTTTATTTCCCAAATCTCTGAATGGAACGATAAGGCTGTTCACAAGTTTAAAAAAAAAACATAACAAAAACCAACCAAACAAATAAACAAACAAAACCATTTCTCTCCATAAAATAAAATCCAAAACTAAAACTGTTAAAATTTGTGTGGGCCAGTAATTGTTCTCTATGTTGTACTTTTGCCAGGAAACTGAGCAGACTTGCTGAAAGCTGTCCGCCACGGCTAAACTTGCAGCTTCACAAATGGTTCTTTCATAGGTTGCAAAGCCATCTTGGCTGTGAAACACAGTGATGAAACCTTTTGGTTCCATGCTGATTGCTCGCTCCTCCCTTCTACATTGAGTGTGTAACCACATCATCACGCATTAGCTGGTGTCAAGGTATTTTTAGACCTCAGACAGTGGGTTTAATTCTCCTTTCAGTTTCCAGGCTTAAGGCAGTCTGACTTCTTGCACATGAAATTTGGTTAACTTTTGCCATTTTTTCACTTCAAATGAAACAGCTGAAATGATTGTAAAGCAGGCCGAGTGAGAGCAGCACATTGGCGCAGATAAACAGTGAACAATTAAGGCAGCAGACACATGACATCAGCTCAGCACCCGAGGTGTGATGTTATCTCATCTGACTCTGGTCTCTGTCCTGACAGCATGAGAGTCCCACAGGCCTCATCAGCTGAGTTAATCAGTGAAGCAGATTACGCTGTTTACCTCTGAGCTACAGCTTTTGATAAGAACAATATTACCAACATTTACCAGAGTTGGCTTCAACATGGCTTCATTTTTATTGTCCATACTGTTCATCATAGATGTTCAGGTTATTTTAAATGCCTTTTTATTAGTTTCCGCTAAACTTTCCACACAACCTGTTTGCAATCCCATTTTCTTGTTGCGTATGTGTGTAAATGAGAGCAAAGTGCTCTAAAGTCATTTAAAAACGCGCATTTATCATTATTTATAACTGATGATTTAAAATGAAAGGATAGAATGAATCTATTCCCTCCTGACAGGCTTGTGCTCACTCCTCTTGGAGGATATCACATCTCAGAGATGCCTGAAAGGCTGTTTACTCTTAGTTAACCATACAGCGAGCCATGTGAGGATTCATTCTTCTCTCAGAGGACTCTTTAAGTTAATAAGTTATTGGTGGACAAAGAGCTGACAAGCCAACTGCCACAAACTAATCGACGGCCTTCCTTCCTTTGGCCCGAGTCACAGAGGTTATCAGTGACAAGGGAACAATAGGAAGTGGTGCGACCAGTCACACTGCAGCACATCACTCACCACATGAAAGTCTCCACACGGCTCTGCAAAGCTATGGAGCTGTTGGTCTGCCACTTGCATCACATGCGATGTGACGAGGCTTTGACCTCAGCTATATTATTACTTCTCACTGCCTGAAGTTTCCCAGCAGCCGTGACGTGTCGTGACTCTCTCTTCACGGCATCTGCACAGAACACATGACCCGCCAACAAGCATGCTAAACTACTGGAAGTGTCGACGTGTTAACAGGAGAGCTGTGACTTGCAGACATGTCAGAGCTGCTGCACAAACAGGTCCATAAAAGTCCAAAAAATCAGAGTAAAAGAAAGAAATGTCAAACTCTGTCCCTCATTTAATCAACCGATTCGAACTACAATTTTATTTAATTTAATAACTGTACAGTACTCTGTTTATAGTAACCATTGCCCTTAATGTAAATATGTAAGAAAAAAAATTGTGTATGTTTCTGTTCTGTGTCCTGTGTACTGTTTGTTTGTATATGTGTCTTTCTGGCTGCTGTTAAAACCAAATTTCCCCTTGTGGGACAATTAAAGGATTCTTCTTCTTCTATTTTTTATGCCGTATGTGCAAAGAAGAGAAGCTGTGTGAAGTGGCTAAACTGCTGATTTGACACAGGAAATATATGCATGGTAAGAACAATAAGATAAAAAAAAGAACCAGTGATAAGCAGTAGCTCAAATTAAGTATAAAACAACAGCAAAATTATATGCAATACATAACTGTTTGCCACCAGATTTGCTAAGGTTATGTCTACTTGCTCACAACATGTTTTTGTTGCCCTCAAGTGGTTGAGAAAATAGTTATTATGGATTTAAAACTTTCATCAATGTCTTTATTTTAATGGGGGAGTGTCTGTTCACAAACCCACAGAGGATAACAAGTTTTTAGTTTCCCTCCAGCTCTTCGGAGCACTTTAAAGTTTATTTAATTTAAGTTGAATGATATTTAATAAGCCAATTTCATAAAGAGTAGCTTTGCATGATTTACTGTTCACAATAATCCGTATTTGGTGGTTTAGGTGGCTAGCACTGCTGTATGTCTGAAATGAACATAATAGGGATATCCCCTCTTACATCATAGACCTATCCATCCATCCAGCCAGCCAGCCAGCCAGCTAGCTAGCTAGATTCTTGTGCTTATCCAGTTTAGGGTTGCAGTGGGGCTGGACCCCATCCCACCTGGGTAAGGGCATAGGGCGAGAAGTAGACAACTTAGATAGGTCCCTAGTCTGTTAAAGAGACAGACAACCATTCACACCTATGATCAACTTGGCATCACCATTGTTGTCTTTGGACTGTGCACAGGGAATCAGATAACCAACAGTAGGAAAAAAACTGCCTGAAATACAACGTTTAGTACAATCATTGAGTCACAGAGATTGTTTGCTCATATGCTGATCTCATTACTCACATGACGAATGAGAACATCCACCACTGTTACAGTTTATATATGATGGTTTAGAGAGAGTGTGTAAAAATGAATTAATGGACTCATAAGTGGCACCTTGCCCTCTGTGACTGTATTATCTTTAGATGTGGGCTGCAGTATGAGGATGAAACCAGTTTTCAGGGTGTCTCTCTCCTGTAAGGAAAAGGCGTGTGATACCGGTTGCATGCATCCTTGCCAAAGCCAGCCAGTAAATCAAAGCTTGGCTGCAAAGCATTTCAGTGCAACGCCTCAGGCCAGGAGTGCACATAACTAAGTCTGAGTCAAATGTCTGTCGGTGTGCAGTGCCCGTCTGCCCTCAGCATCTGAGTCAGCCTGCTGGTCAGAGTGGGTGTTGGCACGCTGAGGGTATGGGCCATCCCCCGAGTAACCTCAGTCTGAGCTGCCACGCAGCTTTATCACTGGGAAGAATGACAGAGAGTGGGCACAGTTTTTCCCTCTCGTACCACAAACTGTAGCACCACAGCTCTTTTGTGGTTCAACAGTTTAGCAGAGTTCCTCCTCCAGTTTGATTGTTTCCTGTTAATGTGGATCACCCACTGTGCAGGTTATCAGTGTGCAGCGTGGTAGCGCTTACCTCCCTGGTTTGTTTAACTATCAGTGTTTGTTTGTTGCCAGACATTTGTTAATGATGTGTTTCTTCAGGGCTGAGTGGCACATTCTTGCTCTGACACTTCAGATGTTTTTTAGCTCTTTTGCCATTGAGGCCCAGAAGCCTGTAGACTGAAAGGCAGCTAAATTAACACAACCAGTCAGTCAATGCTGGCCTTTGCCACCTGAGAGCGTGTAAGAATTTGTACTGAGGCCTCGCCATTCATTCTGCAATACAACAGGTCTCTGACAAGTGCTCCCTGAGCTCGTCTGGGTCTGCTGGGAGAGCAGCTCTCCAAGGAAAGAGACTCTTATACGAGGCCAAATAGAGAGCTTAGGTAACAAGAGGTAAGCTGGAGCTTCTTGGCTTGGTGCTGCCATAACAGAAAGGGCAATAAGAAGCAGTGGCTAATGTGTTCCTCTACTTAAGGAAAGGGCAACAAAAGCAAATGGTCAGGGGTCAGCTATACTAATGCCATCAGCTCCTAAAACCTCTCAGAGTTACAATCCTTTTACACTAGAGAATTATCAGCCGTATAGTGTGTATTCTCAAATGTCCATAGTCTTTGGATTCAAACAGCAGAATGGGAAGAAGAGGAAACCCCCTCATTATGTTGGTTTCCCAGTAATGTTAGCTCTCGGGTGGCTTCAGATAATTAGCCTGATTTTAGCAGTTGTTAGCTTTTGTTGTGTGGCGGTTCCTGAAACCTGGTGGAATCACTGGATAAATCATTATTTTGTTTTATTCATCTGCATCATCACATATCAGTATCTCTAAGCAGGGACTAAAACTTAGAGATTCTCTTCAAACTCAGAAAAAGAAAATAATAATAATAAAAATAATAATTTGTCATGTAGCAAGAATCAATCATTTTGTGTAATCTGGGCATCTTACATCATACGCTGAATAGCATCATCACACAGCACCATGCAGCTAAGACTTTTTATTTCTTTGGCCTGAAAGCAGGTAAAGCATGCCATAAAAATAAAGCAGAGCCCTCTTGATCTGAAAAAGAAGCAAGTTGTGGCATTGCCACTGCTAATGGTCATGCCATTACTGTTTCCTGGGTTCACTGCAAGTTCTCCTCTTATGTGACTGTAATGCTGGTAGATGCTTATGCAAACATGTTCTGGGCTGCCGCTTTTCAGACCTGTGTAATCATACATTTATTGTCAGCGTCAGATAACTTTATGTTACAAATTTGGGGCTTTGTGTTTCCTTTCTCTCATCCTTTTTTTTTAATCTCTGCCTTCATCATGGAATAATCACCTTTAATTTCCGTGGGTTTGACGGTGCAGTGTGGTTTATCACCGCGCACACAGTTCTACTCTGAATGGTTTACACGCTTCTTTGAATAACAACACTGGGAAAACCCACACAGGGTCTCAAGGGTCAAAATGCATGTATTTTTTTGGGCACTTCTGACTCATGGAGTGGGGTTGATGGGTAATTGGAAGAAATGTGCCAATAGAAACAGCATACATGAGAAGCTCTGTCTACTCTAGTTCTAATCAAACTGCACAGAGCATGGCATGCTGGGAGAAAGCCTACCCCCACCATAGCCTGGGAACACGCCAGCTTGTCTTGAGAACTTCCAAATAATCACAGCTTCCCGTCCTCTACTCTCTCAGAGCTCCCACTGTGTTGTAATATAACCTTAGAAGGGGGTAGCAGGGCTGTGCGAGGCCGGTGCTGTCAGTTGGTACATTATAGTAGACGCTGCCGGACCACCGCGTGATATTACTAAATACTCGCCATCGCTTTGAGGTTGCTGAGGTGAACTGCTCGGTTCTGGCAGGTGGGGAGCCGGGCGGGGCTCGGGCTTTCACAGTAGGCTCTGGTTGATTAAAAGTGTTTCAACACAGTGGTGACCGGTGCTACCCAACTGCTTGCCATGAGGAAACTAACAGCATCATATATTACAACGATCGGTTGGGGATGGGAAGTGTTCCCACATCAGTCACAGCACGAGAAGCTGATTTAAAGGGGTGAGGCATTTTTAATATTGTCCCAGTGAAAGGAAAGAATCGGTCTCTGTCAGCTTTAAGTGAGTTTATGTGCTCAAAGCTTGGTTACTGCAACATTTCAATCAAAGCATTAAGTTTTATGGTGGGCAGGCTATAGTGAGATATAGTCGAGTTGATGTCTGGCGGTATGTTTTGATCTGTTTGATCCAAGAAATGGAAGAACAGCAGGTAAGAAGATGTAATGGGCCGCTGGGGTTCATTATTTTTCCAATTTTACAACATGATGCAATTCCCCATTAAAGGACAAAGTTCAAGATTATAATGTGATATCATCTGAACCCACTGTCCATTTCATTCATTATTTTTTATGACACGAATCATGAACTGTCAGATGATTATGGTATTTTTTTATGTGCTGCTTTTCGAGACTAACATCACTTAATGTTGGACTTTAGAATAGAATAAACATTTATCCATGTATTCACGCAGCTCTGTATTTTTTATTCTGGACCTCAAACCTATATCCATCTATAACACGCATGCCTGTGAGAGACTGCGAGAGGAGGTTGTATCCAACGGAAATCCCCTCAGACACAGGCAAAATGTGCAACCTCCACAAAGAAAGGCAGCTGACCAAAAGGACAAAACCCAGAAAATTACAATACACATCACAATATTATTCATATATGTATGTATGGATAACATTCTTGTAGTGGTTATCCATCCATCCATCCATCCATACATGAGTTGATGCTTTATGTTTCACATTAGCACCATTGCATCGTTCTTCTTCAGCTTCCATGCATTAATCATACTGCAGTTTACGGTGTGCTTTCAAGTGGTTGAAGACATTAGTTGGCTTGCTTTGTGACAGATATAGCTCTCCAACCCTCTTCCTATCATTTATCAGCATCACTTGCTATAAAGCCAAAGTATTTCTAATTACCTCCATCAAGCGACAAGCTCTTCGCCTTCTTGATATTTGAATTTTATAGTATAAATCTGTCTTTTTACCTAGTGTTACTGCTACAGGGAAATTCAAGCTGCATGGTGCAGGGAACCGCTTTAATTTGCACATGTAGGCATGTGGTCAGGTACTAATTTGCTTTTGGTTTGCGTTCTGTTGGTAAAGCTTTTCAGTATTGCCCGTTCATGTTTATTTAATTGTAGAAAGGCAAACTTGTAAAATGTAAATTATCATTTTAACAGCCTTAAAATGTAGCCCCGGTTTATTGAATTATGGAACAATTTCGGACTCAGCTAAAACTTTTTATTCGAAGTGTATGTGTTTATGCCACTTGTATTTTTTCCTTTATATCCATGTGGTTCATGACATAAAAATACAACTAAACATAACAGGGGTAAGTCCATTTTGTGTTTAAAACACTGGTAAGCTCACCTACATATAAATGACAGCAACTTCAAAAAAGAAAATAAAAAAAAACAATAAGATGGTTAAAGATAACAAAGGATGGCAGTAATGTTTAAAAGAATCTTTGCTCGCTGCCAGCAGGAAACATCTGGCTGAACAGTCATAATCAGACAGATATTAGTAATACATAAAAATACAGACCTCTTATTCATTTCAGGGAATACAAAGTACCAGTTGATGATTTGGTAATGATTTGGTAATTTCAGTGGCGTGAGCTACACTTTATCTGGTCACATAAGGACAAAAATGTGAAGGTGTGGCTCGTGAATGGATGGCTGGGTAATCATAATTTATCGCCCCAGTGGCCTTGCTCTTTACTAGAAGTAAACTAGAATTTCTGTCGGCACACAGTTTGTGTAGGTTGAAGCCTTTTGGAAGACTTCTACCTTCACTTGTTCCCTCAGCTGAACTGATTTCACCCAAGGCCAAAATGTCCCTTTTACTCCTGCTGTTTCACCTTCCCTTATATGACTATCCCCTGCTCCCCCTGCGGTGGGCCAGCCTGCCACGCAAAGAACCTTCCCCGTGGAGAAAGAGGCTCCACAGGTAAGAGCGGCCTGAGGACGAGCTCTCCTGCTGGGCGGCGACACAAGCTCCCACACTCTGCCCTTTCTCTGGTGACAGCTAAAGTCCTCCTTTTACAGTCACCCACACGTGCACACACACACACACACACACACACACACACACACACACACACACACACACACACACACACACACACACACTTGAAAGAAGAATCCAAACTGCTGATTGCCATGTTTATGAATGTCTCAAATGTTTTTTTGTTAGCTCTCTCTGCGTGAGCTCTTGGGTCACGACACCCGCTGCCATAAGGCTTGTTATCATGGCTGAATGAATGAAAGAATTCACAGAAGTCAAAAATGCCCAAAACACAGTATATTTTTATAGAGTATCCTTGTTCTTCTCTCTTCAGTCGCCTTGGGTAAAGCAACAGAAGCAGCACAGGCATACATGGCCACGCACTCAGGGGCTTCCCGCTGTGTCTTGCTTTCAATCCGAAGCTATTTCAAATGTTATTGATGTGTCTGCCAACTGTGAGCTTTCTAAACAACTACCCTGCTGCAACAGGTTACAAGTCCAGCTTCCCTCTCATTAGGCTCTAATTGATTGTAATCTGCCCTTTGAGAAGTACTGGCCCGCTATGGGGTTGTTCTGCACATGTGAGCGCCCCCACTGTCCCTTGTACTTGTCCACCTCACTCACCAGCAGGGTCTGGAGTACAGACACAATTGGTCCTCTCAGATGGAATCATTAAAGCGGGCAGGATAGCATGAGCTCTTTCATACAACAGGCCTAAGCGGACCAGCTTGAGACCAGGGACAGTGGCCACTCTGCCTGCCCAGTGGGAGAGCCCCATCCTGGGTAGGCTATTGTTGGCCTCACCCCTCAACTGACTGCCTGCGGTTCTGACTGCATTGGCTTGATTTGTATGCCAAGGTCCTGGACTAAAGACAGCCATGCAGGGGAGCTGGGTCAATATTGGTTTTGAGAGCTGGAGGAAAAATGTCAAAATGTTAAATTCTATTGACTTCCCCCCACTGCTATTTGTTTCTGTGGCAAAAGGCCTAGTGGGCCATTAGTGTAAACAGGGCTTTGTCTTAGAGCTCAGCTTCCAGCAGGAGGTTTGTAGAACAAAACCCAGAGACAGAGGGTCTAGTCTGACTCAAAAATGGCTGAGCTGTGGGGCTGAAGAGAGACCTTAAAATGACTGTGATACTGAAAGCACACTGTTTTGATCTCACCTGACACCGTTAAAGTGGGACTGCGCTGTCTGAAAGTCATGCCACTGGAATGATGTGAAACCACGAGAGAGATTAAAACTGACTGTGACCACTCTTGGTTTGTGTTTTCAAAAGGTAAATATCAGGAGTAACATAATGAATATTTAGGAGTAATCAGTGTTTTCCCTTGTCACTTTTTTGAGTGTGTGTTATGCTTTGTATCTTTGTATGCATTGATCTTTCGCACCTGTGTCTTTGTGCAAAGGCTGATGGGGGTAACAGTGAAGAACAGCTGTTTTACAGCAGTACACCCTTGTTTCTTTTGCTCAGGGCTCTCCTGTTGCTTTCAAGCCTCCTTCCGGGAATATGGGATTCTTTTTTTAAATCACTTCAATTAACATGGGGCCATAAACCTGTTCTCCTTCACTATTTTCTCACGCTTGTCCTCTGTGTTTTCTCTGTGGTTTCTTTTATTAGGTAATAGACTTTTGTTCTGCTGTGACACTGCATCACTTCCTCTGTGGGCATACAGCAGTGCAAGGATGCAAGCACAGAGGAAAAGGTACTGAAAGGAGGGATACCTCTTTGCCAAAAATTGCTGTTTTTTTGTTTTGTTTTTTTTAAATTTTATTTTAATTTTTTTAAAAATCTGTAAATGGCTGGTTCAGCATTATGTGCACCTTTATGTTGTGCTTGGTAAATGCTACTTAGTTTTACCACTGCTAATGGATTACTTAGCAGGCAGTCATACTGAAAAAACATTTGTGGGAAATCACACATTGCTGCAAAGTGGCATGCTTCACTAATTGTGCACCAAAGGATCAGCAAAGCTTGCAGAAGCATGCCATGTACCTACTTACTGACACTTCTTCCTAAATTGTGCCGTAAAGTTGTCTGACAAGATTGCTCAGCCCCATTGCTTTTTAGGCAAACAACATTTATACAGTCCGTGTGAATAGGTGCACCTTGGATCACAAAGTCACAGAAAGGTGAATAAAAGTCCTCATATACCCAACTGTTGGTCCGATTACATGAAATAAATGTTATTAAGGGTAGGTGTGATGGAAAAACAGGGGTAAAAACAGAATGAGTGACAAGGCAAGCATATACTGTGTGTTTTATTCAGTCTCTGAAACCCTACATAACCTAGAAGTGGCAGACCTACTCAGCTGGTGCAAAAGACAATGAAACCAGTCAGACTGTCCCATCCAGTCCAGCTGTCACTAAACCAGCTGGGGTAGAAATGATGCATAAGTCAGGGTCAGACAAAAACAAACCTTTTTATCAAGTGCAAGTATTTTTTTCACACACTTGATTGATTATCTTCTTCGTTTTCTTCCGGCTGCTTCCCCGAAGTGGATAATCTGCCTCCATTTGTTGCCCTTGACACAACATTTGATATCAGTGTCGCTACAGTGGGCTAGACATACACAACACATCAGTATCTCTTTCAGCACAGTAGTTAAAACAGGCCCAGGTAGGAAAATCCACAAGCAGCATTTCACTGCAAATCCACTTGTTTCATGGTTGCTTTGGTTACATTTGCAGTGATTCTCATGTTTATGTGACATAAATTCATCAGCTTGTGATTAAAAAAATTATAATTCTGAAATGGTAAAGATGGCATTCATCCTGCCACCAGAAAAAGAAGCTGCACATACTCATGTTGTTGCACTGATGCATGGGCACAGCTTTTTCTATCCTCATGGGAAAGGTGTAAGCAGAATGAGCCAGGGAAGTGGGTAATGCCAGCCTGCTGCACTGAGCTGTAGATGACTTCATAATGATTTAAACTTTTGCATGTTTGAGTAAAAATATAAATATTTAAAAACAAAAGTAAGCTTTATGTGGACCAATTTCTTTTTAAAGCTTTTTGAGCCTGATACAATTTTATATACTCACGAACACTGAAATAAGAAAGTTATGGAAAAATAAAGTTTGGGTTTAACTGCAGTTTTATAATATTAACTCCATGTTATCAGGTTACTTTAGGTGCCCTACATGATGGGGACTGCTTTCTGTTTGTCACTGCACCTTCTGGTCTGCATTTAGGTGGGAGGGCTCCTATACAGGCCACAGGTATGGGAGTGATTACAGCTGATAAAGGCCACTCAATGAGATGATAACATTGAATGTGGATTTTTTTCAGTCTAGACGGGGAGCAAGTGGGGACTTTTGGAAACAATGACACAGTTGCTCATGTTTACTTCTTGACTGCGTCTTATCAGTCACCATTCAAGGCAAAATCATTGAATCCTACTGATTAATTCAACACGGGTATGGAAATACAGGAATTTGTGACCTTGTTGTCTATGCTTGCAACTGCTGTGTGTTTAAATTTTGCATTTCACTCTCATCCATGTGTGTGTGACTGGTCTTGTGTTTCTAGGCAGGATATTTTCACCTTACCTAAATGGTTTTGCTTTACAATTAGTGAGCCTCAAAAAGATATGCGCTTTGAGCAGACCGTCTCTCTTTGAGTAACTCAATAGACTCTATAGAAAAAAAAGTTACAATACAAGTAACGAGAAAAGGCATCTGCCGCCTTGGCGAGTAAAGAAATGCAATAGTTGTAAAAAGGCAGGCACCTGTGGTCACAGCATGGCCTCCTAATCCCCATTTCTACTCCAGCAAACATCCCACAATTCCCTTCAGTCGGGCTGACTTTGCATGAATATATTTGCTCGTTCTGATTGCCAGCTTTTTGCCGGCCCCTTCTGCTGAGAGAATGAGCAAACATGTCCCTCTCCCCCGTGGACCTGCTGTAAACCAACGACTGAAAGACATGGAACAAAAGGAGGGGAAAAGAGTAGTCAGAAAGGTAAAGAAAAGTCAGTTGAAATCTGAAAGGCACTGGAGCTGAAACAGAAAGGATAAGAAGAGCGTGTTTGTCTCAGACTGCTACTGAAACCAGTGGCAGAGTTCAAGGGAAGTGAAAAACCCCCCAGAGCAAAACAGAAAAGAGTAACTTTCTCAAACATGCATTTACCAATCTCTTCTCTCTAAAGGAGCAAATACTCATGAGTTACTGAAGTATGAAAGGGATGAAGACGTGGCCCTCTGTGGCTGTTGCTCCAGGGAATAGTTGTCTCATACCTGACACCTCATTGTGAACGATCATCTAAAGAGTGCACATCCTCCCCACCCAGGCTAAATCAACTCAGACATTTATGCACTCGACGCAGAGACGGTTCAAAGATTTTTGCTGTCCATGTGAGCAGCACGTTTGGTTGTACGCTTTCAGTTATTAAAATGCAGCTTAATACCTGCTTGGGTTTACGATTAAAGTCGCACAGGACAGTTGAAAGGTCCTATGATTATACGTGTTTTAGAGTTTAGAAAACATGAAAAAAAACTAAAAATAGAATAAAAATAGAGCCACGCTACTAAATTTAGTTTGACACGTGAAGAAAAAAGAAAATTCGGGATGTGACATTAGTCATTAGTCACCTGGAAACTCAAGCTCCATTCGCTACACTACAAAGTGACATCATGAGAAAACACCTGCTTGTAGGATGCAAAACACACTGCTTGCCTAGGAAACAGCTGCCCATCTATTGTTGTCTGGAGTTTTGCTTTATGGACAACATGAACCTCTCAACAAAGACAAGTCCCTGTGGATGACAGTGGCCTATGTAGGAGGCAGTGTGAAGGGCATGCGGTGTTAAATGAAGTGCAATGTCAGCCTTTTACTTGTTTTTATTGGGCAGTCAAGTCGATGGCGCAGCTCTGTTGGGGGCAGCAATAAAAGAGGAGGGAAGATTCCTTCACACTTAGGTGTCTATCCTGCTATCAGATCCTCACATTAGCACACAGACAAACACCAGCTAGATCTTTACTTTGAGTGCACAGTACTGGGTGTAATGTAACTTTATTTTTTTATTATTCTGGAGGAGCTTCATGAGTTACTAACGTGTTTTTCAGAAAGACGTAAGAACTGCCATGATGCAAATGCAGACTTGTCTTGACACAATAAGTGACAAAGCTGATAAAACAGGTGAAGGAAAAACCCGAACCTTTCCTATGATTTCAATCTGACTTTCGATATTACTCCATCATAAGGGCACAAGGGGTCATTAAGTTAGTGTGAATCATGAATCTACTTTCACAGGCTGTTTCTAGTCTAAATGCGAACTAGTTCATAACAGTTTAACCTGATATGAGGTAAATGTGCGGTGTAACAAGCTGTTTCGTTTAGTTTTTGACACTATGTCACGTGTCATTTACATGTCATTACATTTGTCATAAACATGGGGAAGAACATGGGGCTCTTATGGACTCCTTACGAAACAAAACCAAACCTAGCTAAGCTAAGCTAAGCTAAGCTAGGATTGTGAAATGTTCACAACCACACAATCTATTGATTTATGTTCCTGAACGCAAAATATATTCTTTATTTTGTTTACATGATCACATCTTTTAAGCAGCCTCGTCTCATGTCTATGCCATAATTCACTGAAATCTTCATGCGGCCGCAAAGTCAATCTGCTGTTTTCCTGCTGAGGGTACAGAATCTTCATCGCATTAAGGGGCCAAGACTTGGTTTGTTAAAAGGGAGTTTTTCCTTATCACTATCACCAACTGTATCACTGCTCACGGGGGTGAGGTTGCTGGGGTTTTACGGTAATAAGGTCTTTACCTTACGCTATAAAGTGCCTTGAGGCAACTGTTGTTGTGATTTGGCACTATGTAAATACAAATGAACTGAATTGAAAGGATGGGACAATGTGCCATAAAATCTTGGATGAGAATCTCCTTTCCTCAGTCAGAACACTGAAAATGGTTGGTGGATGCGTCATCCAGCATGACAATGATGCAAAACATACCACCAAGGTAACAAAGGAGTGGCTAAAGAAGCAGCACATTCAGGTCATGGAGTGGCCTAGCCAGTCTCCAGACCTCAGTCCTATAGTAAATCTGTGCAGGGAGCTGGAGCTTCGACTTGACAAGCAGCAACTGTAAAACATAGAGGATTTAGAGAGTTTCTGTAAAAAAGACTGGGCCAAAATCCCTCCTGACATGTGTGCAAACCTGGCGACCAACTACAAGAAACATCTTACACCTGTACTTACCAGCAAGGGTTTCTCCACCAAGTATTAAAGTCATATTTTTCTTGTGGATCAAACACCGATTTCACTCAATGACTTGCAAATCAATTTATAACTTTTATGCAATGTATTTTTTCTGGATTTTTGGTTGATATTGTGTCTCTCTCCACTATAATTAAACAGCTGTAAAGACTGTTCATTTATTTGTGAGCAAACTTACAAATTCGACAGGGGATCAGATAATTATTCCCGCCAATGTTATAGCAAAAAAGCCAACATTTGGAATTGCTTCTGTATTGTCTGTACAGGTAAGCTGTGTTTTAGCTGTTGTTTGGTTTGGTTTAGCCAATAAACGTACTGGGTTAGTATTACCAAAATTTTAAGATTACTAAGGCTGTTTAGGAATCTCATAAACACACGTGGTGCAAGCAAAACACACTTCCTATTAAAATCCATTCGCTTCTATGGTGATTGTTGCACACTCCCACATACACCACTGCAAACACCAGAGAATATAAGTTTTCTTATTACTGCTTTATTGTCCCCGCTGCATGCACGGTTGCTGACCTTGCACTTTAGTGGTTATCAGTAAGCACAACAACTTGGAGGACACACATGCATCCACACACATTTCCATCTCTCAGGCTTGAGCCCAAGTTTAGGACTAAGCAAAAACCTTGCATAAGAACTTTTTTTGAGAAGAGATAAATTAGTTAGAGATGCAATTACAGACCATTTTCATATTTCTGCAAAGAAACCAGACATGACTTGAAATTATTACATAATACTTTATCTGCCAGCACACCAAACACATTAAATATGGTGTACAGGATTAAAATGCACCTATAAACATGCATGAATGCAACAATAACACATTAAACTCAATAACACAGAAACTACATAGCAGAGTAAAGGAGGGAGTGGGAGCTGCTGCACCAACTGGCAAGTTCTATACTGAATAAATAAACAGATCTAACCGGCTGTTAAAATATCACAGCATACAGAGCACTCATTGTGTAACCAGGATGATCCTCACCAAGAAGTTTTCCCGTCTTTATTTTTGGGATTGTCTCGCTAAGATCACCCAGACAATCCTTTGTGTGTCCCAGCTTAAGTTGTGTATGCAGAGGAAAGCCTGTAGTTGCCTCCACCTATCTAGCTTCTTAACAATGAAATCTATGAGAGGGACTTCTGTTTAGTTTCAGTGCACTCAAATATCTGAAATACTGCTCTGCTGGTGCCATTTAAATATTTTGTGTTCTGACCTAAAATTAAAAAACAGATCTTTTGATAACTTTCATGTTGACAGCTTGCAGGTTATTATAATTAAGGTAGTGTCTTTTCTTTTAGTTATATACACAGACTGTATACAAAAGATGGATGATGACATCCCTCTTCAGTCTGTAGACTCCACATTAGCATTTAGGTCAGTGTTATATTGTTGTTGAAGCCACCAATGAACATATTTGGATGAGATGAGGCTAAGCTTAGACACAAATATATGATTAGTGCAATGAATTGTATCTAGGGCTCTTTTAGCTTTACTGAACATGTAACACTTAACTCTATCCATCCATGCTCCTCCACTTATCCTTATCAGGGTCACGAGGGGGCTGGAGCATATCCCAGCTAACATAGGGCAAGAGGCGGGGTACACCCTGGACAGGTTGCCAGTCTGAAGCAAGGATAACACATAGAGACAGACAATTATTCACACTTATGGGAAATTTAGAATGACCAATTAACCTAACCCCACTAACTGCATGTTATTGGACTGTGGGAGGAAGCTGGAGTACCTGGGGAAAACCCACATAAGCACTGGGAGAACAAGCGAAGGCCCCACAGAGAAACCCGAGTCAAGTGGCAGATTCAAACTTGACCCCCGTCTTGCTGTGGAGTGATAGTGCAGATCACTGCACCACTATAGTGTACTAAATAACACTTGAATAAAACCCGAAAACAGGGATGTCAAACTGACTTCAAGGGATGTCATGCAGCCCACTTTGATCTTAAGTGAAATTGTCCTTTGTGTCAATGAAAAGAAACATAACTATATATTTAATCCCTTACTATAAAAAAGAAATGTAAATTCAGCAATTTCAGCAGCGTTTCTTTATTCACGTAGTAAAGAAATGGTCCAGAAAAGGTTCAGAAAAGGTTCTGGTAGCTCATTTCCCAGACTATCCTGTCAATATAAAAACAGAAGATTTTAATTCATTCACAGAAAATGTCCAGCTTTTTTTTTTTTCACTTCAAACACTTCACTCACAAAAAGAAGTACACAAACCCTGACCTTCAGATGGTCTGTACCACGCAGGCACTGATGTTATTTGCCAGATGATCCAATTAAAATATGCAGTTCAGTGACGTAAATTACTGGAGATGAGGCCTAGCAGAGATTTATAGGTCGGCACACCTGTCAATCAAAGCGGCCACGCCTCAACTTTGAGCCTCCAAAAAATCCAGATGGGTGAGTTTTTGAAAAATCCAATCCCTGTGCAGTTGTTATGAAAGGGACAAACTCTCCATAGAGTTCAATGTCATTCATTGTGCCATGCTCTAAATGTATTCATTATATTATGTTTTAAGTGGGCCATTTTAACACGTGTTGGCCTAATTTCTCACACCCAGAGGTTGTTGACTGGAAGAGATTCAGATCAGTGGGACAAAAGCATCTTTTATCAGCCTTTCAAACAACAGTTATGGGTAAAATAAGAGAGATATGTAACTATGCACTTACAATAAATAAGAACTATAAAAGATCTGCACCAGCAGTAAAAGTGAAACAAGACCACAGTTTTCTTTAAAAAAAAAAAGAAACCCCCCCAGTTCTTACAGCTGCTCAGTGAAGGATTAAGCGTGTTTTCAGGAAGAATCCTGGAATTAAAAAAAAAAAGTAATTCACAGTGCTTATTTTACAACACAATGAAGAAGCTGATCCACTAATTCAGTGCCACAGGTGCACAAATACCTGTGTAAGCAGAGTTAATACTGATAAAAGCTCCTGGAAGAAGAAAAAAGGAAGGAGAAAAAGTTCCCACACTTTGACTGTTTTGTTTCTCTGTGTCCTTTTTTTCAGTGCTGCCAAAATGTAAAGCAGCGTGCCAGCCTTGAATGAAAAACAAAATGATGGGGGAGGGGGGAAAGCAAAAAAAGAGAATAGAGTAGAGAAAAACCAACAGTGACTCGTGTAACTCACCTGTTGGTGAGAGTTTTTGTTTGGTGTTCATTCAGACAGTAGTCGGCCGGGCGGCCCCTCCCCGAGGCTGCTTTGGTTCCCAGGTAGGGAGAAGAGTAATGGGAGGAGAGTTCCCACCACACTCCCTAACCGTTCTCACCACAGCTCATTGGTCAGAAGTTGCCTCATCGTTGGAAAACGACACCCTTCCAGCAGTGCGGGCAGGTGTATGGATATGCAGGCCAGAAGTTGCTGATAAGTTTGTGCGTGTGTGAGTGCGTAAGACACGAGGACAAAGAGACGTGCGAGAAGAACGGGGGGAGGGTGATGAGCGAGTGTCCCTCGGCTTTGTCATACAAGTGTCATGCATGCGAGGTGTCGCGCAGCGCCTTATGCATACGTGCTTTCTTAATATTTTTGCATTCAGCAGCTGTTCCAACAGCATGAAGTCATGTTTACACAAACAGTCGGTATTTTGCCAATATATAGGCAAATCAGTTGATTTAATCAAATGATGGTGGTTGCTGCACAGCTCATCACAAAGGAAGCAGGGATTCTTTTTTTCTCTTTTCCTGTGTACAGCTTTTCTCTCGTCCCTTTACATTCACTCTGTGCACACAACAGAAAGCAGTTACAGGCTTTTGACATTTAATGTACACGCCAAGCGTTTCCAAATGATATGAAAATGTCAGTGTGGTTGGAAACATTTATGATGAATGCTGCATATGTAGCCGCACACAACATGTTCACATGTTTGGAAGCCTTCCTGCACGCGCACGCGCACGTACACCTCTACCTTTCTTTGTAGTTGACACAGATCGCTCATATGCTTTTCATTCATTCTGCTCAGCTGCGATGCTTGAAGCACGTTGTCCGCACTCTGTATAGAAATTGCAGTTTGCGGCATGCATTTTGTTGCCAACCTTGATAAATATAACAGGAGGCGTCACGATTATCACATCCTTTTCACATACCTTCAACTTATTTGCTTGTTTTTTGTTTTTTATAAGAGACTGTACTGCAGTCATGATAAGATCTTATCACTCTCTTTTGTTATATAACAAAACTTTTTTTTTCCTTTTTTTGCTATTTGACAAAGTGCTGAGAAAATGATAAGATTAACATCTCCAGCCTGGTTTGTTGACACTGTGCCGACTGTTATTGGAGCCATAGCACAGTTAGTGATAATCACACAAACTAGTGTAAATAAAAACGCATGCATATGCAGGCTATGGTCTTTATCGTGCTATTTGTCATGTTAATTCGTTTTTGTCACCCTAACACCAAATGAGGGTTTCATCCCCAACCTAAAGTATCACGATATAGGGAGAATATCTCTAATATATAGATTTGATATAAAATATATATCTTTAAGAATACCTTTTGTCTAATCACACCTTAATTTGGCTTTGGCTGTTCTTGCTTTTGTTTTTTTAGTGGTTTCAGTGACTCATTCCAGCATCTGGAGGGACAAGTTGGCAGGCCCGAGAACAAGGTGCAGAGCTAACACAGGAAGTGACACATCCAGCAGTACCAAGAGCTCGCCGTGTTATGGTGAAAATAGGATTTTTACTTCAAATATTTGTATTTGTATTTTTTTTTAAAAATATTTTGCTTATTTGATTTATGATCAGACGATTGCTCCGTTTAGTCTGCAGGGTTTTTTTTGTTGTTGTTTGCTGTAAATATGTAAATATCAGTGTTTATATGCTGTATATACTCTCCTGTGCTTTCCTTTGTTTTAGTTGTCTCACATCTTCAGTTTAGCCATGACCTGTTTCATGGATCCAAAACTTTATCATACATTATGTTAACTGTTAAGAGAAAAACTCTTCTCTCTGCTTTTGCGTGATTGTTTTTAATTCACAAAATGTGTCACAAAACGAACGGAGACGAACGAGGTCCCTTTAAGTTTTCGACAGTAAATAATGTGAATTTTACCCTTTGTCAATCTGTGTGAGGCTCAGTAAGTCAGTCGTGAATTATCTCTGGTGTTTGCACTTGGAAATAGAGAACAGGTCTACCTACATATGAGTGAACTTGCTCTGCACCCAGGAACGTCATAACTGCTGGGTAGCTTCCTGAGTTTAGCTCTTATCACAGGATACGGCTTCAACAGTGCACGGTGACTTCCTACTAGTGGAAGTTTCAGCTGAGCTCGGCTGTCATGTTTGGCACTGGCACCTGGAGACGTGTTTACTGTCCGCTCAGTCTGACTGACACGGGGCAAAAACAGGTGGATTGTAGACGTTCAGTCTCTGCTTACCTCATTTAGGCAAATAAAAGAACTTTTTAACAAAAGACCGACATTTTTCACATGAGGAATATGCACAAGTACGTGCATACATACTTTAGTAGTATGAGATTATGATTTTCATGCCAGAGAACACACAAAAACAGTAAGTACTGTGTATAAAAGTAGCTGAATAAACACCTGGCATTTTTTCTCCCCGTGTCTCATCTATTTCTGGTTCACTGCTTAGGCTTTGAGGTGGATGGTTTAGATCATTTTTGTTTTTCCCTGAAACTTATAACATGACACAACATGAGTAAAACTTAAGCTCACATGGGCATGTGCCGGTAGACAATACATTTGTGGAATCAAAAGCTAAACTCAAAGCAATTTTGAAGTCTACTGTTTATCTTTCAAAAGACTAAAAGAATTAAGTGTGTGTGTGTGTGTGTGTGTGTGTGTGTGTGTGTGTGTGTGTGTGTGTGTG
>NW_005187450.1:826771-846423 GCF_000239375.1 Pundamilia nyererei
GGTGTGGGTGTGTGAATGAACAATTAAACATGTCCGAGGGTGTGTGTGCGTGCATATGCGGTAAGGCGTGTGCCTCTGGCTTCTGCCTCTGTGTTTTAATGTGTGTCAGTCTGCAAGCGAGGCAATGAGCCCGGCTGTGTGCCTGCTGGAACTGCACGTGTGTGTGTGCGTTTCTGTCTGTGTGTGTGTCTGTACGTGTGCGCGCGGCTGCTGACGGGACCTGTCACTATCAGGCCCACACATCTCTGGCACCGTCTGCGTTGACATTCTGCCCGAGGGGGAACGAGCCTGCAGAGGTTGAGGAGAGCAGCGGTTTCCCACGGCTGCTGCTCTCAGTCCCGGCCCTGCCTCTGCATTCCACGGCTGCCAGCGCTCTGTAAATGTTTGGACAGCCTTGAACAAATAACACACCTTGAAAGGCACAAGCACAGGCCCTCTCTGCCTCTCTCTGCACAGCCCGTCTCTTCACCCACCTCCTTGAGCTCACATAACTAGCACCCCCACCCACCCAAACCACAAATCTACCTCCCTCGCAGCCACCCGCCTGGCTACTGCCTCTCTCAAACTTTCCCAGCTTCACTCTCGTGCACAAATAAACAGCAGCCCCTACTCTGTTACTATTATACACTTGCATATACAAACATGCAGACACACACCTGTGTACATGTAAATAAATACACCACCGAGACTGTTTTAGCTTTTCAGGAATATGTCCACAAACACTGAGTTTGAGGACAAGTACGTTTTTCCAAAGATTTTTTTTTAAACAGAACATGCAAATAATGGGCTGCAGATGCATTTTGATCAGTTCTGAAAGTTGTTTTTGCTTTAGCGCCACTGTTGATTGCACCTTTCATTCTGGCACCATGATCTGTGGAAAAATGAAACAATCCCAGTAGTTTTTAGCCAGTTTGTGTGACTGTCCATATTTGTGTAGATTCAGTAGCTACAGTCAGTTAAAGTAAAACTCTTCAATGCCAAGATGTAGGGAAAACGGTCTCTGCCCACATCCACAGTGGTTTATTCCCAGGAAGCAGCTCCCGACACATTTAACCTCATTTGACATTTTTCGTGGGTGGGAACCGAGTGATGGACTCAGCTCAGTATCCTAGGAAATATGTACTCACTGGATTATTCCACACCCAACAATTTATGTTCAAATGCTGTCCAAATGCAGGAAGCAGTCTGACCTTTAAATGGACGTGCATGAAAAACTCTGACTTTTTTAGGCTAGAATTTGCACTTGATGATGGATCCGTGGTTGGCGCTTGCAACCAAACAGTAGGAGTCCTTAATTCCTACACTTGCAGCAGGAGTCATTTGGGATTAAGATATTTCCTTAAACTAGCCACACGCTAACCATCCACAGCCTTCCTGTCTTTATTTGTTATAACCATAACCAGATAATACAGAATGTAAGAGTTTTATCAGTCCTGTCCTCAAGAGAGAGAGAAAGAAAACAAGCTGAATTTTCCACTGAAAACAAAGAATGCAAAAAGGCTACATGAAACCAGTTCATTCTTCTCATATGAGGTACGAAATTGCAAGACTCTCCACTGTATCCAGGGACAGCTTGGTCATTGTTTAAGCGTGCAAAGCTTTAATACTGCAATAAAAAGCACTATAGGAGCTCATACTGAGGACAAAGTGTGGTGCAGGAGAAAAATGCATGTAGGTTTCATGCCATGAGAATATTAGTGAGGTTTGCGGTGTTTGATGTGATAAAGAAGCTCGACGTGTATGCTTTGATAGACACGCACCCCACCCCCCACAATCCCCTCCCCAGCACATGCATTTAGTTTACATGGCTTCCTAACCACAAAAACACTTCCTGCCAAAGATGAGTTGCAAGCATGATGATACGTCTCAGGTTTGGGTGAATGACTTTGCTTTACCTCACTTTAACAGAGCTACGCTTCAATAACACAATTACTACTCTCGGTTCGGTTCAGTTCAATTCAGTTCAGTTTTGCGTATAGTGCTAAATCACAACAACAATCTCAAGGCGCCTCAAGGCTCTTTATATTGAAAGGTAAAGACTCTACAATAGTTCAGAAAATAAAAACCTTGTGAGCAAAGACTGTGACAGTGGAAAGGAAAAACTCACTTTTAACAGGAAGAAACCCCTGGCAGACGATAGATCAGGCAGGGGGAGCCATCTGCTGCAATTGCTTTGGGGTGAGGGAAGACAGGAAAAAGGGCACACTGTGGAAGAGACCCAGATATTAATAATAACTAATGATTAAATGCAGAGTGGTGTATAAACACACAGAGAGTAAAAAGGGGTTGAGTGAAGAGGAAACACTCATCATGGGAAGCCCCCAGAAGCCTAGACATACTGCAGCGTAACTAAGGGAGGATCAGGCCTAACTATTCTATAAGTTCTGCCAAAAAGGAAAGTTTTGAGGCTAATCTTAAAAGCGGAGAGGATGTCTGCCTCTCTAATCCAAACAAAACACTCTGGTGACCAAGACAGCCGAGCTACTGTGATTCAAAACATGGCTATCAGCGTGATCCTCTCATACACTATGTGAACAGTGCATTCCTTGGGCACCAGGCTTCATGCACAATAACATGGCACAATAATAATGAGGCTGAAGCAGTGTGAATTCCCACACAGCCACCAACGCTGCACTGTGATGTCTGCCAGCAGCTGTGGAATCTGGAGTTTCTTGCTCATGGTAAATCCCACGAAACATAATGCAGGACAACTTCCACTGCAGCAGCCACTCAAATGTGCCTCTGTTTTCATTGTCGGGAGGCCTCGGGGTACATATTTCTATAATTTGGCTTCTATGCTCAGCAGTTTTGCAGCTGTGATGACATTTGGGTGTCGCCCCCCTGTTTCTCACGATCTCGCTGCCAACGCTGCTCCGGCCACTGGTCGCCAGCCAAGACTGAGGTCTGTGTGTCAGCCCCCACTTCTTATGTACACATGAACACTGAGAGAAGGTGCTTTTGAAAAAAAAAAACACTCCAGGCAAATGAGTTCAACTGTGGACGTTTTCTTTTTGTCAGGGTCGGTTTTCTAAAGTTTGTGTCAGTGGATTCAGGGTGGAAGAAGCGTGTCAGAAGTACAGCAGAGTGAAATGGTAGGTGACTCTGGAGACTTTTGTAGTGGGGATTAAACTGTGTTTTTTCATTTGAGTTTCTGTCAGGTGTCATTGTTGATTTATGCAGCCTTTAATAGAAAGAAAAAAGAAAGGTGGAGCTACATATTGTAGTTAGCTTTACCAAATACTGTTATAACAGAAAACCAGAGCTAAATTTTCTCTGGGAGGCATAACTGCTACACTTTTGTGACCTGTATTAATCTAAATGATCACTTTTCTTTTTTTTTCATTTCTCTACTGCAAAGAGCAATCTGAAATGATTTCCTGGTTGGGAGGAACTAATGAATAGGGCCGAGGACAGGGTTGAAGGAGTGATGAGCGTGGGAGCTCCCCGTGGTATTCCCCGCCTGCTTGTTCTCAGCTGTCCTCCTGGAAACCTCGGTCCAGCTGCCGCCCATTACACCAGGAATGTAAGTTTGGGTCAGATGCCAGGAGTGTGGTGGCACCTTAATGACAGGGTGACCATGGGCCCAGGCCACTTGTGAGTTATTAACATGGCACACTTAAATCCTTCCCATGCCTCTCGGCTACCCCTCCTTTAACCACCCAGCCTGACAGCAGCTGCCGGACTCTCAGTTTCCCAGAGTCAGGAAACAGGGAGTGTGTCAGCATGTATGGATGTGTGTGCGTATATGGGGGGTTTATGGGGTCACGATATCTGATTAGTTGGTCAGATATGCATACCAGTGGTTCTTGTTTTGTCTGTCAGGGTTTAGGCTGATTTGTGTAATCGCTTGAGACAGCAAAGGCTTTACAACTTTTTATAAATATTTATAAATCAAACAAACAACTTATGATTGAAGTGCAGACTTTTAGCTTTAAATCAAGGGATTTAACAAACTAACTGCGCTCCTGTTTCAGAATTGCAGCCAATTTTATACAAAATCCCCCATTTTCAGAGGCCCAAAACTATTGAACAGTTGAATTATTTCATGGTCAGGTCAGACCTGCCCCTTGGTATTTCATGACAAATGAAGATGATAAAAGATCTGGAGGTTAAAGAAGGTCCAAGAATTAAACTTGCATTTAGAATTCACTAGTTACTGGAACTTTTCAGTAGAGATGCTGATGCAAGTGAAGGAGGCCATCATTAGGCTAAGAATCCAAAGAGTGAATGCAATTTTCAATTAATTTACCAGGTATATTAGTGCATAATTATATCTTTCATTAAGAAAAAGCTATTTAAACATCTGACAAGTCAAGAATACCCTTGAGGGGATATGAGTATCATTGTCAACATCTGCAATCCAGAGACCCCTTCATGATTTTAAATAAGGAGAGTCTATAACAAATTGCAAACTTAAGAACCTGAAGGCTAGATTAGACTCCCGGTAAACATCTAAAACAGCCCCTGGACAGTTCTAACCAAGAGGAACTTGTACCGGAATGATGGGAAGAGAAAAGGATGGATAAGGAGAGAAACAGCTGATGATCTGAAGCATATTTCATTATCCATCAAACATGTCAGAGCATGGCTACCAGTGGAACGGACACCAATAAAATTGGGTTTATTGATGATGTGACCTGTGATATAAGTAGCAAATTGAACTGTGAGGCGTACAGAGCTGTACTCTGCTCAGATTCAGCCAGATGCTATAAAACTCATTGACAAAAACATATTAGCCTAACTAAATGTTTATTACCCCTTTATTAATATTATTTATAGACATTTGGTCAATAAGAGAGAATCGAGGAATTATGATGAATGAATATTTTAGACAAATGTTTCATTGAAGAAGAATTGTGGAAAATGTGAACTGTGAAGGTTTTCGGTGGAGAAGGAAAAACTTTAATTGACTGGATGTGGTTGTGAATGAACCTATATACTTAAAACCACTGCATATGACTCACTTCCTGGCTCTGCACCATCAAAGGTAACTGAGTCTCTGAAGTGCTTTTGAAATGACCAAGGAAGGAAAATAACTACTCTCATTTCCAGGACATTTTGGAATTCCGCTGAGTGTACATCAAGTCCATTTATTTTCTCGGATGGTCTGAATGTAAAACATGCTCGTCATTGTTTGAACCGGCTTGATTGACAGAATTTAAGGACTCCACTCATGCCACTATGTGTGAGCCAGAGAGTGTTACAAGCACCAAAATCTTGTGGTTGGCAGTTTTTCTTTACATCGTCTCTCAACATATTCAGGCAGTGAGCACCTGGGCGGATCATTTTGGTCCTAATGATATAGCCAACAAAACAACCCAAATGGTACTTGAGGAAGTTTTTTAGAGCCTGGGCCTAATTACAACACAGGACAAAAAAATCAAACCACCCCTCACTTAATTGGCTTCTTTTCTTTCATGCTCCTATACATGGCCATTCAATCATGAGATGGAGGCAAACAAAACCCTTGCTTTCTCCTTGACCCAAAACACTCCTCTAATTGCCACTGCATGGTGAGCTATAGCTGTAGATGGACAACTAGTTAGTATAGCATCCCAACAGTCTGCCAGGGCACTACTAGATAAACACACAATGGTAAATTCGGGGTGACAAAACTAAAGGATGCAATTATTTTTTACACTTTAGTATTATATGCATATTACCTAAAGCTTTGCAAATGTTAGGTATCACAATAAATGGTGAAGAGTCTGATGGCAGGAAATTGGTTGGTATGCTTTCAAGTGAGACAGACCACTTCCTTGACATGACTCACGTGAGACTGCAAGCAGTATAATTTTGCATTTGCTTTATTTTGAAAGAGCATCACTCTGAAAAATCTAAAGCGACAAAGTCGCTGCACTGCTCACGCTGAAGAAAAATCTGTGCTTACTGACATAGTAACACTAGTTTCTCTCCATGCTTGGAGTCAGAAATGCATGTTGTGGGGTTAAGTGTTACTCTGCTTCATGCGTCTGCTGTCGAGGTCATGACCCAACACATTCACACATGTGGCATCTGCACAGTGGGTGCATGCCAGAGCACTGCGCCTGCAAAACGACTGAGAGCGGATTTGCAGACAAACAACATGACAAAATGCATCGAGTGCCTCACCACATTACGATAGCATTTTTAGCAACTTTTCTCACAAGCTGGATAAAAGATGTAACATATGCAAAAAAACAAAACAAAACAGGAGAATCTCTATTAGAGGACATGAAGCGCCCAATCGCTCATTAATCACAGACGAATATGATTCACAGACGGACAAGAGGAAGAGCTGTTAGCGGCTGTTTGTGTGCGTGTCTGAGCCACATTGAGGCCACCGTGGTGGGACCCTCTTTTCACTCTCTTCCCCTTGCACGGCTGCTTCTAATCTCTGACCCCCATCAATAAGATGCATTCAGAGTCCATCAAACAGACGAGCGGCTGCACAGGCAGCCGCAAACCGCTGGGGGGAGAACCATGGGAAACACTCTCTTAATTGTTCCCCAAACCCTTTTAAAGAATATTAAGCTGCATTAGCTGACCATGAGCCTTTCTCCGTGGTGCTTTTCTTCTAGAGAGGGCTACAGCAGCCCACTCAGCCAATTGGCCATTAAACGTGACAGGTCTTTGTGAAGAACATAGAGACAAACTCAGAGGAAAGTACAGCTAGCAAACCCGTGTTTAAATAGCAGGAAGGCTAAGAGGTTAGTTAGCCTCGCATCTGGTTTGTATCAAGCTCTCCGTGCAGTCTGCCTCACTCCACCAGTCTCACATCTATTAAGGGCTATTAAGTATCCCAGTGAAGTGAGTCTATCCATAACTCTGGCAGGGCCGGAACAGAAACAATACAGGAGGCTCATTATAGGTGCATTTTTTTTTTCCTTTGGTGATATCATTGATTCAGTCATACACCCCAATGGCACTGTAACGGGAAGCTAGAAAACTACAGTAAAAAAAACCAAAAGCGCCTTGAGGAACAAGTTTTTGAATTGGGTATAATTAGGGGAGTCCTTCTCAGTTCCTAGCTTCTTCACTTACTTACTTTCAGCGGTAATGAAGAATTACAGTGCACTAAAGTGCAAGTACTGATGAATGACATTATTGATGCATAAACAGACAAACATGATGTTAATGCACATAATATAGATGTAATATTCAATACAGCTGTTAAATACTGATCAACCCATAGATAGTTCTTATTAAAAATGGATGTAAAAACACATCTTTTTATGAAGTGCTGTATGCATTCATAGCACTCCTCCTACATTTGTACCACTCACTAGATGTCCAGTTCTGACCTTTCCTTTCAACATACTGGATGCCTGATTTCACCGTGTCAAAGTGGTGACCATGCATTTTCGACTGGAAAAGTGGATGATGTCCTAGGAACTTGGCAAGGTTAGGTGGATCATGTGTTCTGTTGTGGTAAAAACAGTTTTACTTTTTAGTGTGATGGCAATTTCACAACTGGGGTAAATGGGTGTAAAAGAAAAGAAAACACAGCTAGGACGCTAGTATTAGCACATTAGACTACTAAGTTTAAAATCTTTATTATCTTATTCCAAAACATGCAATCATGGGCTGGTGTCTGCACACGACATACCAAGCAATTAAAAATGGCATTAAAAGTAAGACAATAGTGCCACAATATTTTCGTACACAATATTGTAACAATACTGCTACTATTCTGCACCAACTCTCACATTCATACCAGTTTATATTTATATTTACCTTTTAGATTTAATTTATTTTAACTAGCAACTTCAAACAAATTAAAAGTAACCAGTTGAGGTGGTTCAAGTATCTGAGTAGAATGCCTCGTGGGTGTGTTGGTCTGGGCGTGTCCCACCTGGAGTAGGCACTGAGATAGACCCAGGACACGCTGCAGAGATTCCACCTGGAAATGCCTCAACAGGCTATTTTCCACTAGTATCTACTTCGCTCAACTCAACTGCACTATAATATAGTTTAGACCATTTTCCATTATTATTTCCATAATTGAGTACCACCCCAATGTGGGTGGGATTGTTATAGCAAAGTGAACTTATCTGTATGTGAGACAAACACAACACAACAATCAAGGACAACGAGTCAGTGGTATACCATATTGGGATACGGACTTTTGCCAGAGAGCCAGCGAAGGCGGCAGGCAGCATGTGTTGCCATTTTCTTCGTTGCCAGGTTTCTAAAATAGCAGGTTTCATTCTTGTGAAGGAGTCCCTCTCTCATGACTCATTCAGTGATGTCAGTCCTCGGCTAATCGGTGGTATTCAGTTATTAAGAACCAGCCGAGTAGGTTCTTAAACAGTACCTGATACCAAGAACTAGCACCTAATGGAAAACCCTAAAAACCTAGTTGATTTGAGTAGGTGCTAGTGGAAAAAAACAAATGCTAGAGGGGATGGCTAGATAGAGGGATGTCTGGACTTCTGACACATGGATGGATAGAGCTCAGGAGGTAAAGTTGGTCAACTGCTAATTGGAAGGTTGGAGGTTCAATCCCTGGCTGCTGTTAGGTAGAAAGCACTTAATTGTGAATGGATGAATGAGGCATGTTTCCTAAAGCACTTGGAGTGCTCAGGTAGAGTAGAAAAGCAACTTGCTTTTTCTACCTGAAGAAACCAAGACTATGAGTAGTACCTGGGCAATGAAGACCAGTATCAGTATAATTAGTATTCATACTTAGCAGTACAAGGAAGCTAGAATCTTAATGGTTTTGGATGTCCACATACCTAAGGCTGTTGACATTTTATGACATCTCCTTCTGAATTCAGTCAAAGAAAATGCATTTCCGTAATTGCCTTCGAACTCAAATCATGCATGACGTGACTCTTTTAAGGCTTCTCCTGTGTAAGTTTAGGTCAAAAGATGTTTCTTGATTTGTCCAAAGTGAGTTGCATTATTCCAAGTTGCTGACCCGGTCTTTCTCTATTGTTCTTCACATTAGCCACATTAAGAAGACTTTATGAGCTTGGAAGGAGTGAGTCATGTGTTAAGGTTGGTGTTAAGCTGCTGTGCCCTCTCAGTGCTCAGGCCTGAACTCGCCTTGTAGCTCTGAGTGACACCAGGGGATTTAGAGGTAATGGCGAAGCATTCAGGAAGGGTTCCGTCTAATTTGAGGGATCAAGTCTTCTGTTAGGCAAAGGATTTATATTTTAGCAGACTGAAACAAGGAACATCACAGTCGTTCATTGACTTCTTTCACTCATTCATGAGCGGAGGTAAAACATTCAGTATTTTCTTAGTAAAGTCATGCTCATCTAACTCTTTAAGCACACAATCAGTGACTTTAGCACATTTACTTGCCACCATATGTTGAACTTTTTTTTCAACAAATGGAAAAGCTCAGTTTCTTCCTTCATTTCACTCATTCTGTGTCTGAACTGCTCGCTGTGACCTCATGACATCATTACTCAAACATTTTGCCTATGCGGTCGCCTCTGTGGGCCCCGAAAACAACATACGTTACATAGAATGGGCTGTCCATTAATCAAAAGCAGTTAAGTGCTAAATAGGCAGATCCTAAGGAGCCAGGATGAGAGATTCACCCCTCCCCAAACTAACCACCGCCGCTCGTATCAGTCAACGGAAAGGGGATTCATCACCTTGTCATTCTTAGATAATAAAAAGCTATGAGACCGTGTGGGCTGAGGGGATGGGGAAGAATTGTGCAAATCTGTGATGCGCAGGGAATGAGTGCCGATGTTCAGGAATGGGCAGGGTCTTCTTATTGGCGACACAAAGGCGTTGCTGTGCAATCAGCTCGGTGTAAAATCGCCACTCTGTGGCCCTCACAAAGGCTCACAAAGGCAGGGGGCTGGTGGCTGGGGCGGGAGTGCAGTGACACAGCTGTGTGCAGAGCCTACACATCCCGGCTCAATATGGGCTCTCCTCACATCTGTAGCAGCCTGGCCCCTGCTTCCGTCGGGTCCCGGGACAATGAAGGCCCTCGGCCAACCCCTTTGTTGCAAAGTTTTTCAGAGTCCCTTTTTAGCCTAAATCTTAAATATTTCATTAGGCCTCCCTCACCCCTTCTCCCTTTTCACTAGCGTTTTGAAGAGGATCGCCAGGACCTCTAGACTTTACTCCCCTTCGCTGTAGTAACACCCTGAAGACAACAAAGGGTTTCTTCTAAAACTGCTGGGGACCTTCTGTTACTCGAAAACAAGCGCTGTTTAAAATTAAACAGATAACGGTTCACATGAGGAGTCTTTTTTGAACTGCTTCCTGATGGGATAGACTGCTGGAAATTAGTAAGCTGGTGTCTGGCTTTTTTTTTTTTTTACATTTGTTTATCAGAATCAGAAAATTACATGTAATTAGAGGAAATTATGTGGTCACAGTTGCTCCAAGACAGTAAGAACAGTATAGGATATACAAATATCCCTGATATATTACACAGAAGAAATATAAAATTGAAATTGAGATGCCCCTTTTGTTATAGTGAGAGATATTAAGGGTGTATAACTATTGCAACAAGCATGTTTATGTGTTTATGTCCCCAGATCTTTAATTGAAATGGGCGATCTCTCCTAAAAGCTCCCTAATCCCCCAAATACAACACTGTACACTTATACATCAGTCCTTTTATCTGATGCCTTATTTCTTAAAAGGGTTATTGTCACAGTTTTTTAAAGGATGCACTGTATCCACTGGAGAAAAAAAAGTATGTGTAGCAGTTAAAAAGTTAGCAGCAGCTGGAAGAGCAGTCAATATTTGGTGTGGAGTGAATCAACCTATTTAAAGGTTGCATAATAACAGTGAACCTGATGATAAAAGCTGAATGAAACTTTATTGAAACTCAAATATATTCACAGCATATGAACACATTAGCAACACAGAGCGTCATTATTAAGTGTTGAGTCACAAGCTGCCCCATAATATATACGGGCTGCACATAAATGGCATGTATAGAAGAGGTGACCAAACACTCCCATCCAAATATTAAACACTTGTTAATAACTTTTCCGGCCCTGCAGCAGAGCGTCTGTCACGAAGCACTAAAAGGACTGAAAAGGATTTGTCTTTATGCTAAGCCTTAAACTGGCGTGATTGGACTGAGGGACAAAGAGATGCTTTTGTCAAAAAGAGAAGAGAGGGGTGTTGATTTATCCAGCACTTTAAGGGACCCTAATGAATAATTCAGTGTTATCATTCAACTCGATGCTCAATTATTATGTTTTTCTTCTTTCTTCACACGTGAGGGACCTCGGCAGACAGGGGGTATCATACAGGGGCACCTTGGGGGAAGTAATGCGCACACAAGGACAAAACAAGAAAGGCCACAGTGCAGTCACTCTGCTGTCAGCTTGATAAATATAATGTGTCACCAATTAAAAACTCATTGCCATTCTTTAATTCAGCCAAGGCCTTGTTAACCGCTCCCTGGCAGGGAGGCTGCCAGAGTAGCCACGGCCTCTGCGACCAGCACCACCATAATGGAGGCCCCTGCTTTCCCATCCTTTTAAAACCACGGCCCTTTCCTTTGGCATGTAAATAAGACATTCATTCGGCAGCACTTTTCCAATAGAAAAAAATGACCATCGATGTCTTTGATTTTCATCTTTTTCCTTGGGAAAACAATGAATTCTATAGTTTCTGATTTTTATTCAAAAAACCCTTTTTGGGCTTTTCTTAGGGACCTTTCTCATGGTAATCATGTTGACTCAACTTTGTGCAATGTGGCTATACAACACATATGAACCCTAGCAGGAGTCCATTACAGAAATACCATTTAGCAAGCTGTTTCTGTGAGAAAGTCAAACGTTTGAGAGGCTGTTTTGTGCCAGTCGGGGACAAGGGTCTCAGCAGAGCAGCAGGAGTCCTTGGAAACTTCAGTGAAACTAAAAGCCTCTCAGGTCTGAGATAGTTCCCAGCTGAAGTCAAAAGTGCCGAAAATGCAGAAAAGCAGGTTTCCTTGAGCAACGCATGACTCCTTGTCAACCGTGACTGTTACGCTATTTAGCAACTTTTCTCACTGGCGCTGGATAAGTGGATGTCATCGAGCCTTTGAAATACACCTACTCTCACACAAGTTTTCAGCTTACAATAAACGAGACGGACGTTCTTTGTGCTGTCCGGAATTATAGTTCCCCAAAATAAAACAATACATTATACGGTTTTCCCTTTTCCTCTAGCCTAATGCATAAATCTGGGAAGGACTCAGTGTCTCTGTGACTGAGTTTTCTGCTATGGTTCATTTTATTAGGTTTGGGAAAAACATTGTGGTTGTAGTTATGGGGAGAACAGTGGCTGTAGTAAAATTGCCACTTTGTTGAAGTCGGGGAACATTTGTTGTGATTAAAATAAAAACCACATATGGTTATGTGGTTAAAATAAACCAGTGTTGAGTGTCAAGGGGAGGCGTAGCTGTATCCCATCTTAAAGCACAATTGAATTGTGGTCGTTGCTCTATAAGCTTGTTAAGTGATGACACATTGACCCTGTTTCTATTTCTCCAAGCCTCTACTGCCTTGGCTCTAAACTCATTAAAGTCATTTTATCTCAGTACAGTTTTTTATTAGTACTATTCCTGTGCTAGATTAGCGCATAGTTAAGCTTATTCTAGTTATTCAGAAATATCGCTCTCAGGCCGACTAAGCACAGGATTGTATAGCATGCTCCCTGACAACTCCTTTGCAGTTTTAATAACTGTACTTATGCTTCCAACATGTATACTTCCAGCATACAGACACACAGTCAAATGTAAGGTCACACATTTGTTTAAAAATACACATCTCTGTACAAATCAGACATAAACTATCACCAAAAATAAAAAAAATCTGCTGAATTTTGGTTCAGTTAAAGACTCGCTAGGGGGACTCTGAGATACACGTGAAAAGTGACTTAGTGCACTAAAGTGTGCACTAAAATCTCCAAATTATTGGATGACAGAAAGCAAGACTGGATAATCTTTGAGAAGTGAGATTCAAATTGTAAATGCTGGTCAAAAATATGACAAGCAAATATGATATTTGGTACTGTGATGTAATTACCTTAGAGGAGTTTTCAGTGCCAAACTCAAGGACCTCAGTTTTAGCCATTGTTGGTGTATTTTATAAAGCACACATTGCTCGAGAGTTGTCCATCATATTGGAGGTGATACAGTCACGAGTAGTAAAGGAAAAGTGTGTATTACTCAACGTCCTAAGCCTAATGATATCCCTGTAGCTAACCAGGAGTTGGCAAATTATAATATGTCAATTTTGACATATTTGATTTTCTTTATCTAAAGTTCATTAGATGTCTAAGGTTAATAGCAATTCTGTGACATATCATTTCTAGACATCAGCTAGCAAGCTAGCTTCTTGCTAACTTCTAATGCTGTTTTCCCGACACCTTGGAACTCAGGAGCAATGTAGCTACTGAGCTAGCGCGTTCCAGAAAAGGTGAGGAAAACCAGGATTTGCATTGGTTCTTAAGCTAAGCAGAGCCATTTTTGTAACACTAGCAACACAACAGAATACTTGCAGCACATTCGTGGACAGAGGCATTCACCGTGCTCTGCGAATGCCTTATTTAGTAAATCACAAATACACAACTGTGGCAGTGTAGATAAAAGTTTCACAATCTTACTACTTTTTATGTACAAACTTAGATTGCTAACTCAGGATTGCAAAGGCTGCTCCGACTTTCCAAGTGGGAAATCTGAGTTGAGGGTGCGTTCAAGATTCAAATACTAACTGAGAACTTGGAAATTCCAACTTCCGACTTATTCAGGATGTACTGAATCCTCTGCCTTGCCAGTCCTCAGCTGCTTTTGTTTTCAGTGAGGGAACTATTTTGCAACAGTAAGTTGAAACTGAATGACTTTATTTACCTAATCTTAAAGCAATTAATCATGGAAAAGCACCGACAAAGGTAAAATATATACAAGTATTAGTTAAAGACTAAAAGGATAAATGGCTTAGCGATCACAGAGGGAGAGTCGGCCTCTTTGTAAGGTATCTGTTTGTTGAGTCACTCATTGAGTCAGATTGTTAAGTTTCCTTCTCCCGCACATCTTTCGTGTGACACTGTTCTCAGCAGTGGGGAAAGAATCCAGATTCAGAGACGTTTCTAAGTGATGAATTGTAGGAATTCAGAGGTCGCACTATTTATAATTCCCAGCCTCTCAGTGTCCTTCATCAAGCCTATTTGCACATTAATGCTGGAATGCAAAATATTCCATTCAGCACTAAATGAGTGGGGTCATCTTGGAAACATTAAAGCTCGGAGCAGATAATAAAAAGAATGAAGTATGAATGTCTGAATGAGCGTGGGCTCGATCTTCAATCCAACACCAGTCCCCCTCCTCCTCCTGCTCCTCTCTGCCCGCTCATTATCCCTGTCACACAGGACCAGGGCCCACTTGGCACAGCCTTGTGGACTTAATTGAATTAGACATACCCGCTTGTTTAGGTATTGTGCGCTGGCATGAGAATCTCCCAGCCATCTCCATGAAGGCAGAAGAAAAGAGAGGGATCGGCAACACTTGTCGGTAGATCTGAGGGCTGTAGATGCTCAGGAATGGAAGGGCTGCCGCGAACCGGAGGACCACCAATCTCCCGTGGTGCCCCAGCTCGGTGCCAAGTGGAGAGTGGGATTCGTACAGGGAGGGCCACTCCACTTAACCCTGAAGTTTTCCTGGCATTCAGAAAATTACGAAACCCTTTTTATTTTTTGTTTACATTTTTTGGAAAAGCTACCAGCAACATGTTATTCTGTAACTTGAGATTCTTATCACATATGCAAATAACTACATATACTCCGCATGTAGTTATAAAAATGGTTGCATTTTGTGGCCAACTTTTCACTAAACCATTGTTTGTAGTGGATCTGCTGGTTACCATAGTCTCTATCTGCCATATTTTCTGGTGCCTGCAGTCTCTGCTAAAATCATTTGATGCAGTTCTTGACACAAATGTGAGCACGTACTGTGCTTAAGCTTAACCCTCCTGACTTATGCCTTTTCCAGCCATCGTCTTAGAGGTGGTTTTAAAGTCAAGAGTCTCTCACTTTGTCATTAGAGATTTCTTTCTATCGTTCTTTCTTTGCTTTCTTTGGAAAGAAACCTCTTCTAATGTGATTGCCCTTTTCCATTTATCCAAACGGTTTCTAAATGGAAGCGCTACAAGTGGATGCCTTGGCACTGTGACTGCATAACGTCACCTCCCTAACCCCAGGGGTCAGGGCCAGATTGACACCATAACCCACATCCCTGATCCTCCTTCAGCCTCTTTAGAGATGCACCCGCCCGGCAGTAATACGTACCGCACTTTATTCATTGGGAAATCAGCCAAGCTGAAAAGATAAGCTCTGAATAATTGGAGCCTATGGACCACGGAGAATCTGATGGGATCTTCCAGTCTTTAACTTTTTTCTTCTCCCTCTCCTCCTCTTTTTTATGCACTCTTATAACTGGAGGGCACCCCTTGTTAGATTCAGGCAGCCAGATGGGCAAGAGAGGAGTGGGATGATCTTTGGTGCTTTAGAGAGCTGGTTGAAGAGACCTGTCACTCACGTGCAGGGGGAGTGACTGTGGTGTCTAATGAATCCTCCACAGCCACCAGTGGACAAGGCAGAGTTCTGTGTGGACACCAGACAGCCAGACAGTACACCATTCTGCCTCCTTTTCAGTCTTTCTCTCTTTACTTCTCTCGTGGCTTCACGGTCTCTTCCCTTCTGGCGAAATCCAAGAGAATCTATTTTAAGATTTCGAATTTCAAGTGATTTACTCCCTTTACTCGCTGCTTTAAAACTGAATATAACACGAGATGTATCTATGCCACTTTGGCTGTCTAGCTGGATCAAACCCTTAAAACAAATTGTTCATGCATCAAATACAAAATCAACATCTATTACAGACCAGAAATTTCTCTTTCCACCACTATCAGGTCAGCTTTACCCACCTTTACTTTCTTTACTTTGAGACAAAGTGATTAGCAAGTTATATATTTGCTGGAACTTGTGTAGCGCTTCTTTTACTCTAACTGAGCACTCAAAGCACTTAACTATACGCCTTGTTATCCAAGTCACACACAAATAAATGCAAGGGCTTTGTTCTATACCTATGCACCTAATATTCGCACATACTCACAAACAATGATGGATGCACGAGGGTTAACTTGGGGTTCAGTACTGAGCCCAAAGATACCAACAAATTACCAACCTTCCGACTGGTAGATGGCTTACTCCTGAACTACAGCTGCTCTGTGTCCATATGTTAAATGCATGGAATTTGGACCCTACACTTTTTAACCGTCATTCAAAGGTGAAGAATGAAAAGAAACATGCACTGAGCGAACGTAACGTACACGTACACTCACACTCACACTCAGCTCAGGTTTTGGTATTTTTTCCAAGAATAACTTGGCATGCAGACTGGAGAAGCCAGGGAGAAAGCCACCAACCTTCCAAGTGTTAGACAATCTGGGTCTTCCCCCGGCTGGTGGCAGCTTAGGCTAAGGCAACAGCAAGACAGTGACTCACACAACATGTAAATATGGAATTTTTTTCACGTGTTGGCTTGGGTGGTAATCAGCTGCTGTAGTGTTGTAACGCTCAACAACTGAAGACATAAATGTAGGCATTAGCTAGCAAATGGAAGTTAATAATATATTTGTCACACTATTTTTTAAAGAAATAATTTACATTTTAGTTACATAGTTTTACAATTTTTAGTTACAGTGTTACCAAAGGACATTTTTAGAAAATGCAAAAAATAGTAACATACAAGGAGTTGAAGTATTGAGCTAAGCCCTCAACACACATAAGTTAATAGAGCAGTCAAATCTCTGGGAGGTGGGACACTGGAGACAACAAGACGTGAAAATGAGGCAGTTTGTTACCGTGCTGCTGTAGTTAATCATCCCTTTGTCAAATTAGCATTCCCCCTGCTCTGCATGGAAGAGACCACAGCAGACAGACAGGCCATCGTTAGCTGTGCCGTGCAACAATAGGCTAGCAATGGGGAGGCTGCAGCTATACTGGTAAAGTCAGCTCCCAGGTCAGCTTGGTCCGGAGCCAGTGGAAGCCCATGCTGTGCTCTGACTGTCCAGTGTTGTCATAACAGAGCAGCTGTACTGTATGAAGCGAGAGTGAAGACAAGAGTGGCGACAGCGTCCTGAAAACAGGCATAATAACAGGACCACACACTCATTTCTCATTAATATCAGAGCTAGTCATGGTTTTTCTCTCTTTTTCCCCCCTTTCTCGTGTTCGGACATGGAAACACTTGGAGTAGCAACAATGGGTCTTAATCACAAACAGCGAATACATGCAATGCTGTGCTTGAACCTCACACGTTAATGTTTCGTATAAAACCGGCATTTATCAGTTTCTTCTTACATTACGTTTTTAATACTGTCTGAACCACTTCAATTCATGTATACACACGAATGATATCTCAGAAAATGCAAAATGCTTTACATATAAATCCATTAATTAACAATATTTACATTTTTTAGATTGGCTAAATTTATAAAATAACTGTGAAGATGATGGTCTTACATTCATTCATTTGATGCTCTAATTTTCATCCTCATTTATTGGTATAGGCTAACCCACTGATGGACGTTCATAGGCTTTGTAGGCTTTGTCCTCCATCTGTTTGTTTTTCAGCCGGTCTGATATTTACGTTTTTCATCAGTGTTGAGCTTTCTTCATGATACACCTATAGGCAAACATATTTCATAATACAGAAAAAGATGGACATTGCAGCACGCTGATTACAGATTTGAGGCATAGATTGTTTGTGTGCACACTAGGAACATTTCTGAACACACATCAGTGAATAAGGCCAGTAAGTGTGCCCCCCTACTTCCTGAGCCTGGTTCTGCCAGAGGTTTCCTCCTGTTAAAAGGGAGTTTTTCCTTCCCACTGTCACTCACCAAAGTACTTTCTCAAAAGGAGTGATATAATTTGGGGGCAGTATATGTAAACAAAACTGAATTGAAACTGAATTAAATTGCTAATGTTTACTTTTTTAAACCAATGAATCCATCTCAATTATTTTTATCATATTAAATCCTGATGTTTCATAGTAATTACTGGGTACCGATATGGGTTGTTACCCTTTCTTTGGCTGGATGTGTTTCATGCAAGTAGCATTATCCAGGATTTTTTTTTGCTCTTAACAAGTAATGATGATTAATAAAAAGCAATTTTTGTGTCAACGACCTGTGCAACCTCTTTTTGCTGACTTGTTCTTTGACAAAAGCCAGGCACTGTGGAACATAATAATCCTAATTGCTACAATAACATCAGACACTGTGTGTGCCATTGAACGGAGCTGCATGGCATGACAAATCTGTAGCCACCAAGTCAAGCAAAATATTTTCTCTGCCCAATCACAAGGGCACAAAGCTTCCTGTCCTGGAGACAGTGTCATCCAGTTGCCCTTTGTTTTCCATTAAAACTTGTTTCCTGTGTTACAGGACATTTTCGTGAAAAAGAATAATAATAATAAGCACTAACTAAAGTTTAACAGTATGTGAAACAGAAACTGTTTTCAACAACACTTTCAACAATTTGTCAATGATGAAGAAAGCAAGGACAGAAAATTAATGAAACTGTACATTGCTGTTTGATTAAGGGTTTGATTATCTTGTAAAGTTGCCATTATTTTTCTTTTGGCTCCAATTTATCACTTCACAAGCTTTACAACATGCTTTGTACCTTTTTATTATCTGGCTTGGAATGAGTTATGAATAGATCATGTGCAGACAGCTGAAGTGGCCCAGTATTACAAATCAATGGCAGTTTGTAATTCTCTCCATTTAAACAAAGGGGAAACGAATAAAAACTCATTAAGATGACATGTGAATTGGCAAACAAACTGTTTAATTTGTGTCTTGTGTGTGAAGGGGGCTTTCCCTCAGAGGGGTTGAGGGCAGCCCAAATTTACATCTGATTGGAGTTTAATGGCCCATGATCGCTTTTACTGCACAGTTACTATGGTGACCAAGCTTTTCTCAAGATTTCCAGCAGACTAAAATGTCCTTTTTTGTCCATTTGAAATGTGTCATGCTCGCCAAATGGGGCTGGCGCTTGTATGTATCAATTTGTTTCTGTTGCGGGGCCCATGCCAGCTCTGCAATGAATATATGGGCCATTGAATCCTCTCACACAATGGTCGCAGCTGATGCCGTTGCCACAGAGACACGCCCACACAAAGGGTAGGAATGATGACATATGGTCCAAACCTGCCCAGTCGGTGGACCCCCAATAGGTCGACTGCATTGACAGACAAAACCCCACGTTAGCCATTTATCCTTGCCTACTCATTTCATGGTAAGATAAACTTTTTATAAAGTTTCCCCAACTCAGGCACAAGAAGTAAACGGATGGTGAAAAAGCCACCATGTAAAGTGGGGGGAATTCATCATTAATTGATTAACAAAGGCTTCTTTACCACCTGCTTCTAAATTAATACGGACATTAAAGGCCCCTCTTTTTGTTTAAGGTGAAAAAGAAGAGATGGAGGCAAAAAGCATTAACTTAAAGAAGGCGCAGAATGAAGCATATGTGGGTAGTTTAACAATTCTTCAACAGAGTATTGTTTCCAACTTACCATCTTATCATGGACCACTGACTTACGGGCTCATATATACATATATATATATATACACCCAGCACGCCCCTGCGGGCGGTTTATCCTTCAAGCTCGGGTCCTCTACCAGAGGCCT
>NW_005187450.1:846488-854267 GCF_000239375.1 Pundamilia nyererei
ATATATAGCTAAACCGCATTTTTTTTTCAGAGGAAGGCCTCAGAGAACAGGCGTGTGCATAAAAGATATCTGCTGATTTTAAGAATGATAAGCAGTGTGTGAACGAGACATTTAATTTCCTGCCAGTTTCATTTCTCATCACTGAAACATGATGATGTCATTCTAGGCTTTGCATTGGTAAGTCGGTGGTGGTCTATACAGAGCACAGCAATTATTTAAGGCTGTGCATGTGCATGGTTTTAAATATCATCTATGTGTTTATTTGAGGATTTAGGGTGATTAAATGTCATTAGATTGAGGTGACTTTATGAGATGTTCAGGTAGAATATTTGCTGGATATAGAAGCAACAGATGAGGTTGATAGCTCAAGCCTTGTATTTATGAATGCTTACAATTTTAAGTGCTATTCATTGTCTTTGGTCCTGACTCATACCTGATCAACAACTGCACTGTTTTCATACAGATAGCCATGGCTCCCTGCTGATGTGAGTGTTTTTTTGTTTGTTTGTTTTTGTAGTGAAGCACCTCAATATCTACAAAACCATAAAAATGTAGTATTCAACTCAAAGCACCTGACTTGGTGTTAACCTGACATCAGGCAGCCAATCAGTGGTTCCAGTGGACCCAAGCAACTTGTGTTATGGTCTTTTGTTTGTATTAATTTGCAGAGCAGCATTGTGGGAATTAACCAGTAGAGAGGCTGTCTTGGCACATTTGCATGCAGAACTTCAAAAAAGCCAGCAGTGTGTTGTCTTGGGTTGGAGATGGAACCGCAGAGTTCTATCTGTGAAGAGAAAAAGAATCAAATATCAAAATTAAAGGAAAATCAAAACCACAAACATGAGAAAACTAGCTTCCATTAGTAGCACCTTTCCACTAGCAGCACACTATTTTGGGACGTTGAATAGCACCTTGTGACCTTTAATACTGCAAAAGTCCAACCACAGATTACTCGTGAACACTTAAAAACAATCATCCAATCATGCTTCTTACGACCACATGTGCACCCAGCATAAGGCAGGTCAGGCCAAAGTGTCACTTGATGTCAGCTAAGTTGACGGGGGGAGTGAGACCCGGAAGGAGACCTCACTTGGTTTGATTTAGAGGTGACAGGTCCTTCTGGATAAGACCTGTTCATTCCCTGATGTCACCCGGACCATCCACCCTGGCTGTCCTCTGCATGGACGCTTCCATTGACCACTGTCAAAGAGAAGGACCTGGAGGAGAGCATTACCCGGGGAGGTCATAGACCCCCAGGTGACCTGCCGAAGCCTCCTTAAAACACTTCAGTGAACAAGCAGTGTCCAAACCAGAGTGTCAATCTGGAGCTGTCAAACAGGAAACAGTGGGTAAATACACTGTGAAATTTCAAATGAAATACAGGCCAAGTAGCATCCGTCTCAATCAGCGAGGTCTTTAAAGTGATGCTATTTAGTTCTCTTATTGATTAAAGCTTTGTGTATGATTAAGTGCCAAAAATGTACCAGTGCACATCCACGTACATCCTTTTCTCTCTTTTTTTATATAAGCAGACGCCCAGATTCCCACACATGTGCTTGAATTTACAGGCCCCACCCTTAGACCGCACACTGCTCAGCATTATGCAGAGCTCCCATGAATTCACACAGAGATCTAAAAATACCCACGAGGGAGGAAATCCCCACATTCCGCAGCAATGGACCTGGACTACAAAGACATCCAAACAATAAGCCTCTCCCAACTCGGAATCATCCCAGACAATATAGGAAGACTGAGGCATCAGAGAGCTGTTTTTTCCCGGATGGACTGTTGTGTCTAGGAGTGGAAACCTCTGACCACCGCTGCTGACTCATGGCAGCTGGCCATATGTGAAAGAAGAGGTACACTTATACAGATGAGGACAAAATCATTATCCCACCAGTGAAATTTAAACTTTTGGTTTTTTTTAATAGAGCAAGGGATTTTTAACATAGCACCTCTCAACAAACTAGATTTCTTTAGCAGGCATAAAAAATTTATATTTGCACATTATAACTGAATTATTTCAGAAAATAACAAAATTGATCAGGGTCAATAATATTAGCCCCCTAAAAAACTGAGCTTTTTATTGAGCCATAGCACCGACCACTGCTGTGCAATGATGTGCTTTGACTTTGCAGCTTTTAAAGTTAAGTTCAAACTGTGTGTAAATCAAATTTCAGCAAGGTTTGAGCTGTCACCTGCAAAAACGTCATGCCATAAACAAAAGAAATCACTTTAGACTTAAGAACAAGAATTGTTGATGCTCACAGTGACATGAAATGGACTCAAAAAGAGCTATTACAGGCTAAAAATTTAGACCCTCGTAGTTTGTGTTAGTAGAATAATTTAAGCATCCAAAATAAAACTATAAAGAAGCTGTGTTATAAATTTCTCACCCTGTTTAAAAGCACTTGGGAAATATTTTTTAATGCAATTTTCTTAAGAGGGCTACTAATTCTGTCTTTGTTTGTAAGAATACCAATTTGCATCCAACATGTGAGCAAAAACTGTCAAAGAACTTGACAGAGTTAGATGCACTGATATGTTTCACTTTAAGTCAAATCTTTTGCCAAGCTGTTGCTTACAGTAATAAACAGAAAGTGCGTCATAATCATTAAGCACCTTGTTGTATGATTGTGTTGGGTTGGATAGCGAAAACGGCACGACTTATCTGATACTTGCCACAGTTTAGCGTAGGTGTCAGATGCAGCCGTGGGCTTGCAGAAAAAACAATTCTCCACATACATTTTTACCATAAAAAGAATCTAGCAGGTCAGTCAGACTGACTCACTTATGCCCTGTGAATCGACGGTGCTTAGCAGGCTGCAGCTGTGAGTGGGTGAAAGCTTTAGATTAGATCTTTCTCTGAATCTGTGGCTTACGTCATCCGCATCGTCTGGGTGTTCAGCGGTGCTCAGGTCGCATTCTCAGGAACAGAGATCCCTCATTTAGACAAAGGGGTTTAATGATGCGCAATACTTTTATTTCCTGACAGGGCGAGGATGCTGCCATGTCCGACTCAAAGGATGGCGGTAATAAGATGAGCTGTTACTTTGCAGTTAGCCTTTTTTGAAGGAAATTGGTTATTTTAGGATAGGACATGAAAGGCATGGACTTTTGCAAACTGTCATAAAACATACCATAATTTATGTAATTTAATTTAAGACATTTAGAAACCTAACTTACTATAATATATATTTTTTGTAATATAGATTTTAGTTGTTTTTTTTTCAAAATATATACACATTTTTATTATTAGAAACAAGCTGTAGTCATCATGTTCAGACACTTTGTCTTATTTTGAGCTGATTGCTCTCTTCCCACTGAGTGAGTATCAGATACAGCAACACCTTCTGCTTGACTGACAGCTTAACAAAGGCAATGGGACAGAGTGATTTGTCAATGGGTAAAAATCAACACAAAGAGCTATTGATCGGCAGGAGAGAAAGGGGAAGAGGACAATGAGTGCGGCTGTGAGATCTCACATAAGTGATCAATACAGGAGTTCTGCATGAGGGAACCATCCCACTTTGTGTTTATACAGTGAGACAGAGAGCAAAGAGCGGCCATTGTACAGCCAGGCTGGTGCTGTCAGTCATCACAGAGTAACACAGCAGGAGGTGGCCAGGCATCTCTCTCAGTCACACACACACACACACACGCGCACACTCGCAAACACACACAAACAGACTTTACCGCTAATGCTCACGTTGGGCTCTTCCCAGACTGTGCCGTGGTTAGGGTTACCAGAAACAGGCTGCCTTTTTATTCCACAGAACATAATAATAATCACTTCATCTGATGTGGTTGGTTCGGTCTTTTCAAGCATCACTTTAAAGGGTTGGTTCGCTCAAACCTGAAAAAGAAAAAAGACCCTATTTTTTCCTCACAGCTGCAGAAGTATGTCTCTGAAACATTTGTCACATTAGGGATAAAGAGAATTTTGCACGTGGTGCACAAAATCACATTTCAAGCCTAAACTGATTAATACTAACTACCAACACAGATGTGCAATTTCACGCTTTCATCCATGGATCTCTTTAACTAGCTGCATATTTCATATCTTTAATCTTGGAGGGGATTGCCAGTCTAGACTTTGAAGGAAGCCCAAGAACTCAAGCCAAAGAGTACGCTCAAGATCCCGAGCTCCTGTCTGGGACCTGTTTTCCCAATCCTGCCAGGCTTGTTGCGTTAATACAAAATATTAAAACTGGAATTAGGGGTTGAAAAGATAGAAGGAGAGGAAATAAGAACTAGAAAACGGCTGGCCCGTTTTTATGTGCATGATATCATCCTGCATGTCTTGCAAGATATTTTTTCAAAGTTTTTGCCAAATTGTGAGTTTATTTTAGACCTCTGAAAAATTCCTCTTTAATTAGAACCTGGTCCTAAATTCAAGCCAGACAAAACATGTGAATTTCACATACCTGGACATGAGAAAATAATATTTGTGTGCCTGAAATCCCTCTCACTTGCTGTATTATTCACTGCAGTTCAATCTACCTCAATGTTCCTAACTTTGTGACTTCTTGTGAGCTATACCATTTCCAAAACAAAATGAGACACCTTCACAGAAAAATTTATCTAAAATGAAGCTTGTTGGCAAAAAGGGGTATTTAGGAGAGTCCTAATTTCATAAGATGAAATTTGCTCTTATATGACACTTTGCTAATAAGGAATTCAAGTAATATTTTAATAGATAAATAATATATAGAGAATATCTGTAAACCCATATAAATAGAGAAGATGCTGATTTGGGTTTAAAGCTCTCCTTCACAATATTAAAACTCCACAGTGAAGAAGGGAGAGTACACAGTGAGTGAAAATGTGATGCCAAATGTGACCAAGTGTCATAAACAATGAGCTGGAAGTGAAACTGGTCTCACTGTTGCCACAGGTGGTGTTTCACAGCAATATCACCACTGAACCTCTAAACATATCTGAAACCCAAAGAGTGAGGATGGATTTATTAATAAAGTTTATCAACATAAACAGAATATCCTTAAAGATTAATTAGCTCATGAAAAATGAAATAAAATGCAGTTTTTTTTATTTGATTTGTTGTTCTCACGTATGTCTTCCTCTACATCTGCCTACACTGCTAAAATACATACAATCTTTTGCTGAAGCCAAAACTAATATCCCAAAAATCAGAGATCCTAACTTTCATTTACTTACAGTATTGTGCAAAAGGTGCCCCTCTTTTCTTTATGTTTTTCTTCCAAACAGCCAGGTTTCTTGTAATTTTTAAAGTGGCCTTGAGCAGCAGTTCTTCAGTCTTCTCAAATATTTTCTTGGACATTGGCTGCTTTTTCACTCATTCTCAGTTGAGTTTTTGGATTTTTTTTGCCTTTAAACTTAATACTGATCCATAACTCAGTCAACTATAACATAAAACTAATAAGAAGCTATTTGAAATTGTGACTTGAGGCACTACCAACCTGTCAATGAACAAAAACATGAAAAAAAAATCCATACAAAACATACTTTGCTCTCATTGCTTTAGTTGAACTTACAAAAAATACCAATGATAACACAGTATGACCGACTGAAACTTTTTTTCAAGATGATTCCCAAAGATGGACTAGCTGGAAAATTGGCATATCTCAGCATGGTGTGCAGTGTGCCCTTAAAACATTTGAGGAAATTGGACGAGTGCAGGAAAAAAGAAGAAGTGGCAGGGTAAGAAATCCCAAAAGATAATAATGGACAGTAACTGAAAGTCATGTCATTAAGAAAAAGGGTAAAAAAATAAAAAAAAATCCAGCAAAGACCCGAAACAGACCACCTACCTTTTACTGAAGCCTCGTCAGAAATAGTTTGGCTGTCAAGAAGCTGTTCTTAAGGTAGGGAAACCTTAGATGGGATAAGCTGGAGAACATGGGAGAAAGACCCCGGCACTGATTCAGCACACTTGTTTATGAAGTGAATGCATCTATAAGTTATGAACTTTACAACTTACAACTTCATTACAACTTTATCAGCACAAAAATATATATATATTTCATATACTCTATTCCCTTTATACCTACTGAGGCTATTTAATGATAAAAGGCAGAAGGTCCTTGGTTTGAACCTGCTGGACAGGCGCTACCTGTCTGTGTGGAGTATGTCTGTTCTCCATATGTCTGCATGTCTTTCTTCTCTCCAGAGGCATGTGCGGTTGGCTGATTGTAAATTGGCCATATAGGTGCAAATGCAATGTAATGGATGCTTGTCTGTCTCTTTGTGTTAGCTTTGCAGTGGCCTGGAGACCTGCAGACCTGTTCACTGAGCAACCTCTTGACCTCTTGGTCACATGCGTGCCTGCACGCAGCCCGACACCCTTGAGTGCAGGATTTTTATCGGTTCAAAGAGCAAGGCTTTAAAACTAGAGGTGACAAAGCCTTCGCAGCAGAACCCTGAGGTGATGCAAGAAGTTGCTGCTTTGCTGTTTTTAGTTGCTTCTTGTCCTGTGCAGTAATTTTGAACTTAATTATTAAAGTTACTTGCTTTGTTACTCGTGTAAATGAGGACAGCTGCATACATACAAACACTAGCTGAAGAAATTCACCAAGATTCTGCTGCCTGTATCACGGTCTACACTCATATAGGTGCATGTGGAAAAACAGATGACTAAAATGGCAAAACCTAAGTCTCAAGTAAACATCCCAAGTAAAGAAGAAGGCAGGGAGGCATGAAAGAAGGGGGAGATGCATGGCCAGACGTTCACGGAGGGAGGGACTCCTTCATGAATGGCTATGACTAAGAATAACATGCTAAACAGTGCCTCGTGTGTGTGTGCGTGTGCTTGCCCTGTGGTAATCGTATCACGGGTGTATTCATCATGAGGCGCAGTCTCTTCAGCTCTGGAGAGGAGGACGGGGCTAGAGATGAGTGGTCAGACTGGACGGGTGATCCATCTAAGAGCAATCACCATCAGCAGACAGAAAGACACAAGACGGCTGCAAAGGCACTGTTTACCTTCTGTCAGTCCGTTGTTAAGTACCACTAAAAAGCTGTTTGCTATATCAGCAGAGATAAGAGCATGACAGTGGGGTAACTGATGTCTGCAGGGGAGTTTCAAAGTGATGAAAGATTAGGTGGTTTAAAATTTCCATCTATATCAGTCACTTTTTTCCCCCCTTTAACCTGATTTCAAACTCTCTGTGTGCCCTGCTGTTGTGTTATGTTAGGGTGGCGTAATTCTGTATTCTGTGTGTCCACTCTTTACTTTTAAAGTGTGTTTATATGGGCATGCATACTTTGTACAGTGCTTTGTTCAATTAAACTGTGTTTAACACACAGTTAAATGATTAAAACTTACTGTTTTAAAATAGTCAATTGACATGATTTTATTGTTCTCCTACCATGAATACTTTGTCCACTGTTTATATATAAAAAAAACTGATATATACTTTTTAAAAAACAAAAATTACTCAAAATTGATGAGCTGTAGGTTTGCTTATGTACCCAGAGCCAGAACGCTCAGAATGATTTACTCCCTTAAATGATTAAAAAGGAACCTGACAGGTTGCAGAACACCTTGAAGTCTTAAGCTGGTTTTATTTCGAACATCTCCATTTTATATTTGCATTACGTCCCCCAGAACCCTTTTGTGCATTATAAAGATTCATTATAAAGATTTTTTTATGGTAATTAAAACTGCCTCAGTTGCAGTTATCACGTCTCTTTAATGATTTTTGTCTTCTTTGGGTTTTTTGATTTTGAAATCTGTGACGTGAAAGAACCATGATTCTGCGTGTGTGTGTGTGTGTGTGTGTGTGTGTGTGTGTGTGT
>NW_005187450.1:854287-855986 GCF_000239375.1 Pundamilia nyererei
GTGTGTGTGTGTGTGTGTGTGTGTGTGTGTGTGTGTGTGTGTGTGTGTGTGTGTGTGTGTGTGTGTGTGTGTGTGTGCCCAGCTGTATTCTCTGCTCTCTTTGCCATTCTTTTAGTGCATTTGTTTGCAGTGAGCCCATCCACTTATTGACACTTGTCTTCCCTGCCTCTTGCATGACAATCCGGGCAATAAAACCACGAGTGGAGCACACACTGTTCAACAGTTACCATAAGAACAACAAGAGCAAGGAGGATGAGTGTTTACCTTCCCAGGGCATGAAAAGAGGAGGAGAGGAAAGAAGAAGAAGAAGAAGAAAAAGACTATGGGCTCATCTTGTAACTCTAACCCCATACCACATGCGGCAGAAAGACACAAAGACACAAAAAAACTATACACTTAAGAGCTACACTGCAATATTAGTGTCTGCTAGACATTTTCATTAAAATCTATGAGATAAAACTTAACTGAAAAGAAAGGTGGGGTTGGGAGGAGCAAGTGGACGTACTGGCACAATAATAGATCAAAGTGATTTTTAAAAAGTAAGATAAACTTTTAAAAACCTGGTGACATCTGCTTTAAGAATTTAGCCCAATATCCACAGACACAGACGCACACGAACACAAAGGATAGCCCACATGAGATGGGACCAGACACCAGGACATCCTGTTTAGGGGACAATGCCTGCCCCTTCTCCCTCTCTACAGTGCTACAGTGATAATACTCTTGCAACAGTGTGGCTGTCACCACCTAGCTTAACCAGGCTCTAGAGAAGACCGCAGGTCTCAGCACAGTGGGATAGCCGGTCAGGAAAGGAAACTTTTCAACACATCCCAGAGTAGAATATCCTTTTGTCAAGCATGCTTGTATTCCACTTGTTAAATATAAACCAGGAAGTGAGAGTTTCCTTGATCTTCTGGTAATTCTCCAGTAGGAAAATATGTTGTAGGATGCTAACCTTGCATTTTCAGTAACATAAAGAGACACTGAGTAACTTGGAGAGCTAAACAGTAAAAATAAACTTTCAAGTTTTAATCCCGAAGTATAAAAATCTTTTTTTAAAATAATGAAATTGCTAAAAAAAAAATCCCACTGACACAAAACATGTGCAGTTTCCAAGGTTTTTTATTAACAGGGATGGAAAATTGGAAAAAGTGCGCCCCTTGAAAGAAGATGTCAACGCTCTCAAGTTAAGGATAAACACAGTTTTTCTTTAAATTCTCATTTATTTTCTCAATATTATGGCAATGCAGTCAGATCAATTTGAACCTAAAAGGACACATTTATGTTTTAGGAAGGTGCACAACTAAAAAGGCCGTGGCAAAAAGATAAATATATCTTAGCGCGTGATCAGTAAATCCTGTCACTTTGTGAAAAAGACTGACCAGTGAGAGAGTAATAAAATACTCACAGAGGAGTGCAAACTGATAACATCAGTGTGTCTTGTCTCTTACAAGTAGTTGGCACCGTTGACCAACATCAGTGACCAACAGTGTCTGTAAACATATATGTGTTGCATTTATCTTGCACGAGCCTCGAGTGAAATAGGTCAAAGGCTGTTTCTCACAGTCATCCAACCCCACAAAGCAAATGCATATGCTTAAACACCACTGTCGCCCACTACCACACACACACACACACACACACACACACACACACACACACACACACACACACACACACACACACACACACACACACA
>NW_005187450.1:856325-857766 GCF_000239375.1 Pundamilia nyererei
CACACACACACACACACACTTCTATCCAGGTTTCAAACACTAGGTGGCGATATTGAGTTATAATCTTCTATTGATTCTTAATAAAATTGTATAGAAATAGAATAGTATAGAATAGAATTCATCAATAAAATTAACCACAGATGTAAACACAAAATACACAACCTATGTTGCAAGGTCTCCATCATGAAACATTCATCTGCATCATCATAAATAGACTGCAACATAATATTTCGGTTTTCATTACAAAATAAAAGGTTTTGTTGTCTAAAAAAAAAGAAAAGAAATTAAAATATATTAAATATTATTAAATAGACAATTGAGTCAATTAAAATTCTAATTGTCATGTTTAACTTGGACAATTGAGCGTTCATATTTCTTTATCTTTAAATTAAGCTGAGTTAAACTGAGGTGGGACCATATAATTTAGTTACCACACATCATTAGACTCGGTGTTAGTCAAGAAAACAAGCTCTTGATGGGAGCTGCTCTGGAGCTCCTTAACATGATTGCATCTTCAAACTGTTTCATTTTAATATCTCATACATTAGTTGATCATCTCTGAGATTAGTGTTTCTGAACCCGAGCAAAAATAGAGCAACAGCTGTCAAAGCTGTAGAGCAAAGACAAGGATTACCCCGCTACGGCAGTTTTAAAAAAACAAACAAAACAACAAAAAAAAAAAAACATAAATAAAATTTGTCCACTTTTGAAGACAGGGCTTCTTCACCTGGGAGTCTGCGGGGTGACCTCTAACCCTGTCAAGAGGACTTTCTCTTGTGGAATTTGCACCAGTAGCAAAGGCTGTAAGCCAAAGGCCTCATGCTGTGAAACTGAAGAAGCTGCTGAAAAGCCAAACCTGGCTTCAGAAATACGTTCTGTAGACAAGCGGTGAGGATCAACGGAGCCCGCGCGGCACCCAGACCCTGTGATATTTGATCAGGCTGGACATGTCCCGTTGCGTCTGCACACCCTGCCTCACCTTCTCTGTCTCCTCGCACCCAACACCTCACACCCAGTCCCAGGGATAAGTGCTCCCTTACTATAAATACATGGACAGGATGGAAGCTTGAGGGAGCCAAAAAAGACCAGGCAGGGGGGAGGAGGTAGGCAAGTATGGACAAAACTTAAAAGACTGAACACCTGATAAAGTACTAAGTAATTAAATTTGAGGTCAAACTTTAAAACACACGCATTCTATCAGCTTAACTCGGAGCTGCTTCATGCATCATCTGCACTGAAATAAAAACACCTGCAAGTGTGTCCATTTTGTACTTTCACAGTTTCAGTGTCTTTTTTCAACATCCCCACCCCTCTAAATCTGTCGTTCTCCTCTCCCTGTACAACCCTCTGTGATTCTCAAGAAAACAGGTGCAAAGAGGAGTGTCCGCACACACACATGCGCAGACACAGACAAACATACACTTACACATACACACAGTTC
>NW_005187450.1:857903-868149 GCF_000239375.1 Pundamilia nyererei
ATCTATCTATCTATCTATCTATCTATCTATCTATCTATCTATCTATCTATCTATCTATCTATCTATCTATCTATCTATCTATCTTCTGAGAGCTTTCCTAGCTCTCTATTATTTTAAAGTAAGTGCGGAGAGAAGAATTTAAGGTAAGCTGAGTGCTGCATCCCTGTATGGAGGTTAAGGCTGCAATTGCATACAAAAAGCACCGAGCTCTGCCTAAGCAACACAAACAATTGGATTTGGAGGGAAAGGTGCTGATAAAAAATTTGGCGCCAACTTGTGCGCATGTTATCCGCCATTCAGTCGCTAATGAGAATGATAATTTGTGGGCTCCTCTGATGACCCCCTACCCCCTCTTCAATAGTGACTTCTCCCTAGGGACTTGATTGCTCAGGTCCCCGAGGGACATCCAGCCCTCTGTAGGAATCCTTTTCTCGACGGATTCCCTCCTGTTTCGTTTTGTACACAGACGATGATCCAAACTCAACAGCATGGGACTTGTACATTTGTTAGGCAATAAACCATGTACGCACGTTTAAGCAGTTCATATCTGGATGCAGACTAATAACCATAGGTGGGCTACCTCTTTCTGTGGACACCTCTGCGTCAGCTGTTCATATTTTTTGTTGTTGTTGTTGTTTTAAGAAACATTTACATTTTGCCACCGTCTCTATAAGCCTATTGTGTTTACCTTAAAGCAGCTGCTGTTGGGTAATTCAAAGCAAACAGTGAATATAGGATTTCTTTATCTTCCTTCCTAGCTCCCAGCCTGTCCACAGAGGCAGCTTTAACCTGATTTGCAAACAGTTTAAAAAAGGTTGCCATGAAAATATGACGGACTCAGTTAACTTCTCTTGGGAGTATGTAGCCTAACAGCTGGATCCGAGTTCCCTCCCTTTAATCCCTCATGTTTACACCGGACCAGGCGCCCTTCTTGGCGGCCACGCGTGTGTGTATGTTCGCCTCCTCACCTCCGCAGAGCGGCTGCACGACCCGGCCTGCCAGCGGGGATTTACTGACTGGCGCTGTGCCCGGCCGCAGGCAGACTAGTTCGCTCGGTTCTCACGACCTCAGCTACACAAAGGCATCTCTGAACTATTAACTCAGACACGAAGGCAGTAGGAACAACCGCAGAACCCACACATGCTGCCAACTGGTGTTTCAGTATGCCTCCTCGCAGAAAGAAGCTGCTTGAGGATCACAGGCAGTGGGGTTTCAGTATGCCATGTACTGCCGGTGTCATCTGCAGGGCACTGCCACTTCAGGGGGGGGTGAAAGTGAGAACGCAAGTACACGAATCGACAAAGCAGTCCAACTGTAAAGGGGAGATTAAAACCAGGAGTTGTGACTACAAGGTATCACTGAAAAACACCCGTTAGAGGTCACGTAGGCAGTGCCACGGAACTGTGAAGAGATTCTATAAACAACATCACTTTATTTCGATTTCTTCACATGTTTTTAGTCTCGGAGCCTAAAACAGCTGCTTTTGGTTGGAAGGTATGAGCCCTAAAAGTTTAAATAACCCATTACGCTTAAAACTTTACGAACATAGATATTTTCTATATTTGCGCACGCGTCTTAAATGAATGAAGCACTACAAATGTTTATTTTGCATGTGTTGGCGGCCAGGGCAGATAAAACACTTAAAACCCGTCTTACTTTTGCCCTGTGCCAGTCATGCACAGCTAAGGCGCGCCGGTGGAGTATTAAATGTTGAGGGGTTTTGACCGGGCTGTAACCTAATCCCAAGTACAGGGGCCCGCTGACTGCAAGTGGCTGACACACGGCTTGCACCATGCCGGTCGACACAGAAACACTGCCCTCAGTTCCGGACCCCACTAACTGGAGGAAGATATGTTTTCACCCAGGGGTAAACAGAAAGTGGGAAAAGGAAAGGGAGACCACTGTTACGCAGAATCTTCGCAGGGCGCTGTGCGGAAAAGTCACCTAAGCAGATGTAGGCCGCAGACTGGAAATACAAACAAGGCAGTTTAAATAATTGTGTGTCAGCGCGTGGGATGGGGGGATCGTAATCAGGTTACAATATTCCACAACCTGCAGTTTTATTTGTCTTCCAGTTCCACGACTTCCGCCAAGGTCCCCTGCCCTGAAAGCGAAGTCTAACCAAGTTCCCTCCATTCCGCTCGGAGTGGAATCGAACAATTGATCCACAAAAGAAAGCGAGGATCCTTCCATATTCTCCTTTCACTGAAGCAATCTGTTAGTGACATTAACCCCTGAGCGCATTTCCCAGGCTCTTGAATAGGGTTTGAGACTTTTTAAAGCTCCCGCTGCATACAGGATGAGACCCTTTTCAAACTTTTAATTACCTTTGTAGCAGCAGAAAAATACACCCTTATTGTCCCCGGGACCATTCTTTAGTGGGCCAGATGTAAGGAGCTCCCGCCAAACTGGTGACAAGGTGGCCACTTTCAACCTGTGGTAGCTTAACTGATGCAGGGGTTTACACTGTGAACATGAATATTAAAATATATTGTTTACCCCCTGATTTATCCTTAACTCTGACCACAGTTTGATCCTTGATATGACTTTTACGCGTTAAATAGAAGTTTTACGCATGGCGTGTGACATAATAGAGGCGCATACGGATACTTCATAAAATTAATTAATGACGTGATAGAAGCAGGCTGAAGACGAGACATAATTTCTGAAACCTCATTTATTAAAACAGTGGGTGAACACCCAACTTCTTTTCAAACACAAAACAACAAAGAATATAAAACACAGCTTTGGTATAACAATCAATGACACCTCTATACAAAACTAAACCTTTTCATAAAAAGTACTTCATCATAACAAAAAAAAACAAAGAAAGAAAATCCTATAAATCTTCCATCTGCATGTTTACCACGGACATCCAAATGTTGGAATCAACAATAAATTATATATATAGATATACTTATAAAAACATGCGCCATTAGAGGCAGCACCTGTTCCATAAAACGAAACAACATGAACTAGTGGGAGGGGGTATTAAGTGGTTAGAGTTACCATCCCATAGCGGAAAAGTCACAGGTTCAACCCCCGTAACGTTGTGTGCAGTCACTTAAAAGTCTAAATTGAAAAAGTAATGCGAACTGGATTGAAGTGCAGTCTCTGGTCCCTTTAAGCTACCACGGCCGCCACACAGGCTCGCTGCTCTCGGAGCCGGTGCTGACCCCCACTGGGCTGACCGCCTGGGACCCTCCGGAGAAGGACGTCATGCCATGAACAGGAGATGCTGCAGTGGGTGCTGAGCTGCCGTGCACCGGGCTGGCGTTAACCGCAACAGGCACTCCTGCGTTTGCGTAAAGGGGGATGACAGGGGCCGTGGTGGAGGTAAAGGCCGGGTTGGGGATCAAAAAAGCAAACTGTCCATCTGTTGCGGGCACCAGCTGGAACCCACCAAAGACCTTGGGGGACACGGCCTCAGCGGGACTAAGCTTGGGGCCCATTGCGGCCCCGCTGATGGGCAGAGTGGATGGAAGCTGCACATGCAGGGGCTGGGCCAGGTGTGCCTGCTGAGACGGGGACTGCTGCTGGTAGTTCATAGACATCATCTGGCTCAAGCAGTTGGATAGATGATTGAGGAGCCTCGACCTCACCTCAGAGTTCACCCCCTCTGAGGTGGAGAGAAAGCGGGTGACCTCGTTCATGCATTCGTTGAATCCGGCTCTGTATTTGCTCAGGACCGTGGCGTCAGCTGAGAGCGCTGCTGGTCGGAAGAGGGAGGACGCGATATTAGTAACTTATAAGCAGCTTTGAGACTCTTTCCAAAAGTCGTGACTTTACGACCCACTTTTGTTATTATATCAACTTACCGCTCATCTGTACGCGCTGCAGGTTCCTCAAGTGCTTCACTGTCATCTCCAGGATGTCTGCTTTTTCCAGCTTGGAGTGTCTGGAGCTCTGTGGAAAGGAATAGGAATATTTAAAACCAACTCATTATCTACGAATAAGAATAATACAAATATTTCATTACAAAAAAGTTTCTAGGATAATTTTGAACTTACATCTTTTTTAAGCGCGTCCAGGATGAGCGTCTTGAGCTGACCCAGGCTTTCGTTAATTCTGGCTCTCCTGCGTTTTTCCATGATGGGCTTTGAAGACTGCAAATAAAAAAAGAAATTCTTAAGTAAATATTTGATTTACTAATCGCATATACGGATTTGCACGACTGCACGGTGATGTCATATCTCTAACATCTCGTAACTAAAGGACAAACTTGTACAAATATTCCTCACTTGAGGAGAATCCCCTCCGTTCTTTTAAAACATTAAATTACTTACTTTTCTGTGCTCGCTGGCGTTTTTTGGCTTGTCCGGTGTGTGCGATCCGTTTGCAGGTGCGCCGGCAATAGGGGATGCCGTCTGCTTTTCCATAGTGTCAGCTGGCATTGTTGATTAAACCAGGTAAAACAAAAAGGCGTGAAAAAGTAAATCCTTACTGCGAGCTCACGTATAAAAGGAGAGAGAAAAAATCACTCGGGGCCACTGCAGAATATAAAATAAGATATATGCCTGACAACCGAGTCCCACGGACGAGTCTGCCTTGTGCCGCTTGTTATCACTGAACTGTCTTGTGAGTACGGTGCGTGCGGTGCGCCGCTCAAAGCCACTTTCCACTTCTGTCGCTGACACACGCCGCAGCGCTACTTATACCCGGCTCGCGTGCTCCCAGTTCGTGTGAAACCCTCTCTGCATTCTTTCCCACACTCGCTTCAGCCAATAGCAGAGAGGACTCACCCATTGGGCGCGGGGCAGACCGCTGATTGGACAACACCCCCGCGGGCCGTCAGTCACGCGCTGCTCAATCAGCCCTGCAGAGACAAACAACAAAGCGGGGCGAGCGGCAGCGGCCCGGCCGGCCTGTGAAGTGATAAGGGAGGCAGGGAGGGAGGAGGTGGGGGTATTTGCTTCCAACTTTACTCCGTCAAAAATGTTGTAGTGCTTGTGTGTAGCTATGTGTGTGCTTATGTGTGTTTGTGTGAGCGATATGAATGGAGAGTCTATACACAAAGTCTTTACTGGGCAGACCTTCCTTTGACGTGTTTTCCCCCGGCAGCGATAACAATCAGTACGGGTTATTAAAATATTTGACGCTACATTGTTTTGATGCCGTGAATTAATTCATGCCTGTTTTAGAGGAATATAGTCTGCTTGGTGGTGACTGTATCCCCAGTAAATGCAGAGCACAATACTTTTTTCTACCGCCCGACACACACATTTTAAACTTCAGAACAAATTTACACTCTTATTTTAAAACTCCTCTCTGCCTCCGAGGAGGAGAAGACGTCTGTAACGACACGCGAAGCGGTTTGCAGCAGCACGCACCAAGCCAATGGCGTGCGGTCACTTTATGCAAATAACGCGGAGGGCTCTCTGATTGGCTGTCTGAACAGCTTCACGTCAATCATGCCGGCGCGGGAGCCAGCTCAAAGAGGTGGCGGTGGTGGAGGAAGAGAAGGAGGGGGGTGGCACATCTGTCCGCGTGCCATGCGCGCACGGTCTCTTCCCGTCTTCACGGAGCACGCGCCAGAACTCGCAGATTAGAGCTTGCAGACCAAGAAGGGATTGGCAATATGAAAACGTTATATTTAACACGAATAGAACAAAATAGAATAGAGTAGTTTCGGAAGATATTTAAACTGCAATAATAAATACTCGTGCTTGCAGCTCTGATCTTTCGGTGGAGCCTCTAATAATTGCACCAATAATCATATATTCAGTTTAAAATACATACGTACTTGTAGTGGACAAATCACAGATAGTCACAATTTCTTTTAACATAAAATAAAGTCGCTCCAGCCAGACGTTTATGTCGACACAGAATAAGAAAACCTGGGAATCTGTGCGGATCTATTCAGTTTGTGAGGCCATTAAAACACACGAACACCTTTCGTGTACATTTGTGTATGGACAAGCACGTCCTTTCGCTTAAAGCTGCTTGGACTGTGTGCAGGAGAAGGGCGCCATCTAGCGATTGATTCGTAAAAGTTAAAAGTTAATTTACTTCGAAAAATAAAATAAAGTAGACCAAAGTTTAGGCTTTGTAAAGAATCGAGACATAAAGGCTTAACTATATTTACAGTGTAGTGTAAGCATCGGTTTTTACATGATTGTAGTTCTGGTGCGTCCCTTACATGAGATGCACCCACTGTAGTTTCCACGTGGCCGTGCTCTGCAGTGACGTCCTTTTTTAATTGGATTTCCTTTTCCTAAGAGTCCTCAGAAAAAAAGAGTTTCTGATATGTGTGTGTTTTTAAATATAAACTGTATGAGAACAAGTTTATGCAGTAAGGCAAGAATCACAGTCTTGAGATGACCACAAGGTGGCACAGCTCTGTTTAAACTTGCACCAAATATAAGGCTATTAGTCACTTAATTTATTTTAAATAAATAAAGAGAGTAATAGATTAAAGGAAACATATTACTTATGCCTAGAAAATATATTTATAGTATTAATATAAGATATACACACATTCATATTGAGACATCTAAAATATTTACATTTAATTCATGTTCAAGTTTGTTTCTCTACTTGTTCTTGTTGCCAGTAATAGAGGAGAATAGGGTGTTACACAGTAAAGGAGAAATAAAACAACTTTAGTTGGAGTGTTTCTCTCATTGCAAACATTATTTATTTGAAATGGACTAAGCAGACATCCACATAGTGTAAAACAAAGGTTTTTACAGCCTTAGACCTTCATATGATTAAAAAAACACATAAGTAAGATAAGTGTTTAAATCTCAGGAAATAAAATCAACATAAGTTATCAGTAAATATTTGAGACTTACACAGAGCATGTGCAAGTCATCCTTCGATAAATGAATATGTTAACTTTATATATGTTAAAAGCATTTATTTTTTTCTTTTTACATAATAACAAGTAAGATTTGAAACTGATCAAATCCAAAACCCACACAGACAAAGCAACAGTTTTTGGTTACCCCACATGGATCTGCAGCCGGGACACAAATTAAAACTCAAACCACCAGATTTCCATGTTAAGCCAGTGGGCGCACTGCAACAAAAGGAGCATTACCAGCTCTAAGGAGGCGAAGATGTCATAGTAATCTTAAAACTGACGACAAAGTCTGGGGTCCTCTTTTGGCCGGCATCGTATTGAAACAGGCCAAATGTAATAAAACTTTGCTAAGCCGCGCATCAGTTCAGTGTATCAGCCATTGTTCAGGGTTTCATGGCCCCCTCACCCATGGGTGAGCTGTGCTGAGGCATGCTGGACATTTGTTTGCCCAGGATACTGAGTCTCAAGGGCCAGCTGTGTGTGCTTGGGTTCACGTTGGCTTTATTTGCTTTCGGATCGGCCCAAATGAAGCAGATCTAATTCTGCTCAGCTCCACAGGGATTACTTTGACTACTCCCTGCAGCAGAGGAGTTAATGGGATTTTGCTGTAATAATTCTGTACAGGTGAAATAGCACCTGTTGAACCTGATCTGGAGTCAGAAAAGGCCTCATAATTTTGATCCATCAATAATTCCCTCTCTTCATTCCTGCATTTCAAAGCTCTGGACCCAGACAACAAAGAGAACAAAAATTCCCCTTCAACTCAAAGAAACTTTTCGAGTGACTTCATCACAAGAGCATCGTTAAAAGCTCATGCCGACATCGCCGGCCTGAGGAATGCAGAGAAGAGAAACGGCAGCCTTTAGTAAATGATCAACATTCGCCAGACGAGAGAGTACTTGCTTTTTGACTTAGCTTTATGAGGCGGCGGTCTGCAAGAGGAGATGTCGGGGGAGATGAAAGGGCCCAGAAGGAGGGAGAAGCTGTGTTTGCAGATTTAGCAGAGTTCAGTAGTCTGTTGTCCAGTCTCGCTGAATGCTCAGCAGCTCCTTTTGACCACTGCCTGCTTAATTTGTTGTTGTACAATAGGTCTGTGCACTTCTCCAAATCCATGTGCAGAATGCAGAAGGAGAGTCAATTATATCTGTATTAGCTGCTGTCGGCCTGGCAATCCCTTTATACACACTTCCCAATCAAGTGCTGGTAGATGTGTTTACCGCAGTGACTCCCCAACACTGAGCAGCTACAATGGCTTTTTGGGTGGCTGTGTTTTGTTTCAGATGCAGTGACCGATTTGGAGCAGAAAAGCAACAACTAAACACGTGGAATCATTACTTTGGTTTATGACCAATGTTCCATCTAATTTTTCACGTGTCTGAGCGAACACACAAACTCCCTGAGCGGTCCCTTGGGCCACTGTGAGCAACAGCAGACATGTGCACTGTGGTCACGCCAGCATTGAATCCATCCAAGTTACATGGTTTATTAAAATAATCAAATTACAGCAATTACATTTATGTTAGACTACTTCTAATTAACTGCTTTAGCCCACTTATAATGAACATTTAAAACAAATCTTGTTCATGACCTGTGTAGTATGTTAACACTATTGGAAGCAAAAATAACTTGAACTCCAATTTTGAATACAAAACTTTCTTTCTTTTCTTCTCTCTCTCTCTTTTTTTTTTATAAAGCTCTGACTTGTATTATGAGTCTGTGGTCTGGGAGAGAGTCCTGTAACTCTCTGTCTGCAAAATACAGTATACAATGACCAATGTTGGGCAATTAATGACATAGTTACTTCTTCAAAAAAGTAACTGAGTTTTGCAAACAACAAAGTTTTTTGCAGCTGTTTACCTAAAAATGCAGCCAAGCCGTTTTTTATTAAATAAACATTTCAAACTATTTACAGAACAATCATCTGTTCTGCATCAAAATTGTGCCACTCCAAAAATAATTTCTGTCCACTATGAGATAAAGAAGAACAACAGCCTGATACCTGCAGGCCTGACAACAGGAGATGTATCACTGCTATAACACCTGTAACATTCAACAGTCGCCTCACTGTTCTGACACACACAACAAAACTTTTGACTACACTACACACTAACTACACAAGATTTGTGCTAAATGTCGACAATCTCTCACATCTCAAAACACCGCCGTCAAACCTCCCCCTTCCTAAACAACTAAATGCCATGTTGCCATATCATTTTTTGATTGGTCGACATGGTACATTTTTCCACCAATAGGAAAGGGTAGGGGGAGGGGTTTGGTTTTGTTTTTGCTCACAGGCGGAGAACGCTTTCAAGGTTTTCCTTATAAAAAGCCGTTTTTACCGTTTCTTCCCGCAGTAAATATAAACAAGGACAGTATTCAGGAAGGAAACCAAACATTGCAGATATTTTTTTATCATAACTCCGGTTTTACGTGGCCTATCAACACAATTTAAAAATTGGTATAAAGTCCACAGTTTCCCGTCTGTCCTGCTCACATCTCCAATGGTTGTACACGTTGTCATTAACGTGGCTTCACTCCACATCAGGCTTTGCTAGCTAAAACACCGGTGTCACAAGGACGCTGTCATAGCCTGTCAACAACGTGGATTAGCTCCATATATACGAATGTGAATCGCGTTATTGGCTGGACTATGGGATAAGGCGGCATCGTTCTAATCCCATACAGCCAGTCACTCACTGACTAACACTGCAAAACAGAATTGTTAAAGTTTTAATTTTAATTTCAATTCAGGTTAGATTTTTTTTTTGTGACCAACGCAGATTTTCTGTGCGCAGAGACCGTGCCAGCAGTGCGCAATTGCGCACGCGCGCAGTTTAGAGGGAACATTGACTATATCACAGAAATCATGGCAGTCATCATAGATGGTTAGAAATCTTTGCCATTTGAGTTTGTCCACAAGAGCACATTTGAGGGACTTTATAGATCTCTAAAGCTAAGAGGGAAGTATACTTTCTGCTGTAGTCTTCTTTAATGTAGCTAACTGTTAAAGATTAAGAGTATAAATATTCAAATTAGTATATTCACAAATTGTGAACAGAAAGTAATGAGCAAAATGTTCAAGCCACCCTCCATTTCTTTATATTTTGTGTAATTTTTAAAGTGGTCTTGAGCAACAGTTCTCCAGGCTTTTTGAAGGTCCTCTAAAGTTTCTTTGGATGCTGGCTGCTTTTTCCACTCATTTTCTGTCAAGTCTTTGCACCTGACCATTTTCCGAGGAATCTTCTTTGTTTGTTAAGCCTCTTAACACTGACCTATGAATTATTCAAGCATTAAAAGTCACCTAACTCAAGAGATGAAACAGTTTTGTGTCTGCACATTACAGATAACTTAGCAAAGAGCAAACTTTGAATTCTATCTTTAGGTATCTATGTAAAAATGCTAAAGATAAAACAGTTTGACAGGCATAAAATAATATTTTTT
>NW_005187450.1:868698-878418 GCF_000239375.1 Pundamilia nyererei
TTCAGCATGATAACACTTAGTCTTTCACTTCAGTCATAAAGCAGAACTAAAACTCAAAATGCAGCATTTTATTTATTTAGTGCGATATTAACCTGAATACTTCTTCCAGCACTGACTGATAAAAGTGAGGACAAACTCTTCTGAAGGTTTCCAAATCTGAGATGACAGCAGGACTTCAGCGGTGCTAGTTAGTGGTGTGAGGTTTCTGAAACAAGTGAAGCCAGAATCCCGACCAAAGCAGATCTAAGCTTGCAACTGAAAGGACACCTGCAGCTGCTGCATTCACCTCTCGCTTCGGGGAGGCGGATTTACAGAGTACTGAAAACACTGGGTGGATAGTTTATTATGGAATGTGATTAAAGCAAATATTAAAGAAGGAAGGTGTGCAAAAATATGGACCTGTGTCCTCTCAGATACTGCCAAGCAATGTTTAGGGATTTGCCAAGTTGAGATATTTCATGCGTATTGTTGCTGGGGATTTGTCCAGTCTGGGAGCGGCCAGATGTTTTTCTTTAACACCAACTAATTGTGCTGGTATTAAATCAGCTATTTCCCTCTTCAGCTATTCTGTGTTTGATGTATAACCACGACCGCAGGGTGCCTTATAAGAAGTCAGTATTTGAATAAATTAATATGAATCTGGAAATATTTCTCATGGCATTTCAGGCATGGGTGCATTTAGTCAAAGGCTTCAAGGCTGCATGTTTGCACCACAAATGTGAGGGAAAAGTGGTATTTTCATTTTATTCTTCCTTAATCTCATTACTCCCTTAGCTGTTTTCATACCTGCAGAAAGGAGAAAAAAAAACCCGAGATCAATTATATTTGCCTCACTTTTCAAGCGGCTTGTTGTCATTTTGCCATCTGCAGACCAGCATGTCCAGTACAATGTGGTGTATTCACTGAGCCTCTGTGGCTTTCTGAACAGAGAGAGAGAGACCCTTTTCTCTTGCTTCTCGCCCCAATTCAAGGCTTTCTTCTCCCTTTTAAGTGGGCTGTTGATGAGGTTAGTCTAATCAGATTAAGTCAACTCACATTGGTCTCCGCAGTTTGTTTTCCTTCCAAAGGCGTCCTGACATCTCCTATACTTTTTCTTTATCCTCCTCTTTGCACTTTTCATCCAGGCTTCCACCCCAAAAAAAACCCTTTCAGCGGAGGGCCCAATGGACTCTTTTATAAACAGCAGTTCCCCAATGATATAGGTTATTTAGAATGGGTCACTAGGCTGGAATACATGGGAAAGGCCTTTAAAGTTGTGCAGTGACGCATTTGGACATTTCCACCGGTGTCTGTGTGAATGCCAGAGATTAGGTAAACACAAAGCGCCAAATCAAATTTTGGAAATCGCTGGAACCTTTAATTTGATTCCCGAATAAATGTTCGAGGGATGTTTTGTAAACTACAAAGCTAATGCAATCTCCACTTTTATCCTGACGCTCGTACTTGAGCAGCAGTTTCACAGCTAACTTGTTAAATGGTTTTTAAGTGATATAAATACGATCTGATTGTTTACATAGCTCCAGACGTGACAGTTGTACTCAGTGGATTTTAGCAAGAGATTAAATTACGATGCCCGGTTCACTGTTTCTACGGAAGAAAACATAGCCAACCTTTGTGCTTTGTAAGAAAAGTGTTTGTTTTGTTCAGGATCATTTAGATTATAAAATAATGCACTAATAATACTGATGTGAATTCACAGTCATGTGCTGATTATTGTTAAAGTCCCTAAATAATTCATTAAGAATCGGAAGAGATCACTAAACTAAAAGTTATTGCTTCACATCTACGAGGGCAAGGTATCATTTTTTGAGCGTGTAAAATCTCTGAAGTTGTTGTCAGCAGAGGGCCGTAACTTGATTCCCCTCACTAATAACAGGCTTACAAAGACAATGAGCACAATGAGGACAGAGGAGGTCTTTTCAGATGACTTCAGAAGCCCCCCTGCTAACACCCCACCCCTTAGAAAAGACGTGGTTGCCCACTGACTGAATGAGGAGGGGGCGTGGGGCTGTAGCACCATTTCAAGCTAATGGATCAGAGAGACTGTCCACATAATTACATTACAGCATTTCAGCAGGCCTTTGAGCTCTCCACACTTGCAGCTCCGGCACACCACGGCACTCCACTCATGGTCCCACAGTGGAATGCGCCATGACAGATATGGTCGTCCTGGGCGCTCTGGAACAAGGCTGCGCTCCATGGGACGGGCAACCCCCCCCCTCATCCCTCTGTATACAAGTTGTTGGATTTGAAACAGGGGGTGGCTAGTGGAAGACAAAGGATCGAATGTGGGGGGCAAAGAAAATGTAAAAAGTTGACTTGGTGTCTGTTTGAGAGATACAGTTAGCACATTTTCCTGTTAACCTTTATTATTCTTACTTCATGTCTTTGCACACGACTAAAAAGAGAGAGTTTCTGATAAATACTGCAATACATGACTTTTTCACTGTTTTACGTTGGTTTTAGTTCACACTTTACCATCGCCTTTGTCTTTTATGGTTTGCTCTTGATTCAGTTGGATTCCTTTCATACTTTTTTGCAATTTTACTCCATGCAGTTATCAAAACTCCAGGTAAAAATGAAGTTTTATGCACTTTATTAAAAATTAATTTAAAAAAAATGCTAGTTTTATCACAAACAACCAACACAAACACAGATGAATCAGGCATAAAATTAGCCTTTTTCACTCTTTAGGCTTAAATTGAGCTTGTGTCCAATCCATTCCAGCCAAACCAAACACAGCTACAAGGAGAACAGGATTTCTTTCACAGGCCACGGTGAATGCCGCTGAATGAGTCGAACACACACAAACACAATGTGGAAAAGAGAACATTTGTTTGCTGCATTAACATACTGACTCTTCAGTCAGTTTTTGATTTATAAAGAACCTTTTTTTAACCTTCCCAGGCCAAATTATTCAAATTTAGACTGATGTTTTCTTAATTTGTGACCGAGAGCGTAATTTCCACACAAAAGTCAATGTCTATCTGTGACTGCAGACCAAGTGGAAAATCCCCCAAACTAATAAAACACAAAAGCACCAATTTTAAGATTTCTCTTCCCATATTAGAAAGTGCTATTGATCTTTTTGTTTGGCTTTGTTGGATAAGGAAAATGCTTTGCTTTCTGGTTCGTCTTGGAAAAAAAAAATTACTCCTTTTATGGTGGATCGAAATCAATGCAAATTAATCCTTTATTCATTTCCCTGTGAATAATTCGAGTCTTTGCACTTTTGTTTGGGGCCCGTGAGCTAAACAAAATCATAAGAAAGGTGCAGAATGCGAACGTTTATTGGGCAGTGGGAAAGAGAGATGACCCTGCTCATGGGTGACAAAGAATCCTTTATGGCGTTGGTGTGAACCCATGAAACAGGGGTATTCCACTCTGACTGACCAGCACCGCAGGAGTTCCAACATGTGCTGAAACGGTGCCCCTGTAAAACCAACTCTTTTTACGCACGCATAAAGGAGGAGACGCCTCAAAAAAAGCAATAATCTTTGCCCATTCTTGAGTGCACGCTCTGAGGGACAGGGGCTGTGTGGCAGCTTGACACTGACATATTCATTACGAATTACTTTAGGACTTTTTTTTTTAAATGGAGAATTTTAGACATGCTTTATATATATCCTCTTGGATTACTGAAATCCACTAACAACTTACCTTAAAGAGTGTCTGCAAAAATCCAAAGGTTTATTAAAAAATCTGGAGATGCAAAGCTTGAAGGAATTATGAAGCATAAGTCCTGATTTTCTGTGGGGAATCTTTTTTAGAGCCTGTGACGTAGCCTACATAAGTGGCTGATGTCACTGCCGACATTCGTATCCAGGTCCAGGTGTTTTATAAGGAGTGTCTCCCTTAACAGACTGCCCTCAAGTTTTTCCACTTAGATGTCATGGTTTACCTCATCTCATATGCCTCATATGGACACATATGCTTAAGTTGCAGTGTCAGAAAGGGGAGATGGTATATTTAACTTCCTAGGACCAGGCGTCCACATATTTATTATGTGGATGGGTTATTTAGACCAAAATACTCAATTTTGCTCTACAAGGGCCTGATATCCACTTAAGAGGACATTATACTGCTACTGTTCTATTTAAATTTTTAATGGACTATCCTCATATGTGGCTCTCATTTTTCTTAGAAATAAAAATTAGGTAAAAAAAAAACAAAAAACTGGTAATTGTTTGTTTTTCATTCATCAGGTCCCAGTCAGCCCAAATATCAAAGAGAAATTAAAAATGCATGCCATGAAAGAGTTCGGGTCTTAGGAGGTTAAAGCCAACAAGTTGCTAGTGACCAAGTAAAGTATGAAATACATTAGACTCCTTAAATCTTGGACTCTCCACCATTTGACCCGAGAACTGAAGAAGCTTCTCGGATGAGAGGTGAAACGTCTTCAAGCAACTTAAAGAAGTCCAGACGCTTTTCTTTCCAAGCTCCTTAGACTACGATGACCTGGATGACTGAGAACCTTCACACACATCCAGACTCCTTCTGTGCCAAGAACGATTAAGCTAGGTGGCTGATATGTATTTACACGTAAATGTGTTAGTAACATCTCTTTGGATGTTTTCCCATTACTGTTTTCATGTCGGTTTAAAATAAAATATACCCTTAGCAGGCATTGCAGCTTACTGCAAGTTACATTTCTGGGGAGGTGCACATTGTGCACAAGTTACGCTGTAGGGTTTCAAAGAGGTTTGCGGTCATGACGAAAACACAAATCGCCTCCTGGGTCTCTAACCAAACTGTCACTAGCTAAGCCACACTGTGAGTAATGGATGCAGATACAGGTTTCGCCAAGAAAGCAAAAAAAATGCCTCCGTTATAAAAGATGATATCTGAGCTTCTGCTGAGTTGGTTTTCATTCTCTTCGTTTTAAAACTGTACGTAATGCTACAAAGTGAAATCTACAACTCAGCAGCCAGACCACCGACCATAAGCACCAAAAGTTTTCCCCTTACATCAGTCTTGGTGTCTTTGTTGTTGAACAAAAGACGAGATGGTGACAAACTACACTTTCGCTCTCTTTCCAGCAGTTTGAGAGCAGAAGATGCTGAATTTACACTGCTGGTTGATTTTGACGACAGATTTTATGTTGAGGCTATAAGCTCAGCACATTCCTGCACAAGGCCAGAGTTTAAACACAGAACGCACACCATTAAGGACAATCTGACGAGATATTATTCTTCCAGACTGAAATGGCACAGGGAGCTATTGTGTGGGCTGTTCATTGTTGAAGTCATCTGAATGCACCGCTGACTAGCATTCACAATGGCTGAAGCGGGGGCAGAGGGATTATCGCATCTCCATGTTTGTGGTCACCTCAAACATCATCCCATCATCAAAGTCCCCTTTACACCCCAAACATCGCCGCCCTTCTTTTTTCCCTGTGATGTGGAGACACCAACAGCACGTACCCTCCCTTTAAGCTTTATTTTGGGCCAAACACTGCAGAGGAGATGATTTGTGTCTTTGAAAGCACACGTTTCAATCACATCAAAAGCCCGGGAAACAAAAGTGGAGGCTGGCAGCATCAGACAAACACTCTCATTAGTCACTGCTTTCTCTTGTATCTCGTCGAGGATGAAGGAGGGGTTGTTTACTCTGGAATATCTCATACTGTAAAGGCAAAGGGAACCTACCGCCTGGCCCATTCAGCCGGCGTGCAAACAAGTGGAACAGTGTGTGGTCAGTCACAATAAACACAGATCAAAGAGCACAAAATGCACTTCTGTTTCATAATGCACCCTGTGGCACAACCTTTTTCCTTGCATGGCCCTCACACTCGATCTTCCCACACTCATGTACAAACTCACCATTAATAAGGGCTGAAAAGTGTGATTTTCAGCTCTCACTCTGGTGTTCCTCATCCTTGTCCCATCCTCAGCCCCCTGCCTGGTGCTGACCCTGCCAGCAGACTCTTTCTGCCCCCCTCCCCTCCACAGCCCCCTCCAACCCTGGGAAGAAGAGGCCCACACCAGTGCTAGAGCTGGGGCTCATTAGCAGCGCCCACCTGGAGGCTGGCTGGGGGCTGACAGAGAAGCGAGGCCTTGATCTGCTGGCTGTGAGCAGTGCTGTGGCACTCAGTAAGGACAGGACCACGTGCAGCGTGGTATACAAGCACAGGGAGCCATCAAATATATCCAGCGCTTCAACAGTCCTGAGCTGATCACATTTAATCTGTTTAATTGTTCAAGCAGACAAAAAGGCACAGCGCTCTCTGTCAGCCCAGGAGGAGCACCGTTTCATAAGTTCTCTCACAGAGACAGACAGAAAACGAAGAACTCCTTGTGTAGATTATGAAACTGTTTGTAAAACAAGTATGGAAGTGGATACCCTTTGTGCATGTGTTCTTTGAACTCTAACCATCTTATCTGCCCTTCCCTCTTCATTCTTATTTACAAATCTGTTTGTTTGGGGAAGTTGTTTGCTATGGATGAGTATTTGTTATGACAGCTGTTGGGGTTAGGGGGAGTGATGCTGAGGTATGCTAGTGTGTAATTAACTGGTGTAAAACGAAGGTATGGAGCCCCTGCGGATCAGCTGTCCCTGCTCTGGGAGGGGGCACACAAAAGGATCCCAGTGAAGGAACAGCAAGCCTCCCGAGTCATGCGGCTCCGGTCACACAAACTGCATCCAGAGATTCATGTCGCTGTCTGACAGCCCAGCATCTAAACGACAGCATTTTAAGGGATTGTGGTGGTTAGAAACATGCAGGACTGTGCAAAGTGATGAACCTACTAGCTTTTTTTCTTTATCTGACCGCTGACTGACTTTCTCATATTGAGATTGGGGCTCTAACTGGGCAATACCAGTTGTTGGGATCCTTATTCTTTGTGTTGCTGAAGATATTTCTTAATGACTCTGGCTGTATATTTATATATGGGGTTATTATCATGCTGAGAAAAATAATTCAACACCAGTTAAATATCTGCATCCACGATATATAAAAACCAAAACATATACACACAGACATGCATGAGTTTAGTTAGTGATGCTTTGTCTTGCTTCACAGTGCTGTGCAAAAGTCTTGAATCCCCACTCGTTCCTTTGTGAGAAGTGGCTCTTATCTCAGAACAAGTGGAGGACAAAAATAAGAGATGTCAGGCCTGAAAAAAAAAGGTTTTTTTTGGTATGACAATGATCCCAAACACACTGCCAATGAAGTAAAAGCATAGCTGTTAATAGAAAGAAAAACACAGTGGAACACTGTCAGTCATGGATTGGGCTCCACAGCTCAGATCTCAACATTATTGAAGCAGTGTGTGCTATCATCTTGACAGAGAACAGAACACAAAGCAGCCAACAGCCAAAAAAGATCTTTGAATGTCCCTCAAGAAATTTGGAGAACTATTCCTGAAGACTTTTTAAATAAATTACAAGAAATCTCCCTAAGAAAGTTTAGGCTGTGTTGAAGAATAAAGACAGTCATAAAAAATATTGACTTTTAATCTCCTTAAAATTCTACAAACTCAATTTTTGCATTTTTTACTTTCTATATATCAGATCAAAGAGGAATCTGAGGACTCTGGGTCGCTTCTGATGAACATGAACAATGGGTTGGTCATGATGACTGGTAAATCTCAGTCACGGACCACCACATCAAGGACAATTAGCATTAGCTTGACTCTCCAGGCTCAGCCCTTAAGCAGGATGAAAAAAAGTGACCTGCTGACTGAGCGCATTCCACCTGCAGCCTGCAGTTCAAAGGACTCCCATGATGATCGCCCTCTGCACCTCACTGCTCCACTGCTATCCAGCCACAACTTACCCTGAGGCAAAGCTCACCCTACTCCACACCACGGGTGATCCAATGCTTCGTCAACACCATTACAGCCCATTCATAACACATAGAACTGCTATGACCGCTACCTGCCAGCTCACTGCCTCAGGTGATGTTTGAATAGCTTCACTCCAGAATTAGCCACACCTCTCCCCCCCTCTTGAGAGAAGCAGCATATGGCCAGGGTGGATAAATTCCCCTACTGTTTCAAAAGGCGCTCATAAGCCTTCAGGGTGATCGGGACGTCACGCTCCTCTTTACTAGATTAAGTCTAATAATCTCCCAGTAACGAGACTTAAAATCCAGAGCGGTAAAACACTGGGCCCTGGGGTTCACTAACACACAATGCATGCTGTTTTGCCTTTAACACTTTATTTTATGACTACAAGTAAGAGTATATGTTCCTCATCAACTTTCCCTTTATCCACGAGCAAAGAGGAGGATTTAGTGACAGTTGGCAGAGACTGCACAAATGCAAGTGAGACGGTAACTACAATCTCAGGGGCGTCCTAAAAATGTCTGCAAGGATCTAAACAGTGGTAAGAGGTTAAAAGTCACTGATATATATATATATATATATATATGTGTTACACTGGGGTAAAAATACAGTATGTTGTCATGGAAATAGTATAGCAGAAAAAGACTCTGGAAAACCAAAGGGTTGCTACAGCAAAGTCTTGAGTTCACATGAAAATAACAAGACTAATTAATATCAAGCTTCTCGTGTTCCTTTTTCCTGATGTTGCTATCACTCAGCATTGCTACAGCTATCACTTAGGCCATCTTCTTTTGCTTGTCCACCACTACTATGTCCTTTGGTTAGCCATCACCAGTTTGTCTCTCTTATCTGGAAATGCAACAGGATCTTTGCGCAGTCATTATCAACAAGGCCATAACAGACACAGATGTTCCTGTACACTATGTCGGCCACTTGGTTATGGCATTCCATGTATGCCCTGCCTGCTAGCATCTTGCACCCTGCTGCAATGTGCTGGATTGTCTCAGGGGCATCTTTACTCAGCCAACACCTGGGGTCTTGTCTGGTGTGGTAGATCCCGGCCTCCATGGATCGTATGCTCAGAGCTTGTTCCTGTGCTGCCATGATCAGTGCCTCTGTGCTGTCTTTCAGTCCAGCTTTGTTCAACCACTGGTTTCTGGATGTCCTCTATCTGCCAGCGGCACATATATTCCCAGGTACTTGTAGCTGTCCCCAATGTCTGCAATGTTGATTTCTGGTAGTACAATCCTCTCTCTCTCTTTGTTACCATTCAACTACACGTCTTCAATCTGAACGACATTCCAATGGCATTGCTGTAGATCCTGACGGTGTAGATCAGTGAATCAATGTCTTGTTCACTTCTGGCATTCAGCTTGATGTCGTCCATGTAGACTAGGTGGCTTCCATAGTCGGTATCTGTAGCCAGCCTTGTCAGTGATCTCACTGAGGGGATTCAGGCCTATGCAGAGTGTATTACACTGTGTATTATATTTTCTACATGTGTTTTTGTGAGACTTTTTGATACCTCTACATAATCAGAATGATTAAAAAAATAAATTGTATAGTATATTTTTAAAAATAGTTCACAAAAAATGTAGCAAATATGGTACAAATTAAAACTGATGTGCAAATTAAATTACGCTTCAATGAACACTCAATTATCAAAAAATACAATTTTCTGCCAATTATTTCATATGAAGGAATTGCATTTTTTTGTTTTGTTTACTTGCTTGTTTGTTTACTTCCACTGTGGCTTCATTTTTCAGGCCTGGAGGTGACTCTTGATTACGTAACACTCATTTTCTTGAGTGATTTTAGTCTTTAGCACAAACTGCATCGATGCCTCTACTGCATCGCAGATTAGCAAAAGCAATGTGAGCTGTAGTTGAGAAAATGTGTGTGTGTGTGTGTGTGTGTGTGTGTGTGTGTGTGT
>NW_005187450.1:878438-897112 GCF_000239375.1 Pundamilia nyererei
GATTCAACCTATAACCTGACAAACTTTTAATACAGTTTTTCAAACCTTTTTTTCTTGTACCAAAGAGTGCTGCGTGGCCTGTTTTTTCTTTTGTGGAAACTTTTAATAAAAGCGTGAGTCAAAAAGGCACCAGTGTAAAAGTTACCAGTTTCCAAAAGGACTCCCACTGGCCCAGTGATTAAGCAGATGCCTTCACTGGGTTACGGGACTGAGCGTCAGTCCCATCTCTTGCCCTCCAGGGAGTTTATTCATTCACTGTAATTCATGCTCAACAAGGACACTGCCCAGGTTGCTGCACCCTCTCTCCCTTGTGCTCATTTAATTTCGTCTGAAGCAGCGTGGAGGCAGGAAGGATCCCCGGAGACGGAAGATATTGGATTGCGAAGGTCGGCCTCAAAAACGAAATCCACCCTGATGACAAACCTCACCTTCTGTGATGTTTAATTGATCGCACATTAGCAGTTCAGACTTAACATGAACGAGTTCTGAAGATAGACATCAGCTGTTCGTCAAGAGCTTACTTAAGTTTCCAGAAGTGTTACAGTGTGTCTGCTTGTTACAGGTTGAGCATCCTCTGTCTTGAATCGCTTGAACTAAAAGACTAAAGTCAATGTCAATAACTAGAAAAATAATAATATAGTTTACTTACATGATGACTAATCACTAATATGTTCCAATTAATTTGTAAGTAACTCCTGAAATATGTTTTTTTTTTTACTTTCATGCATTTATTAAGAAAAGAGCACAACATTTTTAATTATTTATACTAAATAATATCCAATGAAGACTGAGATGGAAAAACTGCCACCTTTCTCTTGTCTGTTGTGCCCTAACAGAGTGCTGGTCTGTGAAAGGCCCGATGCATAATAGCAAACAACCCTTGAACCCCACATGCATTTTATTGTTGCCAACTATTCCTGTTCATTCTTGCACTGTGTGCTGGCCAAAATTACCTATTGTAGTGTAATGCTTTTTTTTTTTTTTTTTTTAAGTTTGTTTGTGTGTTTAGGGGCATATAAAAAAATATTAAAGATGTTGGCACAGTGGTTTAATACTTCTAGCCCCACACTGAAAGCCAATCAAAAAGAACCTGTGAATGAGGCTGAGAAGTCCCCATTGAACATATACGTATATGTAACACACTCTAGCACACTTGTCTTTGTCATTTTCTGTTGTAACACTTCAGTGTTCCCATCACATTAAACCAAGTGTGCTTTTATTACTTTAAAACACACGTGAAGACAATAGCATTCCAGCGTAGAGACAATCAAACACTCTTCGCCAAAAAAATGGACAGAAACAAGGTTTCCAGTTGGCTCGGTGGTGTCTCTTCCGACCTTATGCCAGACAGCCGACTGGAAATCCCAGGAATGCTAGACTGCTGCTCGATAGGAGACCATGTTCCACTTATTGGCTACTGGTGGGCAGAGCCACGGGGACAATGTCCGAGATGAAATCCCACACAATAGGAACAAGACATTTATGACTCTTCGGCCAAGGAAAAAATGAGAGGTTCACGCTTAGGCCGCTCAGGGCTCTTGCGCTCCCACTGACTCTCAGAGAGAGATGCTGCTCTCGGCTCACACCCCTCACATTTTTGGGCCGTGTCTGGAGGGCTGAAGAAAAGGTCTCCCCTGAATCCAACCACGCTGTCCCATTTGAGGTGATTTAAATGGCCTCTTATTGCATTTCTTCTCCATTGACTCTCCGCTGGCAGACCTGTCTTGTGATGCCTTTAATTATTAGTTTCACCAGTGCTCATTACACAGGAGCCAGCAAAATTCTGGCGTGGTATTTCCCTGGCATGTAAAAAATAACTACTGATGACCGGGGCAACCAAAATGAGAATATGAGTCTTACTTGCTCGTTGGCTTTTGAGCATCACTGAAAAGTGACTATTAGGAAGAAATGACCAAGTTCAGAAATATGAAAACGTTTCATGTTTTAATTATGCAATATTTTAATATGGAAAGCCAATTGTGTTAAAGTGAGGGCTGGATCAATAATGTTAACAAAGAATGAGCAGTTTCAGCATTTTTTTAATAAGCTGTGATGATTATTATGAGTATTATTAGCATATACTGCATATAGTCGTGCTTGTGTACTTTTCTCATTTCCCCAAAAGACATCATATAATAATAATAATAATTAAAAGGATCTAACTATTAATTAAAATCAAACTAAATACAACAAAAGCAGGAAGTCATTGAGAACAATTTTTAAAAAATTGTTAGACAAAGTAGAAACAGAGGGCTGCTGGAGATTTCTGCGCACTTAAAACTCCTGTTTAGGCTTTAAAAAGCAAATAAAATTAATTTGACTTAATTTGTTGATTAAAATTGAATGATCACAATTTCAAACTACTCAGTCAGTGGTTAAATGCAACAGAAAAAAAGCATAGTAAAAACCAAAAACTAACCTAATACATTGTATATATTAAATGGCATCATATATACAACCAGGGCAACCAAATCTCAACAAACTAAGTGTGAGGCAGACGCTGTTTATTTTAGACAAACTATGAAATAACATAATCTAGATCATCTAAATGTCTGAATTTTATTTCACTTTTTTAGTCTGGATGTATCCATAGATCAACATACTTCTTGTTTTTAGCCAGATCTGACAGTTTAAACCATTCTGATCCAATTATGAAACACATATAATGTGTCACTAACCAACACATATTCCATCCTGAAGGAAATATAAAAATAAAAAAGACAAAAACTCGGTTTCTCTGACTATACAGCCCCTTCATTTTCTCTGTGGTAGTTTCATCACATTTAGCAAAATCTGCAAATCTCGTGACTTTTTGGTGACTCTCCCAATGAGTATCAGACAGGCTGACCTTCATCTGACTATAACACAAAGCCTTCCCTTCATATGGACTGGGTAAAAGCCAGACGTGAGAAATGCAGGAAAAAAATGTGGGAGAGTGGGACAAGGAATAAAAAATGGTGTCCAGTCCCATATAAAGAAAGATATGTGGTCACTCTACACGCACCACTCTGACAGAAAAGAAGGAACTTTAGGCAACTCTAGGCAACATGTTGCAAATACTAACATTATATAAATAAACCATTTATTGTTTCTTCACATTTTTTTAATCTTAGATAGATGATGAGCCTCAATGTCTGACCTCAGAGGGATCCTTGCTTATGTTGCCTTACACCCTTCAGGCCTGGAGTGCCACCTACTGGTGTCACATCATAAAAGCATGAAAACATATCTGGAGTCAGCCGACCAGGTTATCCACACATACAACATGCATTATCTTGAAATGCCTGCAGTTGTTGCAGCAAACGTCATTCATCCTTTTTCTGGAAATGTGAGCAATTAGTTGCAAGAAATAATAAAAAGCATTTGCACGTTTATACCGCCAATTAGGAGCATAGGTACCAAGCCCTTTTCATGCATCCCCCACTGATAACCATTGTCACTTCAGCTTGTCCACTGCTATTTGAACCCCATATCCAGACCATTCCCAATTAGGCCCACCTTCCACTTTGAGGTTTACTTACTCCGATGAGTGAGAAAACGGTCTTTTTAAAAGAGGGCCCCTATTCTCTTGTTCACATGGGGAAGTTTACCCACATCTGTCTCCTCACCTAACCCCTGGAAGAGAGAGGGTCAGTGCCAAGGCCAGAGTTCAGTGCTTGTCCCTTTGTGAGCTAGAACCAACATGAACCCCAATCGAATACTGCGGTCAGCAGGAAACAGTGCCCGGTTGGTTTTTAGGGCCACGGATGTGTGAACCGAACAGGAGTTGTGCTTTGAGGTGGCTTGCTGCACGGAAGCGTTTGAAAGGGACTCTTTGGGTTTCTTAATTAAGTAAAGAACAAATAGCTGTCCTGCTTTGTTGCTTCTTTTCTGCGTCATCAATGGCCCGGACACAAATAGAGAAATAAAGCTGCAGTTTGAGAATTTGCAGGTGTGCACGGATGCATGTGAAGTTACTGGAGGGACTCCCGCCATTCAAAAAAAAAAAGAAAAAGAAAAAGTTTATGTGGCACTCAAGGGGGAGGTCTGTGTGAGAACAGATCTAGTTAGGAGCGTCACAACAGATGTGACAAAACAGGCGGTCGGGTCAGGCCGGGCTGGCTGCACTGGCACAGCAGTGTTCAACCAGTATTCAAGGTGGGAAAAAAACAGCAGTCTCACTCCTTTCCCCTGGTACTCCCTCTTTCTCTTGCTTGCGCTCTTTCACTCTTATCAGCAAGCCACCGTCCATAATTGACCTGATTCCCAGATTTCTGTTCCTCTGACCACCCTTGCCGTAGCATAAAAGTGGGCAGCATAGGTGGCAGAAGACAGGCTGGCTGAAGGAAAAAGGAAAGTAAAAGAAAGTATTCTTCCAACATCTTGAAAGCAAAAAAGAAAAAGGAAAATCAGCATAATGACCGTGTTCTCCTGCCACACATTCACTCTCTCACACTGCATACACACTCTCTGTCCACGCAGGCCCTCCTCCTCCACACCCATCCACATCCAAATCTTGATTAACCTCCTCTCTCACTCCTCCTTTCCCACCCACTCACATTCACACATACACACGGACACAAAATGCCTCGGAGGGCCCCCTGACAGATGGGGTGAGGGGTTTCGGGGGGTTCCTCTGAACAAATGGCACCCTGGTTTACTGTGGTGTTGTCAGGGTTTGAATTGATCCCCGGGACTACAGAGGCTTCTCTCTGCCAGCGTGTCACAATGGCAACAAGTGTGCAGAGCTGGGAGCAAGCTTGTACAGGCATGGGACCCATACCTCATGAATGATAGCTTAGCAAATGGCCCTCCTTTCACTGGCTTTCATTGTAGGGCCATCTCTCGTTTTCTTTCATACCCTACTCAAAAAAAACCCTTGCCCAGCTTTGTTAGTTTTATTGGGTTTGATTGGTTTGGGATTCTGAAACGTGTTGGTTTTTGTGTGATTTTGTATGTGTGAACTATGGAGCAGGGCGGAGTGGTATCTGTGTATATGGGTGTGTTGGTGGTGTTCGGCCGAGGAGGGTGGGTGGGGGGTGCATTTTTGTACATTTTTGCTTGTTAAATTGATGGGTGCCGTGGTCTCACGACAGGGGCCGTGGAATGATGTAAAGCTATCTGTCACTGGCCCAAACCATTCAGTGTGATTCAGTTTTATATGAATGGCACTTCCTGGGAGGTCGGTAGGATTTTTCTTTCTTTTTTTTTTCACTCAGCGAGGTAAACACCATGTGTGCAATTTTCACAGCTTACCATAAATTCAGATACACAGTGATGAGACTTTCACACAGTTATAACAATACATCCTTTCTTGTCAGCTCGGCTCCCGCTTGAGAATCTTTGCATCGGTTCTTCTGCAAGTAGCATCCTGTTTGTTCAGAAAGAGCCCACAATGCAGTGCATTTACTTTTGTCTCTTCAGCTCTAAAGTCATATATTTGTCTGTTATGGTCTCCTATATCAGCATAATGCGCGCCTGTCTCATCAGCAGATAAAGCCCGACTGAAAGTGTGACCCCTCGGCTGACCCTGGGTAGCGGTTTACAGGCTCAGGAACAATCGTCCCATTGGCAGATATCATCCCTCCAGGCTCATTTCATCACTGTCACTTCTCCTCTGTCTGGTTAATGTTTCACTAGTCCTCCATTTTTAATTTTTTTTTCTTTTGCTACTCAGCTTGCAGGAGAGGGGGAGATGGACCGGCAGCACAGGATGCTTGGTAATTCACAAAAGGAAAACAAAGGTTGATCGATTGATTGGTAAACAAACAGGCCTGGGAGCCCGGGCCTGCTTATCTTCCACATGTGGCATCTCCATCCGTCATACCTTATTATCAGAGCTGGGTCGAGAGGCTTGATGGGGATGATTACCACTACTTAAATGCCTGCTTTCAAACCTTAAGACATTGCAAACATAAGGACAAACTTTTAAACTTCCTCAAACATAGAATGGAAAATAATTTCTTAGTAGAAAATATTTTTTTCCTGCTTCTTTGTGTGCACTCAAAAGAATATTTATGCCCAAAATGCTGACTTAAGTCACTGGATTACATGTAAAATTCCCATCTAATTTGATACATAAGTAAAATAATAAATGTAATGGAATCTAATCAAATAAAAATTACTTGATTGGCAAACACGCTGTTTAAATAAAGCATATTTCCCTTAATGATTTCTGTTAAATGAATAAAGTTTTTATTTTAAATATTTCATCTGCAGTTTAATCAAAGTTATTGCTTCATGCTAATGAGGGTCATTAATATTGTCATAATGAGGGTGGAATGAGGACCCACATATGTAAATGCAAGGAAAAACAAAAAATAACCCTACAAAAATAAAAGTTCACAAAAAAGTGCCATGACGGAAATGCAAAGAGTATCACAAGAGACAGGAGTTAAATCCAGAATGAGGCATGAGACCTAATGAGGAGATAAGTAATAAATAATATTAATAGCAATAACAATTGTGGGGGGACTTTAATCAGCACTCTGCATATTACAAAGCATGAAGCTGCACATGAGAACTCTTTAATATTTTTTTAATTGATTTTTATTGATATTTATTGCATATATTTATTGAGCTTTTAAATCAGTTTGTCTTCCAGAAGGTTGAACAGCTCTTCAGTGTACAGTAGACAGATGCTGCAAGATAAAAAGGCAGCACTAGCAAGAAATGGAATGGATTACTATGTGTTTGGGGAGAAAGGTGTGGGTAAATGTGTTTTTGCGATTATTGTGAATAAGAGTGCTGATTGTATTCCAAGAGGAATCATGGTGTGGCACTCCCTCACCTGTTTTGCCTTGTGTCCTTTCCACGGTGTTCAGGTAAGCGTGTCCCTGGTGGTCTGAACCCAGTTTAAAGCTTCTGGGAGAGACTCATATAATACGCAAAGTTATTCTGAGAAGCTAGGAAACACCCCGGGCCAAATGTATAGAACCACATGTAGTTCATCAGCAGCAGAAGTAGCTGCGCTCGAGCTGTATAGAGGTTTCATAATAATCTGAAACCCATCTTCACCGTGACTCCTACTGGACACTTTTGCTCTCAACGAGTCTTCATGTTGCTGCTGAACAGCACCACAGACACGGGCTGCACAAAGGAAAAGCTACATATAAAACTAGATAGTCCATAATTACGATCGGTACATGTTTTGGGGAAATCCACACAGCAGGATGTGACTGTAGGGAGCAGTGTGTGTCAGCAAATTTTATTTTTCCCTTTTGTGTTTCATTGGCTTCGTAATTCAGTCCAGTGCACAAGAAACACTTTTTTTAATCAAAGAAAACTGTTTATTTTGTTTGCCAAATAGGTTTTGTAAATTTGATTGTCACTGACTTTTTAGTTAAAATGCTGTAAGTACAGCCCACTAATCTTTGGGAATGAATGTAGCGAACTGAGAAAATCAAGTAACAATGTTTAAATCTGTCACGTGTAAAACTGAGTCTGTTTCTTCTTTTCTTTCTTTTTTTAAAGAAATCATCTCCCTAGCCTTGAAAAAAATTGATTTCACATTGCACACTTGCAGATGTGAAATAAATGTGCAGAAATGATAGTTATTCATTATTTATTTATTTTTACTTTTTTCCCAGGCAGTAAAGCTGTGGATATGCAACTCATCCCTGCTGATAACCTACTGGATCATGTCCACTTCAAACAAATACATCAGTGAGGGACCTTTTGATCTCTACAGGTCCATCAGCAGTCACACTCTGGATATTTTGGGTTTCACAAAACATTTACCACAGACTTGTCTGTTGATTCGTTTGCAGTGGTTTCTGGTGCAGATCCTGCTGCTGCTGACTTTCTGTGAGATTGGATTGTCATTAGATTTGTTTCTACACTCGTTCACTCAAAGGTAGTGGCAGCAGGGAGTCACCTGTCAAAAATGAGGTGAAACGCACCAAGACAGTTAGCCATGGTCAGGTGACATGTAAGCATGGAATTGTCAATACTAACAATCCCTAGTAATCCCCTACTGATCCTCACTATTAACATGAAATGTTTGATAAATTTAAAGAAAAAAAGGTGGTCTACACCAAATCCTGCAGTGACTGTAGCCGATAGCTGCATAATGGTCATTTGTCACAGGCTTGATTATTAACCCTTAACAAGGGAGTAGGAAACACAGGAGGACCAGTAACACGGAGGGAGGAATCAGACAGACAAGGAAACACTGAAGGAACAAAACTACCACAAGACTAGAACCCAAACTGATAACCATAAGGTAAAAGCAAAACTCTTCTTAATAATGAAAATGTCAAACTAAATCTCAAATACTACTAGAATAATAAAGGGATCCAAAGTTCACCAAATACAAGAATTAAACCTCACTGTGACAAAGAACACCAAACATAAGCCAAGACTCAAATATATTATTTTATAATCCAAAAAAGAAAAAGATGAAAACCTCCAGGACCACATCCAAGGACCACGAGAGTCACTGATGAGCAGCTCATATGGAACATGTGTATTTAATAAAAACAAAATGTGGGTCAAAATTAGATCTCCGTGGTTATTTTTTATTTTTTGTAAATCAATCACCGCAGAATCACTCTTTTTTTTTTTATAGGTGTAACACGAGTAACCTAAACTTCACATGTGACTGAGAATGTCTCATAGTGTCTTGGCCCCAGTAACTATATATAACTTAGATGATAAGAGGTGTTTATAAAGTGGAATTACAACCAGCTCCGGGCTAAAGATCTGCTGAACTTGACTAAGAATTGTGTAACATTTTCACATTGTTATAATGTTCCATATTTATATGAATGATCAAAGTTAGTGAAAATAGCACACGTCAAAAGCATGGCGGGTAAATAGACACGTATTGCACATTCTCTTGTAACACTGGAGCCAAGCTCTGGCTTCATCAAATACAGATGCCTGGATGATCAACTTGACAATGTGCGTGTGCAAAAGCACGTCTGAAAGCAGTAAAGGAACCTCTGTGATTGAACAGCTCTGACACTGTTAGGCGTTGGTTGTGCAAAAGCTACTAATAACATCTACGCTGGCAGCTAAAAGAAAAACTTAAGTTTGAGATGCAGTCCCAGGATCTATGACTGATATGTAATGGTTGCCTTTCATTTGTTTAACAAGCAGGCCCCACCCCAGGCTATGGTCTGGGTCAGAGAGTAAAGATAGTCATCTCTTACATGCAGGTGTCAGGATGGTGTAACCCTCCCTTTACTCTTTTTGTGCTCTCCTCTGCATAGCAATGAGAAGTAAATTGCAATATGTTTGAACTGTCGATGTGGGCGAGCGAGGATTGTTGAGGAGGTGAGGTCTGCATATTAAGAAAACACGGAGCGAGAACAGGCATCTGAAAAGACCTTTGAAAGAGAATCAATTAATTTTCATTTACCTCCATTAGCACTGGGCTGGGATTTGCATCTGTGAACCCATTGCCAAACTGGCAGTGGTCTTTTTAGCTGAGGGAGAGGGCCACATTAAGCTAATGATGGGGGGCAGAGGCAGAGACAAAGGGCTGTATGCGTGGGAGGGCAGGCCTGGCCGTCCTCTTCTCTCATTAGCACCTCAGTGCCCTGCACTGCTGTCACACGGTGAGCCCTCACAGGCAGATCATTAACCACTAGTTTGAATGTGAATCTTACATAGACTGAGAATTTTTTTTAAAAAAGGGGGAAAAACAGAGTGTTCTCATCTACTGAGCACCAGAGGTTTTATGGTTTGGTTTGTGGTTCTTTCTGCAAGCCTATGTGCTGTATTGAACATATTATGCACAGAAGCCAGCGATGCAACAATAAAATTTGGATCTAAGTAATCACAGGCACTGTTTCAAGACTGCTCCAGTTACTTCAATGCTTTCTGTGTGCATTACCCTTGTGCCATTTCATTAAAAGGGACATCTGAGTCAGATATATGCTTTGAAGTGAAAGTGAGGCATCATTAATCAATAATGTGGAAATCTGGAAAATGGTAGTTGCTGACAGTTGAAGAAAGTGAGTGATTAAAATGTCATCTTTTTTTTGCAAAACTGCATCATGCAAATGAAGAAATCACAAATCTGCATATACACTTAAAAATATCTTCACACTCAAAGATGAAGCAATAACTTTGAGTAGAAGGCAACTGAAATATATCAAATCAAGGTTTAATTCGTTAAAAGTACGTAATGAAAATTGTCTTTTCATTAAAAAACCAAGAGACAATTCCAGCATTTTAATAATTCCATGACTGCCGTGGAAATATGTATCTTAACTGAGCATGTTGATATTCTTCAGAAATACCTTATAGCATGCAGACATGCACCACAAACATAAAGTTTACAAAAGGCTTTTTGAAAGTAAGTGATCGGAGCAGCAGTAGGTGACATTAAAGCGATGCTGTAAGGGTGGATGCCTGCGGAGGAGGGTCATCTTTGCAACACCGCTGCGCAGGGCCTTGCCTCCACGCGCTGGGAGGAACCCAGACAGTATGAAATTGAGCGGAAAGCATGAGCAGAGAAGAGGATGAAAGGAAAAATGGGAGAAGGGAGCAGACAGGGTCACAGATGTGACATTACATTAACAATAGGAATGGCAGGGGTGAAAGTGTGCAGACAAGCAAAGCTGTCTCGCAGCTGCTTGCTTTACCTGTCTATTAAAAGGGAACATATTTCTTCCCTTCTTTGCAGGGAGAAACATATTTATTAGCCCTAAAGGGTCGGTGGGTGGGTGGGGGAGGCTTTTATAGCTGTTTGATTGTTAGACAGGAGCCAATAAACTTTTCATTTTGCATACATATCAAATATTCTATTGGGGCAGAATGCATATAAGTATTAGCGATTAACAGATTTGTAAGCAAATTAATGTTAAGGAAAAAAAACTCGACATTTGGATGAACCTCTACCCAGAGAGTTTTAAGATATTTATGAGCACACGGTGATACATTAAAAGCCCAGACAGATATTGAAGTGACCTCGAGCCCTTTCCTGTACTCAGGCAGCCCCGTTCTGAAACAAAGCAGACATGACCAGAGGAGAGGGGGAGAAATCAGATGGCTTAATTGTTCCTTGACAATTAGGCCATCACTCAAGAGAACACTGAGAAACCCAGCAAAAGTAGCAAAAAGGAGGAGGGGACTGAAGAAAGGGATGAAAGAAGAGGGCTCTAAAACACCCACTGAGTGAGAGGGAGTGAGAGGGAGAGAGGGAGAGGGCCCGGCTATTGAGGACCCGACAGGGCAAAAAGGAGCAAAAAGCAATTTACAATACTGTACAATGCTGTTCTGCACCATTAAGTGGCATGGAGGGCAGGGCTGGGACAATGGGCTTCTGTCCCCGAGGAGAAGGCCAGCCGCTCCAGAGGAGTCCTCCTTTTCAACCCATATGTCTGTGGGTGCCTCACAGGATGCTCCTCCTGCCATGGCCGCATGCTCAGCATCTGGACACATAAGGTCCACCGTCTCTCTGCAGTGACCAGTGCAGCGCTGGGGAGGGCAGCAGGGTTTCCCCGGTAACATAGTAGTGATACACAAGGATTCAGGGCAGCACTCGAGAGATTAAGGAAAGGAAGTACTTCTAGTCCGATTGTATTGGATTTAGAGCCAGAAAAATCACAGCGCAAACACCAAACACGAATGAATCCCATGGCAACAACAAGCTCGGCTTATTAAAAAAGAACGTCGCCTACACAGTGACAAAACACGTGTAATGAAGTTTTCTAAGGCGCTGCAGATGAAAGGCATCAGAGTGTGGATAACAAAGTTCCTAACTGCAAAACCCTTGGACTTCATCTCTGATTTCTTAGTATTTTCAGGGTACTCCTTCACACGTGTTTGTAACACATTTATTTGCATCAGTGTCACAGTTGGACAGTTTATAAAAGGACCACTCGCACCAAAGCTTTTGTCCAAAAAAAAAAAAGAAGTGTTTTTTTCAAGGAAAAATCCAATTGCTTCTAAACAAAAGCAGATGCATGTCTAAACCATTTACATTACTTTAGCTAGTGTATTTTCCTTCATGCCCAAAGCAACTGTGACTCCTGTCTCCTTTGGATTGGTGACAAAGAGCTGTCAGGATGATAGATTATGAAGCTGCTGCCTGAAATTCAAACAAGGAGCCTGCCTTAACTCCTGTCCACCCTTAAACAGACCCACAAAACCCCCTCCAAAGGAGAAAAATATAAGCAGAACGACCACAAGAGAAAAGAAGTTGGGGGCGAGCCTGGAGAAGAAGAATCTTAACAAGTGTTTACCCTCTTTCTGTTGCCAGGCTGTGGAGCAATAACCTACCGTAGCGAAAGGCAGTGCCTGATCCAGGAAGAAAGGCTTCAGTCTGCGGGGTCAGGGGTCACTAACTCCACCATTGTGTCTGACAGGGCAAGCACACTCCAGCTTTTCTCCAGCTTTGAAAGACCCATGATGGGGGTGGAAAGATAGGCCTGAAAACACTGGGTCAGGACCAGGGACTTTATGGTAGATGAGGAAGAAAGATTCGGACCCCAAAGGTTAAATGAAGAGCGAAAGGGCCCTTCTGTCCAATTACCGAGGGACAAATGCTCTTCGCGACCCATCGGGGTCAAAGTTCAGCCGAGCCATTGGCAGAGGCACACTCTGGTGTTTTGTGGACCAGATGAGATGAACCTCCACTGTGTTTATCTAAGTGACACCCTGACCGATGGTAAAAGCATAAATAATCAGGGTGGTGAGGGGTGATGTGCGCTGCCACTTAGCAGAATTAATTTATAGTCCAGTACTTTGTGGCAACACTTGGCCGCACTGTGGAGCAATTCATGTAAAGGCTCTCGCAACTCTTTCACAGACAACATGAGTAAAAATATTCAAGAGGAAATTTTAAGCAAGGAATGCCAAGAATGAGGATATTCGGCTGATAAGTAACAGAGCACAATATATGCTGAGATTTAACTAGAAAATAGAAAAAGGGGGCACATTAATGAAAAAGCCATCCCACCCCTCCCCTTCGTCAAGCACTCAGTCAACCCAGTCAATAGTTCTCCTAATCATGTGCCCATCTCAGTCTCGGGCGGCACTTGTGGTGTTAATACCTGCTGATACAAAGGCCCAGTGGAGCAGCACGGTGAGAGCGCCCCATATCCGGAGATGACTGGATTAGAGTGTTTGAGAACCTGTGGGCCGCCGTGGATTAAGTCTGTGAGTTTAATCATTTACATTTGTTAGGTTAACAAGCACGGTACAGTCATAAAATGTATTCAAGTACCTTTCTGTAATTTCTTTTCTATACTTCCTTAAACCTGAAAACAGTACGTTTTGTGAGAGTGACAGAAAGATCAGCTACTTTGAACAAATTTTGCTATTCTTTAGATAAATACAGATTAAGTACAGTGACGTATGCGCTGATAGAGAATGAAAAGCAATATTTGAGCTCTGTGACTGAACCCTTTATTGATTCAATTAAATACAGGACATTCATTAGAAAGCAGAATTGAATCTGTGGTCATACAAATGCCCGGATGCCCTGGCAGTGCTGGGTAGTTTACGTCTGATTTTGCAAAATCTCTAGAGGATAGAGAATGAACCTGAGAACAATCCATCAAAGGCCTGAGATGCGGCCACCTGGAACACACTGAGAACTATGAAAGCTTTAAATCCCTTCCTCTGCAGAATCCATTTAGCATGGCTTTGCCACACTCGCAGGGGGGTGCTTCGGCTGGATACCAGGCGTGGTACTGCTAGGATAAATTATGCATCCAGTGTTTGTGTGTGTAATTCCTCGCTTGTGTTTTCTGTGTGTGTGACTGTGGGTTTGTGTCGTGAATGTAGAGGATTTTCCCCCCTCTGAGTCTCCGCACTGCAGGTCCTCTCCATCCCTCATGAGCCAGCATAAGCTTGTTGGACACACATCGGAGCAGTGAAGGGGAGTTACTGGGAGTGAGCCTGGCTCCCAGGGTCTTACAGGCCCTTAGAAGGAGTGGGATGACCTATAATCAGGGATCAGGAGTCCGAGCTGCAGCTGGAAGCCCACAGGAGCACTGACTATGGCCGAGGCCCCCAGGTCATACTACCAGCTGGGCTGTCCACCTTGAGCCACTTCACTGAGGCAGACTTAGGCCGGATGAAGTGCTCAGTGCAGGCATGAGGTGTACTTTTATTACAGAGTCTTAACATTCATCTGCAAAGTCTTCATCTGCATAGTCTGAACGACATCAGCAGCATGTTGTACCAGCAGTCTCACTCGCTTACACCTAAATCTCCTTTTTATCTTCTTTTTTGCCTTTTTGACCCCTCACATCTGAAACTTAAGTTTCAAAAACAATAAGTCAAGTGTTCTGGCAGTGACTGGTGGAAAACTTTTGGGTGAACTTGCTTTCATTGTTATCGCTACTGAAGGTAGTGCCAAGATGGAATGATGAGATGTCAAACTGAATGACGTTAAATGCTGAAAGCTTCTCTGCTTGGGGTCAGTGCATTTGCCAACACTGAATTCTCAAGGACTCAGTGCACTGAAAGGGGTACTCCATTTGTTTAACACTGGACGTCTTTACCAGATTTATATTTAATATTAATATTAGATTCATGCAACAAAGAATGATCCAAATCAAATGTGCAGATGACAGTTTTAAACTCTTTTTTTTATCACATAACCCTGAAAAAAAGATCATACATTTTCCATGTTAATCTTCCTAAATGCCCAGTTTTCTCTGGAAAGCTTCTTCCAGGATTTCACAAGATGTTAAACTGTTGTTCTCAGCTAAAAAGAAAAAAGAAAAAAGAAAAAAAAGAGGAAAAGGACAAAAAATGAATCACCCTTTCAACTGATCTTTAAGCGGAAAATTAATTAATTAACAATTAAGCCCTCTTAAACATAAAGTCACATAAAGTGCAGTGAAAAGGTTTTGGTCATATGTAGAAGTTGCTTTTAATCATATTTTTAAAAAATGCATTCATAAGCTAATTTTGAATTTGATGACAGCAACAAGTCTTAAAAAAATTGGGACATGGCCGAGTTTAACACGGTGTGGCATCCTCACTTCTTTTAACAACAGTCTGCAAAACATCTGGGAACTGAGGAGACCAGCTGCTGGAGGAAAGTTGTCCCATTCTTTTCTGATATTGGGTTGTAGCTGCTAAACACTGCTGGGTTTCTTTGTTGCATTTTACATTTCATGATGTGCCAAATTCTTTTGGTTAGTGAAAAGTCTGGACTGCAGGCACTGAGACACTTCTGTGACAAAGTCATGCTGTTGTAATAGAAGCTGGTTGCAGTTTAGCATTGTCTTGTTGAAATATGCAAGGCCTTCCCTGCAAAATGCATCATCTGGATGGGAGCATATATTGCTTTAAAACCTGTATACACCTGTCAGCATTGATTGGTATCCTTCTAGATGTGCAAGCTGCCATTTCCACAGGGACTAATCCATAGTCCCCCATACCATTAGAGATGCAGACTTTAGGACTGAGTGATGCTAACAAGCCAGATGCACCCTCTCCGCTTTAGTTTAGAGGAGGAGCCATGCACGCGTCCAAATATGAATTTTAAATTTCAGTTGGTCTGAACACAGAACCGTTTTCCACTTTTCCTCAGTCTATTTTAAATGAGCCTTGACCGAGAGAAGACGTACAGCCTGATATCACTGTGTTGGTGTTGTGCATGTAATTTGACAGTGAGCCTAACTTTATAATATATCTATTTCTTTATTATATTGCATAAATTGACAAAGAAGTATCACCAGTTGATCCAGAGGAGAGTTTTGTATGAACTCTTTTCCCCACGTTGCAAAGCTATGACATCACAACACTGCGAAAAGTCAGTTGCAATGATGATCCCTGACCAACATGACACTGCAGGAACAACACCGACATAGTGATATCAGATATACCGTTCACAGGATTATTTTTGGAAGTGTTCCTGACCCAATGCACTGATTTACATGACAAAATCATGCCTGTTTTAAATGCTGTGCTTCCTGTTATGTACTGATAAGATATTCAAAGTCTTTCCAATTTTAATGTTGAGAAACACTGCTCTGAAATAATCCCATCTTCACTACTGAAAAACTTTCTCTAAGATGCTCTTTTAACGGAGAGATCACTTAACATCGATGGATCCTCTGTAGGGGTCGTCAAGAGCCCCAAATTCCTTGGTATTCACCTGGTGGAGAACCTCTCCTGATCCCTTAACACCAGCTCCATAACTAAGAATTGCAAACAGCGTCTCTACTTCCTGCGGAAGCTGAGAAAAGCCCATCTCCCAACACCCATTCTCGCTACCTTCTACAGAGGGACTATTGAAAGCATCCTGAGCAGCTGCATCACTGTCTGGTACGGTAACTACACCGTATTGCATCACAATACCCTACAATGGATAGTGAGAACAGCTGAGAAGATCACTGGAGCATCTCCTCCCTCCATCACAGACACCTATTGCACCAGCTGCATCTGTAAAGCCACCAGCATTGTGAAGGACCCCACGCACCCCTCACACACACTCTTCACCCTGCTGCCTTCTGGCGAGAGCTACCAGAACATTCTGGCCCTCACTGCCAGACTGCAAAACCTTCTTCCTGAACACCTAGTGACTGGACTGACATACACACACATACCTTTGTACAAGTCACTACCTCAAACACTTATCTGCACAATTTCATACACGCACACACCCACACACCTTCATATATCGAGTTACTTTTTGCACAATGCTCAATGTTTTTGCACAACCCACTGTCATTGTTGCACTCTTGTGTCTGCACTGTCTGGTTTTGCACTGTCTTTGTTTTTTTGCAATTTATGCAATTTTTGCACACTTGCACTTACATAATCTTGTGTTGATTGTCTGTTATATGTTGCACCATGGCCTTGGAGGAACGTTGTCTCGCTTTACTGTGTACTGTAACACTGCACATGGTTGGAATGACAATAAAGCCACTTGACTGACTTGAATTGACTAATAGCTGATCATCTCACTGACCTGTTTCCAGTTTACCTAATTTGCAAACTGCTCCTCCAGGTCCAACATTTTTTTTGTGATATGTTACTGACATGAAATTCAAAATCAGCTAATATTTTTCATGAAGTTTTCTATGCCTGTTTTCTATGTTCTGTTGTGAATAAGATACGTGTTTATGAGAGTTGCAAATCACTGCATTGTGTTTTTATTTACACTTTAAACAGTGTCCCAACATTTTTGGAATTGGTGTTGTCCACAAATTTTATGGATTTTTGCTCATTATCAGAAAGAAACATTTTGTAATTTGTCCTATGTCTCCACAGTCTACTTTTACTCTTTGGTTTCCATACTTATTATATTATTTTATTATACAATTATTAGATTATTCAAGACAAAGATACAAAGATTAACATACACTTGCCCACTGGGAGCATGGGAATAGCTGGTTTCACACATGAACTCCAGACAATGTCGAAAGAATCAGGTCGACACCCTGTCTGCAGATGGCCTTTCTTACGTGCAAAACACAACAGGAGATTCTCTGCTTCTAAAACGGCCTCACTACTGGAAATTTTTGTCTGGGAGTTGCCTCAGTGGGAGGCGTGCAGAAAGCAACACGCAGGGACAATTTGCTTGTTCTGAATTCACGGGACTATTACCTCCTCTGTTCTCACAAGCACAATTGGACATCACGCTGACTCTGCAATGGGGAGCTGGCAGGTTAAAGACCATTTAATGCCCAATTTGACTACACCGGACATTAGAAAACTATGCTATGGACACACACAGACAGGCGACCACGATACACTCTCCTGCCACCTAGGGGAATGCAAACCCCTCCCCTCTGTCACCCACCATGAGGATTAGCCCCCTGCCCCCACCTCCCTGTGCACTACCATCCCCACTTGCCCTATTATCATATTTGATCCACACTCACCCCGCTTTACTTATTTCACCCTCCAATATACACCACCAGCAAGGCATGCCCCCTTTTCTTTGGCCACTCTTAGGGAGAAGAAGAGGAGGATGAAGAGGCAGGGGCTTTCATGGGGAACAATCTGCCAGGGAGACGAAGAATGAGCGGGCACTCAATTAAGGGCTGCCCATTGAGACTGCGGAGTGAGCCTGAATGTGGGCCCCTCCAAAGGAATGGAGTCCCATGAATAGATTGTGGGCCTTCATGAAATATTAAAGAGCGGACGGATTTCCCACAATATTTGTACACCTCCCTTTGTGGGGATTTCTCCCTCCATTGAGCCTGAAACTGTTAACACATCCGCTCTGAAGCACGGCCCGCAGACTGTGCTGAAGAGCCCCACGGTCCAAGCATCAAACCCTCCCCACCTTTAACTCTTTCTCCCTGTCCCCTTTACCACATCTGTCTCTTTCCTTTTGTCTTTCTTTCCCCATCTCTCACTTTTGCTTTCTTTCTTCCATAGCCTTGCCCATGAGATATTCATGGAGGGGATTACAGCAGTTTTAATCACCACCTGTTCTCACTCCAGCACTGTGTTGTGGCATGCCAGGCCAAGAAGCAAGCACCCCTCCAGTATTAAAGGGTCACAGTGCTAACTGGTGACCCCTGTCTCCACTAACACAAGCCTGACAGTGAAAGCCAGCCAGACGGCTAACAACTCTCAGCATTTCTTATCTCAAAAATACCCACAAACAAGTGTGCGGGAAACGCAAAACTCAAAGGTGCAAAATATCAAATAAGGTGTCTTCAGCTGGCCTTAATCAGTCATCATTGTATGAGACACCAACTTACTGCAATGCAACTCAGCAAAAGTTAGATTCTCCTGCATACACACACTCTCTGTCTCTCTCT
>NW_005187450.1:897132-903788 GCF_000239375.1 Pundamilia nyererei
ACACACACACACACACACACACACACACACACACACACACACACACACAGGGATCAAGTTGAGTGGAGCTGTATAGAGAGTGAGAGCTATGTGGTTAAGTAGGTGGTTAAAGCTGCCATTAGCATCAGAATGACCACATATTCTGCCATGAGTCAACATTAGTTTGTGTCAGAATTGAGGGGTTGAGGACAGGCCAGCGACTCTCACTGACAAGGGTACTTTGTTCATAGTTTGATTCATGGGGCTTAGATGATTTGTAAATGTGTGAAAGTGTAAATGAGGATGTTACTGTTGCCCAGGTTTTTGGGTTGGTTGTGGGGGGTAGTGACTAGGACACTTCAGGCGATTATGACCTGATAATATTTGTTCATATCTGACCTCTTGCACACACTTTTAATTTTCTAAATATTAAAAAGTAAAACACACTCTAACGGAAAATGCTAAAGGCAAGCAAGGCATCCATGCTTCTCCAGCTCTTTACTGCTTGAAAGCCGACCAGGAGCAACCCTTGAAATCCTTTTCTGGACTGAGCAATTTCTGTAATATCTCAGGCCTGCTTATAGAACAAAATGACTGAGTGTGCTTTACTCTTGGAAGAATCCAGAAACTATTCTAATGGTCATCAAACCAAGTATTTATTGCTACACACTGTCAAAACTTGTCCTTAAGAGTACAGGGGAGGTCGTCAAATGTCGTCTTTATGGGGGAAAGATCTAGAATAGACTGCACCGCCATCCAGTACGCATACCACATACCAGCTCTTTTTGGATGAAATAGTTTTGTCTTTAATTTTGCTTACAAAGAATTGCCCCAAAAGGCTTTAAAAAAGGACACCACGATGGTGTGGTGAATAGTCCTGGGTTTGAGTCCACCAGCTGGCCCCCTACCCCGTCCACTCTGGGTACTCCGGCTGCCCAACCACAATCAAAAGATATGTTAGACTAATTGGCAATGCTAAATCTGCCATAGGTATGAATGTGAGGGGTTGCTTGGCTTTTTCTCTGCTGGGTGTATCCAGCAGAGAAAAAGCAGCCCCCATGCAGCCCCGAACTGGACGAGCCAAAGAAAATGAATGGATGAAGTTCTGATTTCAAACGTTGCCCTCGATAGCACACAAATTGGTGTCTCTAGAAACATTTAGAGCTTCTTGACCACTTCTTGTAGCTCTTTGGGTCCAAATGATGTTGGTGTTATTTTAAATAACTCTTCCCTGATGGACATTTCCACATTTAATATGTCATAGAATAGAAGAAAAGTTGTAAATCAAACAGGTAATGAATTTATCCTACTTATTTTCAGATTTTTTTTACATACACGTGAATACAACAGTGCAGTCGTTATTATTATAAATACACCCTGTGGTCTCCCTTCTGTGCTTTATCCTAAAATAAGAGCTCTAAGAAAGACCTTCTGTATTGGAGATGTGACAGAAATCTAACAGAAAGTAAAAGTATGGCCTGATATCATTAGAAGTAAATAAAACAAAAAGCTTTCTTTTTTGATGGTTTGTTTTTGTTTTGGAATAATCTGGATGAACTGACCTTATGAGCAACTTGTCTGTGTTCATCCAAAAGTTTAACTCTTCAGGTTAAACTTCACTATAGAGCGTGTAGTCGCACTAGACTGCTGCCCACTCCAGCAGAGACCCAGCTGTGGAGCGCATTGGAGAGCAGGACGCTTGGTCTGGCCTCCATATGCTAGGGTCTGGGGTCCAGGCTGTCAGCGTAGCTCCAGCACATGGAGGGCTGTTGGGGGTGTTGTGAGGTTGTGTGTGGCGGTCGGGGGGGGCTGCCGTTCCACCAGCATTGTACCATGAGGACAAGAGCTGAGCACTACCCAGCAGGAGAGTTGGGGGGGGTTTCTAAAGAGAGATCAACTGGAGCTCCTTTTCTCACACCCAGCTCACTTTGCCCTGCTCCGTGTCTCCTCCCTCCCGTTCCTCAGCAGATTGATACACTGGCTGAAATGTAATTTTCTTGTGTGTCTCATATGAAACTGCGTTCCTCTGTTTGCTTCGCCTTCCCACCCACTCATCTGACCGATTCTCAAAGTGGAATTGAGCTGCTTTGTTTCTCAGGCATCTTGTCTACATCTACATCAAAGTCAGTCGTGAGAAGATGGTTAAAAAAAATAAAAGAAAGAAAAGGAGTAGGGGGCCAGGGACGAGACAAATCTCTTTGGCTTTCCCTCCACACAATGGTTCTCATTTGAATTTCCCCATATATTGCTGATCACCAGTCTGAATGGTGCCCCTGATGAAGTGTTGTTTTTGTGGTTCCACACATGAATTCCAAAAACCCCAGGGATACATTTTCCTCTTTTTGTCTTTGCCTTCAAAGTTATTTGGAACGGGACGTGATGGAATGAAGAAACTGAGAGGTCAACAGGTCCAAACGCTCGATGCTGCTTACCAAACATCTCACCGTGTCAAAGAGCATTTAAACTGACTGCAAACTAAACTAAACAAATTTCAAGCAATCAGACTTTGACATTTTGTTTTAATGAACTTTCTGACGGGTTACACCTACAGGCAATCCATGCATAAAGCTCCATCCTGTCTACATCTTTATTTTTGATGACTGAAGTTAGTATTTTCATAAACCTGAAAATGCATCAGCTTATGCCACAGTCACTTGTTTGAAGCCTGTGAAGATATATTCCAGCATTATTTCTCTGTTTATGTTAGTCTGCTATTTAACATAATATTATCTCATTTTATTTTAAGAGGCTGTGTAGATAAGCATAACATATTATATAGCATTAGTGATTCTTGGCTCAGTTTAATATATATAAATCACTTCACAGTGTAAAGGTATCCGCACATTCATTATCCTTAAGTACCGGGAGGTGTCACCCAATTTCACGTTGCAGGCTTGAACGCGTCACTCTGCTGCCCCCTGCTGTCAGAACTTAGAAGAACCGTGGAGGCGGATATTTTTTGGTTGTCATGTATCAGTATCTACATTACAGGCTTTTTTTGTGACTGATATACACGTATACATCTGCAATCTTCTGAATAAATTGCACGCTTACCTTTTTTATTCTTAGGTTTTCCCTTTTTTTGGTTTGCAACTTATTTATTTGGTTATTTACAACCATAACTCAAAAAATGCTGGGACTCTAGCAAAAATGTAAAAAAGAAACTAAATGCAATTATTTGCATATCTTATAAACCCATATTTTTTTCAGAAAGAACATTAAAAGCTTATTAAGTATTTAAAATGAGATAATGTAACATTTTTAGATGATTGATGGGGCAGTGCCATGTTTACCACTGTGTAACATCCTCTCTTCTAACAGCAGCCCATAAACATCCAGGAACTGAGGAGACCAGCTGCTGGACGTCTGGGAGAGGAATGTTGTCCCAGTTTTGTCTGATACAAAATCCTAGCTGTTCATAAGTCCTGGGTTTTCTTTGTTGCATGTTTTGTTTCATGATTTTTAATTAGATTTTCATGAGTGCAAGCAGGTCAGTTCATTACCCAGACTCTTTCATGAAGGAGTATGTGTTTTAACATTAGCGTGCTGAAATAAGCACGACACTGTCTAAATGACACATCTGGATGTTCCTCCCCGCTTTAAGATTTCCACGTTTCAATTGGTTTGAACACAGAACAGTTTTTCACTTTGCCTGAATCTATTTTAAATGAGCTTTGGCCCAGAAGCTGTGGATGTCACAGTGAACCGTGTTCACAGAACTATTTCTGGAAGTCTTCCTGGGCCTGTATAGTGATCTCTATGACAGAATCATGACAATTTATAATGCAGAGTTGCCTGAGGGCCTGAAGATCACAGGCATAAAATATTGATTTTCGGACGTGACCCTTTGCGCAGAAATGTCTCCAGATTTTCTGAATCTCTTTTGATGAATTTCTTTTGATGACACTATGCACAGCAGACAGAGACAGATCTTAATAATTTTACATTATTTGAACATTATTCTGAAATAGTTTCAAAATTTGTGGAGACGGCTTTTTGCAGAATGATAAAGCTCTGCCCATATTTACTTCTGGGAAGCTCAGAAGTCCTTTATCCAGTCATGTTACTGACCTGTTGCCAGTTAGCCTAAATATTTGCACATTTTTCCCCCAGTTATCTCTTTTTAAGACAACTTACTTTTCTACAGTCCCAACTTTCTTGGAATTGGGGTTCTAATTTTATTATTTTCATCCTGTGGATCGGTAAGCGCTTTTTAAAGATGGAAATAACTTTTTTTGTGTGAACTTTATTGTTTATTAGATCGTGGTTATTACTCTTCTGTAAAGTGACCCAAAACACCGAGTATGGTGAATTTTGGGTGATGATGATAGAAATTTTTCCTACTCATTTATGTTAGGGCAAGCACTTTTGTGCCACCTCTACTGTAATTTGGTATAATTCTGCATGCATATTTGTCTTCTCCCTTTCAGCCGTCCAGTGAAAAAGCTCCACTCATCAGTGAAAGCAGCTGTAATGGTTATGTCTAAGACAAGGAATTTTAGAGTCCACATCTGTTTTGGTGTCATGTGTGCAATGTATTGATCCATACAGGTACTATATTTGCATTTTATCTACAAGCTACAAGTGTGAACTTTAGAAGCAATCAGCTCATGTGATAACCGTGACAGGGTTATAGGGTTAGCAATATCTCTAGTCCAAAATTCAGCCAGTCCATGAACATTTTTGTGGTTGACTGGGTTTCTGCACACACCAAGAGTTTGATCTAGATACTATAAGTTGAGGCATTTACACTACAATGTGTGCTTATTTTCTATAAACAGAGAGTACCATTAAAGAGTCGATTCCTGATTTGGTTTAGTGCTTCAAAAAAAAAAAAGACCTTAAAAAGATCAAAGATCCAGCTCACTTGAAACAGAGGTGTCAATCTCACTTTCCATTTGACACTGTCCTGGATGAGGGTTGAGGACAGGCTGGCGTGCAGTCTGGTCTTTGTTATAACAAGCACTGTGTCTTGAGAAGACCTACACATCTGTATTCACAGCCAATATGCATAAAAGAGAGTGTGTGACATTTTACTTTACCTTTAACTGAAACCAGTTCAGGTATAAGGCCAAACTGGAACAAAGGTCCTTTCTTTTCTTATTTTAATTTCAATAGCTAATACTAAACGTTTTTAAAATAAATTAAAAGATTGTTTTCAGAAAGAAAAAAAAACTACATAAGATATTCATTTGTAAGGGATAATTGTGGTTTAAATATTGCGTCACTGATGGCTTCTAGATTCTGAGGTAGGTTCTGGGGTAAGTAGTTCTACATATTACTTTGATCATGCCGTTTCCTCTTTAGTTCACCCAAATTAAATGCTGGTTTAAGCTGTGTTTAGTCCTTACATTTCCATTCTGCAATTTTACAGACAAATGAGAAGTCAGCTGTTTGGTAGTCAACTGGTTACATGGTATGCCACATAAATGCATCCTTCAAGAGTTAAGTCTTGCCTGACACTTCAATAATAGTTCACTCCCTTGTTTTTATTTCTATTTTATACTGTACAAGCAATCAAAGCAAAAGACAAAAAGCAAAATAACCCAAAATTGGGGAAAAAAAATCTGCCTCAGCTTGCTCACAGTAATCTGTCCACACGATGGCGAAGGAGAGTAAAAAAAGGATAACGAATGCCTGTTGGTGTGTGCCAGGACCAGGTTTTTAAAGGTTTATAAAGCAGAAAACGTGGATCATGTGCACATCCAACCGAACTGAGACATATGGAGAATTACTCTTCTTTCTTTTTCATGTGTTTAAAATGCATGTTAAAAAAAAGGTGAAATGGTCATTTGTATTACATTTCCTGTACGTGCTGCAATCCTGTCTTTAAGAATGTGTGTTAATTGTTTAGGAATGTACTATCTTAAGTTGATCTAATACAGCAGGTAGAGATCTAAATGTTTTGTTATTGTTGACTGTGTATACATATGCTGCTTTTTTTTCATGGATGTTTGCATCTTGGGAGACTTACGGTAGCATGTTGCATGTTTATAACTAACATTTCAGAGCATTTTCATTTTTCTTCATATACTTAAATGATTTTTGCAGTGAAATTGAGCAAAAAAGAAGAAGAAGAAGAAGAGAACACATTTTAATTGCAAAAAAGGACAACTAAGGTAATGCACAAGAGCGCTAAGAGGACTAAAGCACAAGGAAAAATGACAACGCATTCTCATGTGGGAACATGCTTAGTGAGCATTCAACCACGGCTAGAATTTGGCAGTGTCCTTATCACATAAGTGAGATCTAACTTGAATCACTCATCTCATGCCAATGAGGAAGGGCACTGAGTCAGGCAGAAATCATTTATCATTGAGATGTCATGATCTTTGCTTTTATTTTGTGGTCTTATGCAGTCGTAGCTCTTCTGTGGAAAGGGGGGGAAAGAAGGGAAGAAAAGGTGAGTGTAGTGTAGCAAAAACAGCTTCAAACCAAGAGCGCACATGTGGCAGCAGGCTAATCTAGAAAACAAGAAAGAAAACAAGTCAAACAGGACAGTTGTCAGTTTGATTTAGTCCAGTACTTTTTAGGTCCGATACTAACAAGTTCCTGTAGATGACTGATTCCATCCCTGATTGTGCAAGCTGAACACTAACTATGCGACTGTAAGACTATTTAATGCTACACTGAGGCTTTTAGCCTCATCCCAGTGACAAAGGAGTTTCCACTTTCAA
>NW_005187450.1:903808-976497 GCF_000239375.1 Pundamilia nyererei
GCAAGCTGAACACTAACTATGCGACTGTAAGACTATTTAATGCTACACTGAGGCTTTTAGCCTCATCCCAGTGACAAAGGAGTTTCCACTTTCAAAGAAACCTGAAGTCAGCTAAGACTGAAGAAGTCACTTGGATGAGTGACGAAACGTTTCTCCCACAAAAACGCTACGTCCAGATGAACAGAATCAACTTTTGGAGAAGGTTAATTTAGCTGCAGACCTGAAGCCAAGGGATACAAACGACAAAGAAAATGTGAAAGAAATTTGCCAGATTACCTGCCAGAGTAAATCATGGATTTAAATATATGTACTAACAACCAAGAACACTGGCATTCACTTATACCTCAGTAGTGTTGGTTGGAGTTGGGAGTGGTTTGCTGGAGATGTGGGCTGCAGGACCAGACTGGCACAGGGCTGGCTGTCGGGCAGTCATGTAGAACCCCACAGAGCAATGTACTCTGGGAGGTGGTACAGGTCAGTGGTAGCGTGAACTGAACGGGGAAGTGGTGTAACCCGTCTGAGAGCACGCCACTCCTAGTGTGAGAATGTAGCCAAAAAGCAATAGCAGACAAGCAAAAGACATGATGGTAATTATCACCTGTCATGTGACACATACAGCCATTCTGTAAACACAGAGGATTATCAGTGTTTCACGTGGTATTACATTTGTGATTTAGCATTTGATTTAGCACTGTTGAATCTGATTAGTTTTGAAAAAATGTTGACTTTTTGGTTTGTTTGAGAGCCAACATTGTCTGGTCTGTTACTACCAGAGCAAAGTCAGGCATCTTGTAATCCGCGGATTAGGAAGGTCTGGGAGTGGTGCCTGAAATGACTACTAAAGGAGCAGGCTGCGGTTTACCATATGTGCTTGTGTTTAGACAGAAGCCTCAACACATGCAGTTATTTCCTTTCATCACTGATGCACCTTTGCAGGTGCCCCAATGACAAGTCACTTCCAAACTGCTCTTCCCACTGTACTAAAATATAGACATGCGTAACACTCATTATTTTCTCCACACAGTTTAGTGGTCAGCCCCTTGTGCTGTGTTATGGTTATGAATTACTCACAAGTCAGTTATTAATGGAAACTAAAGCTATTCTCATTTTTGTAATGAAAACTAACTAATTAATTTGTTTCGGGGCATGGTCTTCACCTGGCTCACTGTCACTCTGTCAGCACTGACACCCAGAGCGATCGTTAATGCGAGTAACATCTGTGTTTTTCCTACTATTGCAAACCAAAAATATCAGGTGTGAAAAAGCGGTCTGCTGTGCAGGGTTATCTAGACAGTGCATAGCCCAAAGCAAATTCATTCTTGTGCATTGATGGTTAAAGTATGTAAAAATGAATGAATAGTGATGGCAGCATGAGAAGTGTAGTGGTGGGAAAACGTGGGTAACTGAACATCACTCATCTCACTTATAAACGTCTGAGTATCGTGTTTCACAAACCTGAGCAGGTTCAGACCTTTTTTAGCCTCCTAGCACATACAGCATTGTACCATGTGTCAATCAATCTTTATACCCATGTCAGCATGCAGGAAGAACAGGAGGAAAGGTGTTGAGCCACCTGATCTGTTACGAGAGTTTGGTTTTCTGGACTAGTACAGTTCTGTAGCCACTGTCTATGCATAAAAGGTATTCATGGTATGACTGCAGGGGAGTTCCTGATTGTAGCAAGGTGAAAAGTCTCTGTTTTTCTTTCAAGTACCTGTCCTGGCAACTGGTACAGTAGCTTGCCAAAAACCGGTGTAGCAGAAGCATTCTACTGAGCAATGCTTCGATGTAAAAGTGCTCCGACCACTTTACTGCTTTGACTTTGACTTTTCTTTATTGTTGCATTGCTGATCTCCAGGAAAGAAATTTCAAGCACAAATGAGAAAGACTAGCTTTTCTTAGATTATTAAAATATGCATCTTATTTATATTACAAAACTTTAACTCCCCTCAGTGAGCTTACAGACTAATCAATCAAATTACAGTTTACATCCATATTGGTCTGGACTCATATACAGTCGTGGTCAGAAGTTTTCAGACAGTCATCATGGGCATGAATTTTATAGTGATTTGTAGGTTTTAATAACTTAATTGAACTCTTCTTTTATGAGAGTGGAAAGATTGTACATAATACAACTTTAGTGACTTTAGAAAACAAGAACTGGGTGAAAAGGTTTTGAATTTATTTTGGATTTTCTCTAATCCACACAGGATGAAAAGTATACTAATACTGGGTTAAATGTTCCTTAGTAAGTTACACATGGACTCTGTCACATTTGGCACCCATCAACAAGCTTCTTGTATAACACTCGCTTGATATTTGACTATTCTTCTTGGAATAATTGGTAGAGTTGATTTAAATTAGTTGGTTTGTTGGCATGGACTCTGCTTTTAGGCAAATTTTTGACAGAAGTGACACTGAGGCTTTGGGAAGGGCCATACATCCAACGAAATTAGAAATATGATCAGTCTGTCCTTCTCAAATCATTATGTCACAATTAAATTTGCCTTTGGGATATACTGGTCACTTTATCCTATTAGACATTTGTGTGGAATTTTGACATAACTAGCAGCGCGTAGCTTGAACCAATCCCACAGGGCAAGAGTACTAAGTGCCACCATTGCACACGTTCATATCTGAAGTCAATTTAGAATTTAACTCACGCTAACTGTGGAAACAAGTTCCTGGAGAGAACATGGAAATTCCACACAGAAAAACCCCAGACTGTTAGTAGATTTGAACTCAGGACCTTCTTGCGTTTGGGCAACAGTGCTAACTACTACACTACCATGCTGCACGTAGTATGGAAATGTGTTTCATGGTGGTCACAGTAACCTTCATCTATTACCACCGAATTCAAACCAGTTCATCCTCGATTTAATTTCTCACATATTTAAAGAAATTCTGTCGTGGGTTAGATGAAATATCAGGCTCATGAGAATGAAATAGACGTAGGAAAACATAATAATAAAAAAAAATGGAAAAAATTTCTTTTGGACTTCATTAAATCTGCTTAGTTGCTTTCCATCCTAAAGTACCGGTAATGCTTCTGCACCCATACGTGAATGGTACATTAATGATGGTATTATTTATTAAAAAATGTTTTATAGCAGTTACTACTTTGTTGACTGATGCATGTATTTATTGTTTATTAGAAAGTCATCATAGTAAAAGTTGCTGAATTGGCTTACAGGAAGACGTTATCTAATACCCCAATAAACTCTTAATATCTATTTGTATCTTCAAGAGAGCTGAATTGTGAAAAGTGAAAGTACTCTGCACAGGAATCATAATCTATTGTGAAACACCAACACTTTAAATGAAGAAGTATGGTTGGAACAGACTGCAACAATCTCATTTTAAAGTCAACTTCAGCATACTATACTTTAAATCTGAAGGCTGTTTAACACTTGCAAACATGGTTGCAGTTCTCTGGTGCAGGCTTAAACCATTTTTGCCTCTGTTATTGTTCTGGGTCAGAACTGAGAGTAGTGTTCATGGTCTTTGTTTTTGGCAGTTTTGTTGCATTCTTCTTTAGTCTCAGATAGTTTCAGGTACACAGATTGTGTTTAGCCTGGCGCCTGTCTTCACTCATGTAACATCAGGAAGTAAATCTATCTTTTTCTCTGAGAAAATGCACAGTAGGCAATCTAATTTCCCTTTGACGTTTTTACATCTCTGCCCAGGGCACAATAATTATTAGTTTTCCATACTCCATTCTGTCAACACCTCAAAATTGCCTTGAGGGGATTTCTTTAATTTTGTCAAAAAATATATGATTAAGCTACTTTCACAGAGCCCTGAATTTTGAATTGTTCTACACATTTCTGAAGACCGCATATGCAATAATGAAAGTCTGTATGATGTCAGATTAAAGCTACGGTCAAACTGAGTAGCGAGCAGCTAACATTCTGGTTTATTCACTGCTTGTGAGTCATGCCTGTTATCTCCTCCGCAATATATCCATGCAGCTACCTTGCCTAAACTACAAGGAGTATTTCCAACACTGAGAATGCATCTGAAAAACATTACTTCCAGGTGTGAGAAAAACTGAGAAAAACTGATAACGGTGTAGAATATTCTAAGATGATTTTTCCTGAATTGCAAGAAGTTCATGTGTTTGGCTGGCAAGTTAGAATCAGTGGTTAAACCTCAAATTCATCATGACCACACAAAACACATGATCATTACTCAAGAACTCACACATATTATTATTATTATTATTATTATTATTATTATTATTATTATCAATGGTAGTAGTTTTACTATTTTGCTTCTGGGGATCCAGACTGTTGTCATTCTTTAAGCAATAGTTTTCCAGTGGCAGGCCTAAAAACACTATCTACAGCAGATTAACAGTATCTGAAAGTCATGTCCTTAACAGCTAAAAATAGGTCTAGCAAAGACCTGATACATGACCTACAGCTGACCCTTCATTTAATCCCTCTACTGTTCACTAAAAACTCATCAGAAATAGTCTCAGTGGAAGGGTGGCTGTCAAGAAGGCAAAAGGCTTTGGTATGCCAAATTACACAAGAACTGGACTAAAAATCAGTAGCAACATGTCTTGTGATTAATCTAAATTTAAAACTTCTGGCTCAAATTATCATCAACGTGTACTGAGGAGGTCAGGAGAGAAACACAACAGCAAGTGTCTAAAGGCGTCTTTAAAACAGGGTGGAGGCTCTGTCAGTGGTCGTGTCAAAACTGATGAAAATATAAATGAAGAAAAGTCAGATTTTGATGCACCATGCAGTACTATCTCAAAAGCCTCTGATCGACATCGACCTCATATTTCAGCCCCGAAATTACCCCAAAGTCATTGCCACTCCAGTTAAAGCAAACCTGGTTCAAAAACACAACAGAAGTCTATCAAACCTCAAAATTATTAAAGCAATGTGGAATCATCCCAACAGAGAACAGAACAAAGAAGAGAACTAATGAAATATCCCTTAAGAAACCTGGAGAACTGCTTGTTTAGAGTACTTCAAGAAATTACAAGAAATCTTGCCTAAGAGAGTTCAGACTTTGTTGAATGCTTTTTAGAAATATATACAAACTCTGTTTTTCCCCCTTTGAAACTGTATTTCCATGTATGTTTTCACATGATTAAATAAATCACTGCACCTTTTTAACATTTTCCAAGTAAACTATTAAAAAATAAGTGTGGACCATTGCACAGAAAACAATCGATTGCACTCATATTCGATCACATACATGCAAACTATCTGGTGCAAAATGTCGTTTACAGTATATGGTGCCCTGACCTGCAGACTTGCTCAGTGTAATACATATTTTCATAACTTTTAATAGAAAACTTCAGATGTGTTGTGTTTATATGCACTATGAGAGTTAAAAGCACATTTTAGACAGTATAAATAATCAAAATATTATATGAGTGTACTTAACTTTATTAAACAAATATAATGGTGAAAGCACCATTCATTAAATATTAATAGATTTACAGTAACAACAAAAGCCAACTGAAATACCCTCAAATCCTCTGCAAACACATACTAGTTTTCTTTCCACTGGTTGCTCTCCTATTGAGATCAGTGTTTCCCTATCAGTTCAGGGGAGACAGACTGTCTGGTGAGAGTAGGTGATCATTATCTACTGTCCTCAGCGGACAGACAGGCCTGCTGTTCATGCCTCACTGTATGTGGGTGGTATGCTGAGCTCTGATACCTGTGCTGCTACTACCTCTGTGCTTGTAGCAACATTAGGAGCTGGAAAGCCCCAACCACCACGTGTCTCAGAGCTGAAACAATGTGTAAAACTGTAAAAAGGCAGCTGACTGTAACAGATCACAGATCAATGCAAATGTGTGCACGTTTGTGCTGCTGTTAAGACTTATTTTAATAGTACATTTTGTCATTATTGTGCAGCATGCTTTAACGTCTTCGACAAGTTCAAATAAAATAGTAAAACTATGTGAAGAGCATTGCTTTTAGCAAAATGTCATATATAAACAGCTTTCTTGAGTTGTTAGTTTAGGGAAGATCAAATCTACAGTTTAATATTACATATGTTTTCCCACCTGTTGCCTTTCCTAAGGTCGTGGAGATCAGATGTAGATAAGATTTTAGGATTGCTGTGTGTTAGAACATTACTTGTCACTCACGTAAACTCAGTACACCTAAATAAGTCTTTGATCGCCCTGCTTCAAAAGGGGGAATATTTTTGACTGCAGTTAAAACACAGCCTCTTGACCCCTGCTTCAACCTAAACAGCCTCCACGGTTTCACACACAATGGCATAAACAGTGTGAGAAACCCGGTGAGATCAAAGCTGGCAACAACAGCTGCGCGGTACCTGTGGGAGGAGTGTGTGTATGTGTCCGTGTGCACCTGCAGACACAATCATAGAGCTGCCTTGCTTACCGGGCAGATAGCAGTCGCAGCCGGACCCACAAACAAACCGATAGCTTACCTGAGTCATGGATGCAGAGAAGTCCCCCCAAGGTGCGCAGATTCTGGACATCGGCTCAAACTCGCCCCCTTGTGAGCCTAAAGGTGCGCAGGAGACCGGACAGCTGGAGAAGCCGCCGTATTCATACGTGGCTCTCATCGCCATGGCCATCAAGGACAGCGAGAACAAGAGACAGACTCTGAGCGGGATCTATCAGTATATAGTGTCCAAGTTCCCCTACTACGAGAGGAACAAGAAAGGCTGGCAAAACAGCATAAGACACAATTTGTCTCTCAACGAGTGCTTCGTCAAGGTGCCCAGGGACAGCGGAGGGGACAGAAAGGGCAACTACTGGATGCTGGACCCCGCATTTCAGGACATGTTTGAGAAGGGAAACTTCCGACGGCGGAGGAGGGTGCGGAGACCCTACAGACCCCCGAGTGTGCCTTACCTGGGCGGGAATCCCGTGGAGTACTCTGAGTCGCTCTACCTGCAGCCTTACGTGAGCAGCTCCTGGAGCATGTGCCAGCCCGGCTCGACCCCACCGACGGGATATGCGTCAGCTACGGTCAGCACGGGACACAGCCGCAGCGTGTCCCCGGGCACCTCCATGACCTCCTACTGCACCCCTCCTCCCCACTTTCACCATCCTCACTACGGCGCTTACTGCCGCCACCCGCCCGTGCTGGTCCCCCACAACGGGTATCCTTACGGCGGGGTGACCCAACCGATGAGCCCGGATGGAGGCACCGTTTCCGTGGCTTGCAGCTACCAGCAGTTCACCTCCTACGGCAGGCCAGCGGACCCAGCCCTGGCTTATTTAATGGACCAGTAGGACTTTTGAGTTATTTTGTGCTTTGATGGCAAGTTCACATCTGAGTTCGCCTCTCACCATTTCAGTTCGGCTGTCACTGGTTTGTCAGGTACTTGGTTTAGTTTGGCAGTTTCATATGTCTGTTATAAATAATGCTGTTGATGATTTTGTTTGTATAGATTTTGTACAGTTTTTATAAAGTTTGGGTTTTTGTAAGAATTACAGACGGCAGGTCTACCATATACCATGTCATTTTACTTCAAACGTGCCCCCATCAAGTGTAAACGGCAGGAAGACAGCTGATCTAAGTCTGAGGTTTGAGGTTTGCATTTTTATTTTGTAATTTTTTTTTACTGCGGGTTATAGGCTTACAAATAAGCAAACTTTTGTTCTTTTTCTCTGTTTTTTTATATTGGTATATAATTTTGAATAGGCCTGTACGTTTGCTGTAACGTTATTTATTTGTTTTCTCCGGATTTATCCAAATGTGTGAGCTGCTATAAAAGATGAATGACATTCAAGCACTGACCCGTTTTCTCATTCGATTGTGAATGTTTGTTTGATGTAAAATACATCACGTTTGTTCAAATAAAGTTATTTTTGCATCAGAAACTTCACCCTCTCCAATTTGTTATCATTATTATTCATTTATTAATGATGATGATGATGATTATTGTAGAAGACTTGATACATTTTAAGCGAGGCTACCTGAAAATGCAGGTTTTAAAGTGGATATTAGCTGTAGTATTTCACAGACCTGTATTCTTTGTTTAAACTGTTTCTAAGTATTGAAGGTTTTTACTTGTGTAAAGTGATGGAAACTTTTTCAAGCGGAAGTACTTTGATACTGAGGAAATATAGGAAAACCTGATATTTCTAAGAAAAGTTCGGAAGCCAATAACAATAACAGTTAATAAAGTTTTATGTCCCGAACAGGCTTTTTAATCTGGGTTAATACCCTGTCCCGCATTCCAACACGATCATAGCATGTATCCTCTGCACAGCTATTTACTTACCGTAGAGGAAAAACATGCTTAGTTTCTTTCATTTTTAATTTGTTTTACTTTAAGAAACACCGCCACCAAAATGTGCTATTGGGCGCAAATGAAAAGCAGCATCGTAAGCGTTAGAGTGGACAGCAAGGATTTAATGAACCCTATTGGAACGCGCCCAGGTATTGACGTACTTTCCGTTTCCGTTACAGGGGCGTGAACAAAAGGAATCGTTTGCCGCGTGCGCGCTCGCGCCGTGTTTTGCAATCTTAAAACACTACGTTTAATGTTTTTGCGAAAAAAGATGGAGACGCTTAGCAAGCTTCTGCTGGAATACCCCGAATTAATGTACAGCGGAGTCGGAGCTACGGCGTTTTTCGCCGGCGGAGCGCTCATATATAAAATTGCCACCAGGTAACTTCTCCGACTTCTGGCACCGCGGCGGTGTGTTTGTAGCTAACGCTACATTCACGCTAGCACAAGTTAATGTGTGTGGAATAAAAGAAACACACCAGTTGATTTTTTTAATTGTGACATTAAAGAAATAGTGCTTCCTGTCCTGCTCCTATTGCTCCTCTGGAGAGATCTGTGTATTTACGCTAGCCCGGGCGCTCACTTTAAGAGCAGCTGTGCCGCTAACTAACTTGATGCTTCGCAGTTTTGTGAGTCCAACTTTAGCTAACCCTGTTTGCTGTTTACAGTTAGTATTTAAAATGTCACGTGACATCAATACAATGGGCATATTCAGATGTCTCAGGCTAGGTTAAGTATTTTTGCATAACTGAACAGCAGCGGTTGCCACTGAATAACACGCTGGATTTACCTTGTTGCTTACAGAAAGAAGCCCACCCATGCAAGTGTTAACTGCTGGTTCTGTAATCAGAACACAGTTGTGCCCTATGGGAACAGGAACTGCTGGGATTGCCCCAATTGTGACCAGTACAATGGCTTCCAGGAGGTAAGTGTTATACACTATGTAACTTGTTTCTTAAGTGTGGTAATTCTTTTTCTCTAACGCATATACATTTTTTTAAAACTGTCTGTGTTTTCAGAATGGGGACTACAACAAGCCCATTCCTGCTCAGTACATGGAGCATCTAAATCATGGCATATCTGGAAGCCTTCCTTCATCGGAGACACCTAAGACTCTGCAGTGGGTCAACTGTCAGATGCTGCTTTGCCGGAAGTGTAATAACAACCAGTCTGCAAAGATCAAACAGTTGGCCTCATATATCCCGAGGGATGATGTATGCACTTTGTTTCTGTCACATCATAGTATTGCCCAACATGCTGTTCTGAAGAATAACACCAAATGCCGTTTCTTTCTCCCGTAGGAGAACTACGATGAGGAAATTGAAGCCTACAAGCATCACCTGGAGCAGACTTATAAGTTATGCAGGCCATGTCAGACAGCAGTGGAGTACTACATTAAATATCAGAACCGCCAGCTTCGTACGGTGCTTCTTAATAATCAGCTGCGGCGCACCCGGGAGTCAGACATGGGCTTTGTAAAGGTCAGTGCAACCCGATCTCACCCAATCAGGCAAATATTGTGAATTATTTAATAAAAAAAAATCACACATAAAAGACACTAAATGACCAAATGCTGTAGCATGCAGGGTGTTTGACCTTTAGCCAGATACTAAATAACATGATTATTTTAGCTGAGACAAGCAGGAAACTGCCTTAATTTTAACTTTTTTTTCTGTGATACCATCTTGTTGCTTTTTCAAGTCAAAGTCAACTTTATTGTCAATTCTGCCACATGTACAGGACATACAGAGAATAGAAACTTCGTTACTCTCAATCCCTAGATAAAATAGAAAATGAACATTTAAATATAAGAGTGATTAAAAATGCAAGTAAAATATTTTAAAGTAAAAAAAATTAAATAATATAATACAATTTTACATATAACAAGAAAGCTATACAATATACAATATAAGGGTAAATGACATTGAGTGCAAACCAATGAGATAGTGTAACACAAAGTCTTATGAGGTAATGGCAGTCCAATGCTCCACAAAGTGACTGGTAACTGGTGCAGGCCAGTGAGTGAGTCAGAGAGTGTGTGTGTGTGAGTGTGTGTGACAGAGTTCAGTGAGACCGTGGAGGAGAGAGGGGAGAGGGGGCAGAATCGGGAGGGAGTTAAGCTTCCTGACAGCCTGATGGATGAAGCTGTCCTTCAGCCTGCTGGTCCTGGCCTGGAGACTCCGCAGTCTCCTCCCCGACGGCAGCAGCTTGAAGAAGCTTTGCATTGGGTGCGTGGGATCAGCCGCTATGCAAAGGGCTTTTTTAGTGAGACGGGTGCTCTAAATGTCCTGGAGGGAGGGGAGAGAGACACCAATGATCCTCTCTGCAGCTCTCACTATGCGTATTCATGTTTAACATAATTTGTTCATCTTGAAATGTAAGAGGGAAACTTTCATCCTTTTGCTCTTTGTTGTTACACCTAATGACATAATGCCTTATCAGTAGCTATTTAGTGTGCATTCGGATCCTCTTTGACCTACTCAAACAAAATAGGCAAGTGTTCAAACAGTGAAGCGATCAACAGGTTTCTTGTTTTCATGGGTCTGCTGATAAGGATTAGCGCTTTGACACAGTCAAGTCCTGCTTTTCAGCGTTTGAAGTGATTAATCAATTGTTACCGCTTCTGCTCCAGTGTGATCTGTGACGTTAGGCGTCATGTCTAATTTCAGGTTGTGTGAGGATACGAGTGAACGATATTTAACCACTGCTGTGGCTTTAATGGAGTGCATTAAACTTTGACTTTCTTATTCACACTAGTGATTCATTAATGTGGTGCAGTCCTGTTACCCGTTTCTTGGTAAAGCACTGAACTATAACTAACAGTGCTTTCAGTTCGTTTAATTGGCATTCAGAGCCCTGTTGTAGACTTTATTAACACTATGTTGACATTGTATGCTATTAATTTCAGTATGCTGTGAAAATGTCACAATAAGAGCCTGTTTTTTTTTTTTGTTTTGTTTTCTTTGTTTGGTTTGTTTTTGTCCTCCTGCAGAGTGCCCAGTCCCTGTCCTCTCCCATGGGAGTCGTACTCTTGCGGGCCCTTGCCTTCCTAATATGTGCTTTCCTTGCTGCCACAATTTTCTGTGAATTGCCAGACCAGCCTTCGTCACCTGATGGCTCGCAGACATTAAGTGGTGGGGTTGTTCCTCCAAAGCCTCAAGTCCACAATGAGTCTACCCACACTGATAACAGCAGCAGAGTGTCGCCTGTGTGGCAGAGTCTCCTGGAGCTGATCCCAGACAAGGCCATAGAAAATGCCGAGCTTGCGTGGCAGCATGGGAAGGACAACCAGCTGGCTGTAGTCTCTGTTGGCCTGTTAACTTGTCTCACTGGTATCTTCTTAGCTGGACCTGCAAGGTAAGCAGCCACCATTTTATTTGCCTTTGGGTGGGCAGTTCATAGTTCCCAGTTTAATTAAAACAAAAAAACAAATCTTGCTGCATTTCAGGTTGAGGAGAATTGATGCTGTAGCCTCTGTCCTGTGGTTCTTCATCCTGTGCCTCTACATGGCCGAGAGCTACATGACTGATGCCTTGAGCTGGATGTACACAACGAAGCTTGTTGGCGTCTCCCTCTGTTGCCTCGTCAGCTTTGCTGCTGCCGTGGCAACTCGTAAACCGCTGGGCGCACGGAGAGCCAGATACCGAAGGTCAGAACCTGAGCAGTAATGTTCACATTGTATTTGAAACCGTGGATTATACAAAAACATGTCGTCTTTCCGTGAATGCTTCCCATTCATAAGCATCAGATCAAAAAGCATCAATCTAACAAGTGTTATTGGTGTATTTTTAATGTTGTCATTTCTTTTCATTTCTGTCACTGTCTGTTTTTAAACCTTCAATCTTCCAGCTCTGTGTGAGAATGACTGTGATGTTCTGACATGTGAATGATAATCTCCAGATATGGCACACGACCTGAAGCTAGTCCCTTCTCCTTACCAAATCCCACCTTCAGCCACACAGCCACGTGCTGAGCAGGTGCTTGATGCATCAATTTTTGGCAGTTAAAACAATTTTGCATCAGATAATATTGTTACCTCATGGTAGTGCTTTGTCCTTCTGCTTTGAATAATTGTTATTGTCATTGTTTGTTATCTATTCACTGAGAGAAGCAATGAGGAAACATTTCAGTAATCATAATATCATAAAGGTATTATTTATAAGCTTACTCTAATTATTATCAGTTATAAAGTCCTAAGAAGGTTAACAAGTAAACTTTACAGGACCTTCTGACATTTCAACCTATTGGTGTTCTCTATTCAAATGACTGATTATGTATTTAGCATCATTATTACTGCACCATATATGTGAAAAAAATGATGTTTAAATAAGCTCATTTTTGCAACCAGTATATTGGGTTGTTAACATTTTTGGTTTTAGCTACTATTAACTGTGCTTTACACTTCACTAGATTGTTTAAAGGTGTTTTGAATGTACTCGTTTAACACTGTTAAAGCTGTGGGGCTTCTAACTACAACTCACTGCATGAAATACTAATTTGTGTAAACACTTTATACCACACATAAGATGTGGTATTTGCGTAATCACACTCTTTCTCTATCGCTTCACATCACCTACAATTTTTATTGGCGTTGGATATTTTCTAATGCAGCCTGTTCTGGTGTTTTTACCTCATGTCTTTGGCAGCACCAGGAGGTGACGTGGAGCATGATGTGTAGTGATGTTAGCTGACAGAAAATTTGCATGCCTGCAACATCTGCGAATTTTAATCGACATTTACTGTTGTAGTTTATTTATTCATTTATTTATTTATTTTACAATGGTTTAAGTATTTGGCTGCCCGCGTTTGTTATTCCCAAATTCTGCAGTTTTTCTCCTGTCTCCATTATTGTTGTCACCTTGTACCCTTTTGATTTACTTTTAGAACATTCAGTATTCGTCTAAAGTTGCATGATCTTGACTTTAAGCAATTTTTGCAAATACACATTTTCTTTGAACTGTATCATGCAGATTTGGCCGATATTTGGCCTTGCAGTGGCATTAGTTCACCTTGAGACAGTAGCATGAAGTTTCTCAGTGTACTTGGCAGATCGGTTGTTTGTTTCTTAAATCTTCTTTGAGAACTTGTCAGTTCTTCTGTAGATTCCCTTTGTTACTTGTCTCACTTAACACTGAGTCCAGTATTGAAATCAGTTCTCTCCGGTGGTTATTCATTCATCAGCAGGGCTCCTTGCGTTGTCTTGAGTTTTAGATACTCTTACTGGTCACTTCATTACTTACTGATTGCTAGTACCAGTTGGACCCCCTTTTGCCTTCAGATCCATGTTAATTCTTCAAAACAGATTTAAGAGGTGCCGGAAACTTTCCTCAGAGATTTTGGTCCATATTGATATGATAACATCACACAATCTCCCGTTTCACCTCATCCCAAAGGTACTCTATTGGATTGAGCTCTGGTGACTATGGAGGTCATTTGAGTGCAGTGAACTCGCCGTCATGTTCAAGAAACAAGTTTGAGATTATTTGAACTTTTTGACGTGGTCCGTTAAGATGGCGACACTGGTCATAAAGGGATTGACATCCAGCATAAAATCTTGGCCAAATCAAACATGCAGATCATGAACACATTTAGTATTAGGCCTTTTTCCATTACTTCCTACTCGACTTGGCACGACTCGTTCTTCATTACTAAAGAGTACCAGCTAATATGGTTGAGGTCGTTATAGCAACGCGGTGGAACATCCCATGACATCATTTATATGCGACATAACAAAGGTGGACGTCGAGGCGATGTGATACCTGCTGCTCGGCCTGTGGCTTTTTTGTCAGGCTCTGGGACCATGGTGTTGTTTCTCTGTCGTTTCCCTTGTTTCCATGTTACAAAAATGGCGGTTTTCAATTCCGTGAAGGAGATTCTCTCCTGACTCATCATGTGACACCACTGACTAGCTGATCAGTGGTATGCAGTCTGTTGAAATCACATTTTCAGATCGCCTCAGAACCCTGGTCGCTTGGAATACTGGTCAAGTAGGTACCAAAAAAGTGAGCCCATGCGAATCGTAGCCTCAGTTTACGGTTCTTAGCTGTTGGAGATCAGCGATGCTGTAGCCCATCTGCTTCAAGGTTCGGTGGGTTTTGCATTTAGAGATGCTCTTCTACATACCTTGGTTTTAACAAATTGTTTTGGTCACTGCTCCCTTCCTATCAGCTTGAAGAATTATGGTCATTGATCTCTGATTTCTGGGGTTCAACAAAGCTTTTTCACCCAGAGACCTGGCACTCACTGGGCATTTTCTCTTTTTCACACCATTCTCTGTAATGGTTATATTGGAATATCCCAGTATATTAGCAGTTTCTGAAATACCCAGACCGTTGAACAGGTTTGTGTGTGTGTGTGTATCCGGCTGTATGTTTGGGCTCATTGTGACATCGAGGAATGATCAGAGCCCATCAGAGGCCTCTGATGGTGCAGCATGATAAAGATCTGCATATGCAAAGTGTTCAAAGGTTTTGGAGAGTATTTATGTGTACTTCTTTGTGTCATATTTTGATGCTTTTAGCTGTGGGCTCAAAAGTCAAGTTCAAAATAGCCTGTAGGTGACTACCTGACAGGTACTTGGCTTGTTTCAGCATTTGAGGTATCTTGTGTAAGCATCAGTTCCTGGTGCTGCCCCCCCCCCCCATTTCATTTTTAATCGGTGCTCCACTCAGCAACTTCTTGGAGTCTTTTCTCAGGATCAATCTTAAATTGTCCTGCAAAAACTCTAAATGAGGCGATTTACAGCTAAAATGACGACCTTACAGCACTCACAACCGTATTAGCTTCCATTATAACTAATGCTACCTTTGCCAGTATTTTAACAAGTTGATATGTGATAAACACTAATGACCGTTTTAAGTGCACGTGCTAACATTTCATCTAACTTGTTTATTTGAGTTTCATAGTTATGTTTTACTTGTGTTGGATGTAGGGGGTATTTATTTTACTCTGATGTAAGAAGGTGTTACAAAATAATGGGAGACAAGGTGCGTAGATTGTGATTGCTCATCAGTTTTGTAGTGTTGTAACTGTGGGTTTAAACTGTGTTGCGCTGTTCTGTTGAGAGATTTATGTTGTCAAACCAGCGCCTGTGCTGTAGTAGACTTCACATGCTTTGAGTCTAAGATGGTAGATGATTGATCAAGTTATAAACTTGTGTGACTTTTCACACCTGATATACATCAAAAAAGCACAACGCAATGTTGTATAGTGCCGCAGTTTTTAAAAAGAAAAAGTCATACTGGCTGTTTATACTGTGACGTTAATTGCTAACGACTTGAAGGCTTTTTTTGTTTTGTTTTTTGAACTGCCGCATGTGACAAACTGCATCTTAAACTCAAAAGTAACGTTCATCACAGAACAAAACAAGCTGTATTGGTTAGTTGTGTGACGTACAGGGTGTATCAAAAAGAACCATCACGAATTCAAAGCGCTTTAATCCTGCAGCCGTTCACCGATAACGGCCGAAACGCATACCGTTAAAAAGACGGGGCTTGTCGGTTTTAATGCGGTCGCTGGTAGCACCAGCAGCTGCAGTGGCCCCAGACATGCTCATACAAATATGGGAGTTTGACTATCGTTTGGACACATGCCATGCGTCCAGAGGGGGGCCAAATTAAGGGCAACATTGTATGTAAAAATTTTTATATTCAGCCATGTAGTTTAAAATTTACCACAAGCTTTTATGTCCAATATTTAAAACGATAAATAAATAAATCCTTTTGAAACTGAATGATTCGTCTTGCTACACCCTGTATTTGGACCATTGTGTGTACTAAGGGTAAGAAAAAAAGTATTTTTACCGTTTGGTTTGCATGTTTTTTAAATGATATTTGCATAATGTCTGGTTTGAGTGTTTCTATTTCTGCGTGTTATTTTTTTTAGAGAACTCCTGTTTCTACCTGATGAGCTGTATGACTGTAGACCTCTTTGTGTCAAGTGTCTAGCTCTAGAAGCACTATGTTCAAAGTGTTAACTGTAGGTTTAAGCTACTATATGTGACAAATTATTGTACTTCATTATTATACTACTGTTACTATTTATCCCAAGTATGTTTATCTAAATATTTTAGTAGCGTCTGTTGGAGAAACACTTGGTACTTTTTTTAAAAAAAGGACCCGTTGTTATGCGAAATCTTGATACTTTTTTACAGTTTATCACAGTTTGATCACCGACGATGTGTTTATATATCCTGTAACAGCCTCAGAAAGGAGCTCCATCCCTGCTCAAAGGTTTCCTGCAACATGCTCGATGAAACACTTTGCGTTTTGGGTGCTTAAATGGTTCATTTGGGTATCTTGCTTTTAATGATGTGCTCCATTTCGGAGGCTTTGTGGTAATGCTTGCTGTACATGGAATATAATAAACGACTGATAAAAGGAATTGTCTTCTGCTTGTTTTTCCACCAGCATCCTGTCTCCTTCTGCATGTCTCTTTCCAGTCTGTAAAACTTTATTACTCAACTTTGGAGGCAGTGGAAATAATCAGAAGTGACCTGATTATACAAAGAAGCTTTATGTCGCTGCTCTGTGTAGACCCATGAGTGTGTGAAGCGTTTCTCTCGTCTCTCCCCGTCAGCTGCTGCGTGCTGTCACACAGCTGCTGCAGCGTTTCAGCAACAGCCTTGTCGTAGCCTGCCTCCATTAGTGCTGACATTAAGGGGTTGTCAGAGCTCATTTCTAAGTGTGTCCCCAGTTTTCTTCTCGCACTTGGTCTTTAAATCAGCATATGTTTAATTGTGGTAAGCAGGTAAAATTCTATCAGTACCCAATTTCCTCTCCTCAGAAGTATTATGTTAGACTTTCTGTATGTAAGTATTTGTATGTTTTTGCTGCTGTGTTACAACTTTAATTTCAGGTAGTAGACCATTCCGTTGCTCTTGTGTTGCAGATACCTTGCAGGAAGCTCCACAGTCCCTCCTTTGAGCTCCACCGATGTGGCAGACACTTTCATCCCCACTCCGCCCCCTAACCTCTCCCAGCTCATCAACCGCCACCACGGTCGTCACGAGCGGAAGGCTTCCCCCTCCTCTCTGCCCGGGCGTCTCAACAGAGCCCTGTGCCTCGGCACCATGCCCTCCCTCACCAGGACAGGTAGCAAGGGATGTTTTCCCTTTCAGTTTGTGCTCGTGCTGACAGATATTTCTGTGTAATCCTTCTAATGGCTTGTTGACGTTTATCTGTGGTCTAACGGCTCAAAAAATAACATTTCAGCAAAGTGAACCGACACATTTGTGCAAATTAATCAAGTAGCTTCAGGTGTAGGTTGGGTTTAGTATTTGGAATTGTTTGTTTTTACAGTCAGTTACACTGTAGCACTTTGCATGCTCATGAGGTTTCTAATAACGTAGCTCAGTTTTTATGGAATATCAGCTGAAATATTGCCTCTGCTTACACAAACGTATCTACAGTATCTGCATTTCTTACCAAGAGGTCATTTAGGTCATTTATGCTGAAGTGTTTGCATAAATATACATTATTTTTTTAGACACAATGCAATGGAGACAGGATTTTTCAGAAATCTCTGGCACATCTGTGCTTAAATTTCTCAATTTTATTTAAAATGCAAACATTAAAAAATGTGTGTTTGCAGTGTAAAGCGTATGTTTTAGGAGCAGTCGTGGTCCTACAGTAGGCGGCCCATTTGCAGCTGCTTAATCTGACAGATTTGTCACTAATTATTTACTAATATTGTGGATTTTTTGTGTGAAGACTATCAATTTTTCTTTGAATGTGATAAACTAAAACCTGAGTCTCAGCATGAAGTTGTGTAGTTTTACGTTTATGAGAAATGCTGATGCAGGTTTAAGTGAAAACATCAGTTTGTGGTGAAAAGTTTTATTCATTTATTTATTTTTTAATTTTCAGATTCTGGTTACCTGTTTAGTGGAAGCAGACCAGCCTCACAGTACAAAGATTCACAATCTTCAGGTATTGAAAGTCCTGGCGATTCTGTGACCTCTGTTCAGTTTTTCATTGTAAGCAACAGCTCGGTGTTTTTTTCACTAAGACGTTGCTTAGTGAAAACATTTTTCACCGCTCTCTTTTTTGGCACAGACTACTTTTCGCTCAAGTCTGGGAGCCGCCCATCATCCCCGGGTCCCTCCCCAGCTCCTTCGGTAGCTGGTTCTGTTACATCCAGTTCAGGTTCTGCCAGACAACGGCGTCCCCTCATCAGCCCCGCTCGTCTCAACATTGGTGGCCAGAGACTCCGGCTTTTCTCAGCAGAGCCAGAACCCACGCTCATGTTCCCACCTGCGTCTCCATCACATTTCCTGTCTGAGCCGACCCCTTCGGTTTACAGCGGCTGCTTTTCACCCGATGTGTCACCCTTTCAAAGTCAAAATGGCAAGTACACATAAGGCTGACTGTTATAGGAAGACTTCTGGCAATATTTCTTATTTTGTTTGTCTGTTATTCCTGAAACTACCACCAGGTGGCAATATAAACTTTTTTGGGGGGGGGTCCAAATCCACTACACAATGAAACAAATCAACTTGTGAACATGTTTAGATGGTTTGGTTTGTGGTTTAATGATTTTACCTGATTGCCCTTGCAGATTTGAGCTCCTTGTTAAGAGACGATAGTGTGATTGAAGAGGAAGAGAAGCGAAGCAGCTCCTCAGGTTCTTCTGCTTGCCTGGTTGGTACTACAACTCAGTGTCCAGAGGGCAGGCGTTCTCCAAAAGGTAAGCAGTTTGATTTCAACCCTGCAGGGAGATGGATGTATCTATGTCAGAAAATTTAATATTTGTATCATGCCTGTTGGCTAACTGGGTTTTAAAAGATCTCAGTCTGCTTGGGCTGATACATGAGAATGTCTGTGTGTATCATTTGAAGCTGCTTTTGATCTCTGCAGATCTCTACAGTGACTGCAAACAGATTTCCTCTTAAAGCAATTTCAGTTTAAGTGACGGGAACTAATGCAGCATCCCATGTATGAGGGACAGAATATTAAGAACACTGCTACCACACAGCAACCTGTGGGTCTTTGCTTCATTAAAATCAATTCAATGAACTTGATTGTAGTTTCTGTAACTTCTTCTCTATTTGTTCTGATTTAAAGGGGGGGAAGTATTTTGTGACGCAGACACAAAATGTAAAACCAGATGAGGTGGTTTGATAATAGGGCTCATGGCTCACGTTTGCCTTTTCTCTCCAGATTTTGCGAAGCGTCTCATATGGCCGGGGCTTCTGTTTGCAAGCCTGACTGCCAACCTGTTCTTCGGCTGCCTCTACACGTACAACAACTGGAGATGAGTGTCGACAGAGCTGCTGCTGCTGCCCCGTACAGAGCAAGTGTGCCTCTGGCCCCTTGACTAACCTGTTTTTCCTGCGCAACGAGAGGACATACAGCAGTGCAGGAAAATATCACCTCTCTGGTGCTTTACCTACTGTTTGCCGATGCAAATTGCAGATGTCAGAAGAACTGTGCAGTAAAATCAGATCTTATATTTGTGAGTCATTAGTGCTCAAACGTGAAATGGGTTTTGTTTTTGCCTTTTGATCACTGCTCCTCTTACACAAAGACAGGTGCAAATGATAAGAAGGGGCGAAAAACAAAAAAAAAGATGAAATTGCACTGATGGCTTTTTAAAACCTGCGCTGTGAATTGTGCAATAAACATGTACTGTTCAGTCGACGCTGCTTGGGCACAAAGTCGCGTCTTACCTACTTACACTGACCGAGTGCATTACCTCCCTCAACTGAACATCGCTGGATCTCTACAGCAGCCAGAAACTGGTAAATGTTAAGCGACATGTTTTCTTGTGGTTTAGGTTTTGTTTTATTGGTATTTGTGCTGGTGCCATTACATGTCAGCTGAGGAAAGTAAAAAGTGGTGCTCCGTTATTGTTGGCCTATTTAGGGTCAAAATAATTCCTAACATTTCCATCATAAACATTTCTCAGCAGTTCACTACAAAAAGGGTTCTCACCAAAGCGATTCAGTTTCGGTTCTTTCTTACTGTAAAGCTGTTCATAAGCAAGTTTGTAAGTGTGACAGCGCCTAAGGTCAAGTGTGGTTTAAAAATAAAAATAAAACATTTCCAGTATATGGAAGAAATTATGTTTGCTGTCTCTCTGTCTGCACAAGCAAGCCGCAGAGAGGGAAGTTTTCCTGCCAACTCAGCTGTGAACTAATTTATACGTTACTTTTGTTATTACTCATAGTCAAGCATGTACGTTATTACAGATTGGAAATATTTTTGCACTTGTTTTTCTGAATTGGCGGACGTGTTCTACTTTACGTGATTTAAAAATTGTTTGAAATTGAGAGCACGGATGTTTGATTGTTATTTGTGTGCATGTTAATCAACCGATTCTCAGAAAACTTGTGCATTTTTAGACTCGCAAGCTGCAATTAAATAGGTTTGTGTTTCTTTTGCATGTGATGCAAAACAAAAACCGTATGAAATTTGGAAAGATTTTGTTCTGTTCAGGTGATTATTGAATTATTAAGTGAGTAATTTGACTTTGTTGCAATATTAAGTTTACTTATTGGTTTATGCAAAGTTACTTTGAACCAAAGTTATAAATTATTACATTTGTCTGGCAATAGTTGTAGAAAACTATCAATGGACGGCTTTCTAATGATTTGTAGTGTTCATTTTAATCATTCAGTGTTGTATGCAGATATTTGTGCTTGACTTTTTCTTTTTTCCTGACTCTAAATTGACTCAGTCATTGAAAAAGTATGAAATGTGCTAAAATCTTGATGCTTTCTTAAATCCCAGTTAATTTTCTCTGGAATGGGCAAGCTATCATTATTTTTATTCACTTGAAAGTCAGTTTGTTTGAACATGTATTTGAACTTAACTGTTTTGTTTCGCAGCCTACGTCATCAGTTTTTAAAATCAGAGGTTGTCTAGTTGTTATTCCCTTGTACTAAGCAACACGTTTGATCTGTAATTGTGGAACAACAGTGGTTTCATGTGGACCTGTGCTTTTTTTTTTTTTAAATAAATAAACAAAATTCTTTCCCTAATTACCTCTGTGTAATTACACCTGCTCTATCAAAACAGATGTTACAAAATATTGCCAAAAGATATTAGCTCATCTGCCTTCACACACACACACACACACACATATGAACTTGAGTGAAGTGCCATTCTCAATCCATAGGAAAAGCTTTCCATCAAGTTCAGGAGTGTGTTAGGGATTTTTGACGTTGGATGAGAAAGCCCGGCTCGCTGCCTTCACTTCAATTCAACTTAAAGGTGTTGTGTCGGGTTGGGGTCAGGACTCTGTGCAGGCCAGTCAAGCCAGACTTGCTCATCTGTGTCTTTATAGACCTTGCTTTGTGCAGTGATGGTGGTCATGTTGGAACAGGAAGGTTTAAGAAAATATTCTGCATACCTAGCTGCTCCATTTTATACACATGGGGCCATGATTGAAACTTGTGTTCAGTGTGCTTCCAAATGTTGTGCCTTAGCCTACCTTAAGCTCGCCCCCTTCTGGCACTGTTAGGCATTGTCTGAGTCTTTAAATATTCTGATCTCTGGCCTGCCTCAGCAAACTGAAGCTTGCACTGAAGTGTTAAAACATATGATTATCTTTAAGGGTTGCTATGGCAATGAAAAGCTGAATTTACACAGCTGATGAGAGATTAACTGTAAGTGGACTGCAGGCAGCGGTCAAGGGTGAAGGAAAGAGTCTTGTAGGAGGGAAACTTCGATTTTATAGCCACAAATTCACTCCACTATAACCATGATGGGTTGGGATCTTTTGTTTTTAAGGTAAATGTGTGTGTACCCTTACATTATAGAGCCACCATATACTTCTTTTCATCAGAACATTTTCTTTTTATTAGTTCTAAAAAGGCTTTAGGTATAAAAAAATAATTATTTATGACCAAATAATACCATAAATCATGCCATTATATCTTTCTGACCTATCATGGGTAACTTTATGACTCTTTCTAAAATAACTTGCACATAATAACAACATGAATTATGTTTGCGCTCTGATCGTAATGTGTTGTTTTCTTGTCCAAAGTTCAGAAATAGCCATCTTCATATCTCATTATTCATCATCTGTGTAATTCTTTATTTCCTTCCCTTTAAGCCCTGAGCTGTACTCCTCCACTTTTGTTTTCTCCACTTTCATTGCAAGTTAAGTTTTGATGTTATTTTTGGTTCTTCCTTTTTCCAGAGAATGGACGACCCATTCCGCGTTAACGTCAGATAAGTTATTTTGTTTTTTCCTCTCTGCACATCATCTCACATTTAATCTTCATTAATCAAATTATCATCTTAAAGAAGGGAGCCTAAGCTTAACACTGAGTCATTGTTCAGAATAAATGGTGAAATACAGCAAATGTAAACGGCAAACGTGTTCAAGATTGCTCATTGCACCCTCTGTAACAACCATGACCCTACAAACCTGAATGCTGAATTAATCAAACAAATTAAATTGTGCAAACTTGTTTCAAATCTTTTAAGTGATATTTTCTCCTTTTTGAATTTTAGAAATTCAATATTTTTTGATTAACTTCAACCATTTTGCATTGAAGTTGGCATCACTCACAAGTACATTTTCACTCTACTTACTGAACGAGTGAGAGGAAAGCAATCGACATGAAACCTCTTAAGCAGGGACCAGACTCCAATCTGGACGCCAGTGACCAGTTATAGTACACCAAAATAAATAAGTTATAGATTTCTGTAATTTTAAACATTTACTTCTTAAAATTTAAGCCCAAATAGATGTTTTGACAGATATCTTTGTGTTGTAATAGCACTTCATTTTCTAAATAACATATCTCAAAGTGGGTCATATATGACCCGTGATATGAAAGGAGTTTAACCTCCCTGCACCACTGTCTATGTTCACTTTTTTTTTTAAACAAACACAAAACTACCCACAACATTTTCTTATTTCAATTCATCATTTGTAAGTTATGCTTTCTTAATCCCATGGAAAACATGAATGAAAGTAACATATTTTTTAATTGAGCTGACTTCATCATTTTAAATCCAATCAAAAGCTACATGCAGAAGCAAGTCAACATATTTAAACTGTGAAACACTGGAAGTTTGTTATGCTGACTTCATCACTAATTATGTGCTGATGTTCTGCAGATATGATGCTTAAAATGAGAAGCAGCTTTTCCATCTAGAGCAGTGTGGTAGAATCTGACTGGTTGCATTAGATCAGACACTTTTAGAAATAAATGCATTTCTTTGAGTCACTGCAATTATATTGAGACATTTTGTAGATTTAGGAAATGAAACTTCTATAAATTACTAAAATCTAATTTTAGTTACTAATGCTGCTGTTTTTCTCCTGTGACACAGCACTTCTCTGGACTCATATTAATTGCAAAGCACCGGACTGTAGGGGTCTGCGGGTCTACCCTACAGTGCCTGACAGAACATTTTCAGTCAGCAAGAGCAGTTTCTCATCCTCTTTGCTGGAATCCCCTGTGCACTCCCTCAAAGATTAATCTTAGGTCCAATCCTTTCACAGCACGCTTCCTCTTTTTCAGATCATTCAGACACGCCGCATGAATTTCACGGCAAAGGGTGTGAAATACATGCATCAAAAGCCCCCTTGAAACTGCAGGTGGGGCTAACCAAGTGAAAAATACTAAATTAAACTAAACCGAATAGATATGTTTGCATCCAAAGAACAAGAAGATGAGTTTCCTGATGCTATTGTGCTTACCTTTATTTAATTCAATCCAATTTGGATCCTGTTTTATTCTAGATAACTAAAAAAAGTGCTATCATGAGCTATGCTGCCTTTGTTTGTACTTGCTGCTTATATATCTGCCTAATAAACTGCAGTATAAAATTCTATAACAAGCTATAATAAGTGATTCATGTCCAGTTATTTACTAATCAGTATCTCTCAACTATCCCCTACCCCCAAATAATGTTTATTATTATAATATTTGGAATAAAATTCCAGCTATAATAAAAAAAATGTACTACTAGCTATAGTAACCATGTGCACATAATATAGTATTTTGGCTTTTTTTCTGTCTTTTTTTCTACTTCTATTTTTTAATATATCTCTAATTGACCTTTTCTTCTTGTGCTGCTGTAACAAGTGAATTGGCTAAAGAGGAATCAGATCTGTTACCATTAATTTTATGTGTCATCTTTGATGCTGTATGTTTTTATATTTATTTGTTGTTATGTGTTTTCTTCTTGTACTGTGAATTTTCATGTTGTAATTTTACATATTGCTGTCTGAACCATACTGCTGTACACTGTCTGATGTTGTGTTAACTTTCCTATTTATTTTTTATTTTTTTGCTCTGACCTGGCAGGTGAAAAGTGACATGTTGTTCATTAATATGCACTGTTCCCTTTAAATAAATCAATTGAATTAAAATGTATATACCAAATACAACACCCTTAATGTAAGGTTTCCTCTTCTTTCCGCTTCTTTTTAAAATGTTTTACTCAACTATTGCAACCAAACTGGGCTCATCTTCAAATCTCTTCTCATCTCTTACTCAATTTTAGTTCCACAAAAACTACATTGGGTGTCTGGAGAAGTCACGAAACTCACAGGTAGCATTTAAATCTCTTTTCATCTGTGTCTGACCTCACGTGAGATGATCTTTAAGGGCAGCAGCAGAGTTTTGGCTGCAGACTGTAAAACCATTTGGGGAATCTTATGAGTCAAAGTGATGCAAAGAAGCTCTGAGTATCGTGACTAGACGGCGAACAAAGTGCTTTAACGTGGGTGAACTCAAAACCAAATGTGCTAAATTATGCCAGCTGGAAAACACGACTCCTTTTCAGCACATTTTATTACATTTTAATCACATCTAGGTGATAGACTTCTCTAGTGGATTGAAAAAAAAAGAAGAAAACTTTCATTTTCTACCTGAATGTGAAACTGGTGGGGATTTCTGTCACATAAATGAGCCAAACCGATGTTAAACAGCGGCTTTCTCTGAACCACAGAAATGGGGACCTGATAGTACTGACAAGCCACTTTGCTCTGTCGTATATTACACAACCCATTAAGAAACAATAAGAGAAACAGCATATGAATCAAAAAAGAAGCACGAGCTCTTAAGAACGCACAGAAAGGAAGTCAAGACCCTTTTCCTGATGCACCACAGAACTGTGGGTAAGCTTAAAGACGGTAAACAAGGCACACACGTCTGAACATCACGTGATCAAACTACATGTGTTTATATGATGACTGTAAAAGTTTCCTGTCTAAACTTTGTTGGTGTTTTTTTGTTTTTTTTTTATTGTGCCATGTGTTGGACTGCCTGATTAACGGCTATACTTTCAGTTTTATCAAAACTGTAACTCTAATGTTTTCTTAATTTGAGTTTAATCTTGAGTTGCCATCAGATTCGAGATGAATAGCGCATTTATCAGGCAGCTACGAGATTCAGCTCTGCAGCTTGTTTACTGTCGAGGGGTTTTTCTGGCTCGTAGTTGAAAAATAGTTCCGTTCGGGGCAAAGGGTGGGAAGCATTCATGCTTTCAGTCTGCCGATCTGGCCAAACAGTTTCTCTTCTGCACAATCACTTCCTGTTTTTTTGTTGTTTTTTGGGGATTTTTTACCAGCTGGTCTGAGGTGAACTCACAAACACATATTTGTGTGTGTTCTCTAAATACTGATCAGAATCTTGTAGCTCTTGAGTGCTCAAGACAGTAGCCTCTCATTAAACAGGAAGCCAACGTATCTAGCAGCACCAGACCACAACTCAGAAATATCAACACCTGCAAACCAAACTGAACAAACACAACTGAGATCATCTATTTATTTGCATGTTATGTGACTTGCTAAGAAAAAGTCTGGCACAGAATTCAGAGAAAAGAAAAACCTGTTTTGTCTGTTTGCTAATGTTAGTTAGTGAACAGTTGTAAAGTCACGCTGCTGTTGTTGTTGGCCCCTGCATTTCCCCTTTCTATGGTAGTACAACCGCCGTGGTTCGGGATCCACTTCCATGATGAGCGCGGTGTCTTTGTTCACTGATTGTGGTAAAGCTTAAGTACAAATAGTCTTAAACAGATATAAGAAAACAGGAAGGCAGGCTTCCCAGCAAGATTTTCACTTTGACAGAAGACGGCAACATTTCAAGAAGAAGAAAAAAATTGTCTGAAGAAACACGATTAATTTTGTTATTTAAGATGTTTGACTGGCTGCCAGCTGGAATCTACTGTCTTTCCTCCCCCACAAAATATCTGCTTCTTTACATTTATTTGCAGCTATAAATTCAGACATAAATAACTGGGAATGTACTGAATTAAACTCTGTGTGAATTCCAAAAACTAAAAGCCTCGTCTGATCTATTTTGGCTCGTGAAACTCGCAAAAGTAGAAGGAAATCAAAAGAGGAAATAACCTACTTAAATTTATCTTTGTTCATTTAATAAATTACTTATGTTTTATTACCCTCACTGAAAGGTTGGCAAAGCTTTCCTAATTTGATGATGTTGCCAAATCAAGAGGCAAAATGATGATTTCATTCATTAATCTAAAGATTTATTACATGAATAACTGGTTAATTAGTTTGTCTATAGAATAAGTGAGACTGTTTTTTTCTCCTTAAAGCCAAAAAGGTTGCATTGGACTGCTCTTTAACTTCTATACCATCATTGAAATTAAAGCATCAGCTTACAAACTATGTCCCTATTACTCAAAAATATGTCTCGTTCATGTCACTCATTCATGAATGAAACAAGCCAAATGTTGCATCCCTCACAAGATTTTCAAATATTTCCCCTCAGGAGGGGGGGGGGATCATTTTGTGTATCCACATTGTGGTATTGCTACTTTGAAAGATTTCCACCACTACCGCTACCTTCCAAATCCCACGTTGCCTTTGTAGTCACGTGTGACAACGCGTTGTAACACACACACACACACACACACACACACACACACACACATATATATATCTTCTCCAAAATGAAAGAAATAATAGTTTCCCATCGACTCGGTGACGCACTGAGTCCTCCTCTTATTTAACATCGACAGAATTATTAAACATCTCTTTCATCACAGGCTTTTACTCACGCAGGTGCTCCCCTGCTGCCTGTATACGGAAATTAAATCAGCCTTAATAGCGTGAAAGTTCCAGAAAGTGACACCAAACATGCCCTCATACCTGCTTGCGACTAATTCGGCTTCTACTTAAATTCTTATAAATTGGTTTTAGCTAATTGTTTCATTCTTTAGCTTGAAATATTTTTTTAAAGTCTCCTACATACATCACCTAAGACAGGAGGAGGGCGGGAGGTGGAGAGAGCGGTGTACTTTCACTTCGCGCAAACTTTTGGCGGACGGTCCCTTGGCCCGCGCGCAGAGAGAGAGAGAGAGCGAGAGAGCTGGTGAGGCAGCGCGCAGCCGCTCATCCGTCAGGGTCAGCGCAACATCAGCGCCCCACTGATTGACAGCGCACAGCACCGAGGCAGGGAGGCACTCCACTGCTTCACAGGAGCCGTACGAGCGCTCGGATTTACAGCACCTCACCCTGCTCATCTCCTCCTTACGGATAGATCCTGCAGCCGCCGGATCTGAGCGACCCACGTCTCCGTGATGTTCCGTCTTCCATCTTCACTGCGATAAAAAACAACAAAAAGAAGAAGACGGGGGGAAAAGGGGGGAAAGCCATGAAGAGATGACCGGGTTGTAGAGCTGACAGGCAAGTGTGTGCGCTAACAGGTTGGCAAGGCTTTCGCCATGACACAAGTTTTACTGACAACGGCGCAGCGTCACGTTTGCGTGTTGGATTGGATGCGCCGTATCTTTTTATTTCCATTCTAGCCTTTCATTTCAAAATATACAGATATATCACAGCGTATCTGACATCCATCCGGTCCTGTGAGCTTCATTTTAAAAGCTTAACATTTATTTATTTATCATTGTTTAGGCTGTGGGCACAAGTCAGCCTACATCTGTTATTCACATGCAGCGCACACAGCGCAAGTTTCCTCTTACCAAAGAAAATCAATAGTGTAGAATTACTTTACGTTGCAAACCCTACTTGTTCTCGTTGCACACACACTTCGTTACATTTGCGGGAAGCAGAAGCACATTTCCATTTTTCTGATTTGCATTTTATTCAGCAGATGTACCAGAAAGCTGAAGTTTCTTTAAGCGCCGTTTCACCTGATTTGACCCTTGAATATTTCCTTTTGATCATTAAAGGCAGAACTGCACGTAGTAAACGTGATAGAAGCACTCAGGTCGTCTTAATCTTTTTTTTTTTAAATATCTGTGTGCTCTTATATCACCATCAGGAGGAAGGGGATCAGGTGCAGGCCAGGCCCTTCAATAAGCTACCATTCATTCACGTTATTTACAACCTGCACGTCCTCTTCCTTTTTCAACTACAACCTCTTAAAGATGCATTATCCAGTGTTTTGGGAACAAACAGCAGACAGCTCATGCAGGGACACTTGTTAATAGTGGACATATTAACCCCGGCTGTGCTTGCTCTGTGTGTGGACAGCCGGCTCGTGTTCTGGTGAGCAGCAGAGGAGCTGGCAGTAAATGAGAGGCCGTCACCATGCCCCCAGGGAAGTATGGGATGCAGGAGGAGTGGGAGAAGGAGGGGGACCAGGCGATCAACATGGACTTCCTGCTGCCTACTGGGATCTTCCTCAAATTCCCCGTGTCTCGAAACGACACCATCAAAAGCATCAAAAAGGTACCGTGTCCCTCCCACCCCAACCCAACGCTCACATGCATCGGCATCTGCTTTTAAAAGGGTCTCTGAAACCTCAACTCCTCACTGATATGTGGATGTGTAATGTAATCACACGTTGCGTCTATTATTAGAGAGCACTGTATTTCCAGGAGACTGTAATTGATTGACTGCAGCATAACAGCTCAGACGCTCAGACTGCAAAATCTTGTTGTCAGTCACAATAATACGCTTTTAAACAAATTGGTTGACTTAATGTTTTCTTCAGACATTAAACTAATTAAAACGCAGCCCCCGCTCAGACAATGCTCCCCGGTTCTGATGCTTCCGACAGAGAGGGAGCTTGCAGCTTTCCTCCCTGGGAAACACAGCCAGCACTCTGCCGAAGCAGATCTGCTGTTAAAATGTGAACGTGCTGCTGAACGGGCCAACACTTCTGCCACTACGGGCTGTTTGATTTAGCTGCGTTAGGTAATGATACTCATGGATGCTGTTAGGATGATTAATAGATGAAATGGCCCTCCAGTCATTGCTAATTCACTAGAAATTTTAGGAAAGCTTTAGAAACAATGATTTTCTTGCTTTATTTCAGCTCATTAGATTAATCAGAGGATCATTTGCTTTTGTTTTAATTTTGAAAACAGTAACTGGACAGTCTTGGTTTTTTTTTCTCATGAAAACTGGGCATGGCAGCTCATCAAAACTGGGGCTCTTGTGTTCATTTATCCCTCTTGTCTCTTATTTCAGATGGTTTGGAAAAATGCGAGAAGTGAGGCCCTGTTCTGTGGACTCGGCGATCCTGATGGATACGTCTTCACCTGCATCAACGAGACGGCGGAAAGGGAAGAGCTGGAGGAAGAATCGAGGCGCATAAGTGATGTGCGGCCCTTCATGTGTGTTCTGAGGCTGGTGGCGAGGGAGGGCGACCGGGTGGAGAAACTCACCAACGCCCAAATCAGCCTGTTAATTGGCAAAGGTGGGCCTCTGCAGTGTCTATAGAGGGTTTTTTTTGTTTGTTTTTTTTGTTGTTTGCTTTTAAGGGTTTGTGGTACTGTTCTATGAGATGAAATCAGTCATGATTACAGAGAAGAGTTCTTGTCATTAAGCTATAGAGATATTCCAGTCTGGCTCGAGTCCCCTGAATTGCTGCCCAGTCTACTAGATTTCTCAGAGTCAGACAGAACAAGTGACTGTATGCATTTAAAAAAGAGAAATGAAATGAGAGTTTCTGACTTGCAACACTCATCCAGATAACGTCTTAATGTTTGCACAGCAGCTTTGATCTCATCCACTTGTCACCATTACTGTGGCTCTGTTATGTTCTTAGTGCCACAAAAATGTCTTCTTTTGCTCAGTTGTTGATCCAGACCCCTGCAACAAGCGCCACAGCACACTTACAGCATGAGAACTGATGAAAAGTTGCTGTGGTTGTAGTTTTGAAGCCTTGGTTTGGCAGAGTTAAAATGCTAATTGGAACAAAAGTATTCTTATTTTTCGGAGACTAGAAAGTTAGCATAATAACACTTTGCTCAAAAGAAGGAACTATTAACAAAAAAGCATTTTCTTTCTGAGTTACCGTATATCCACGATGCTAATCGTCTTTTTTTTTTTTTTAACAAGTAAAGCAGGTTGCTGGCTAGCTATAAGCCAATAATGTCAAATATAAAGCCTAGGGGCCAAAATCTGACCAGCAGAGATTTCAATCTGGCCCGCTTCACAGCTTTGAAAAATGTGAAGGTTTTACAGCCATTGCCGTTCATATTACACAAAAGTAATCATTAAATGACAGAAACCTTCTTGTTTTTTCACTGCTGTAGGAATTTCTGGTTTTTACAGTAGGTTCACAGTAATTAAAACTAATTATTCTGTGAATTAACCAAAGATACTATAAGCTAATGTAGCTAACCTGAAAAAGTAGGGCTCGGCTAGGCTAACTAGCTAAAGCTAATTTATTTGTTTAGCAACCCCCCCCCTATATTCTCATGTATTCTGAATATATTATGAGTGTAATGATAATTATTCTTTAGATAGTTATAATATGATTCCACTCATATTTTACGTGTAATTAACTTTTGAAAAATTCAGGGATAAAGTTTTCAAATACACAGACTTAAAGCTAAACGTGGCTAATAGCATTGTTACATTTTAGCCTATGTTTCTTATAGATTTAGTCAGTGAAAATGTGCTATTCTGATGGCATAATTTCTTTTCTGTGTTTTCTTTATTCATCTGAAAGTTTTTCGTGTTTCAGTTAATTAAATGATAAGCTAAGTTCTCCTTTTACTTTTTAACCAACTTTCCAGGTCTGCATGAGTTTGAAGCTCAGAAGAATGACGAGGTAAATGAGTTTCGGACCAAGATGAGGGCGTTTTGCGAAGAAAAGGCTCAAGATCGACAGAGTCTGCCCTGGCAGAAGTGGATGGAGTACAGCTTCCCATGTGAACTGGAGCCATGCTGCTCCCTGCCGCAGAGCCTCAAGACAAAAAACAGCAAGAAGATCTTCATTAATGTCAAGTTTGAGGCTTCTGACGTGAGTTCATCAGTTGTTGTTTTTTTAAGTTGTCATGAGTCATACAGTCCAGTTTGTTCAAACTAATCAAATCTAATGTTCTGGTATGATGGGGCAGCAGGGAACCCGCAAAAAGCAAAGTAGCTTTGATTGGAAAAACTGTGGTTCCACCTTGTGCAGACACATTGTGGAGGTGATTTTAAGTAAATGTGATCACCTTTGGAAAGCCCCCTCCCACACCATAAACACTACCTTCAAAACAACACTCAGGAACAAGCAGCAATTTTAAGATTTTCTGTAAAGCCGTACTCTTCATTTGAATGACGTTGTCTGTTGCTCTTACAGGAAAGCTTCATGCTACAGCAGGACCCTCATGACCTCCCCTTGGTTCTGATGAAGAGCGCTCTGAAGAAGAAGGCTACAGTTTTCCGCTTAATGCGACAGGAACCTGAAGATTACACCTTACAGGTCAACGGGAGATGGGATTTCATCTATGGGAAACACCCACTGTGTCAGTTCAAAGTGAGTTAATCGAATAAAATAAACTCTTGGAGCAGAAAATTGTGTGAAAATGCAGCATATAAGTTGTTTTTTTTTACTTTATCACTTTAATTATTTCCCTTTTTTCACAGTTGGTTTTGTTGGTTTAATGACTCAGTCCCATTTTTGTTTTTTCCCCAAATTCTGGACTGGAAATTTTAGATGTTCGTATTGTGGCTTTGAGGCAAATCCTGTGTAGGTTTGTCAAATTTTATTTTGGGTTTGTGTTTTTGTTGGATGATAATTCTCAAGAGTCCAATTTTCTTTCAGGCTCATTTTCTGCCATGATAGCTTTTGTATTTCGCTTCTAGACGAGTTGCAGAGAGACATAAAAATGTGCTAACAAATAATCAGCACAGATGTCATTTTTCTTTCTGTTTTGCCACAAAGAAGTGTTTCAGAGGGCAACTAGGGGGCCTTTATCCTCCTCGTTCCTGTGGGCATGTGCTAGACTCAGTATGAACTATTCTACCTAATTTATTTCATATCAGCGTCCGTCTTTAAAAAAAAGAAATACACATGCTCTTTGACATATTAACCCACAGCGCCTTTAAGATGAAGGTTTATCTATTTATTCACAAACTGAAAAACGAACTGTGAAAAGTTGGACTTTCTCTGCTGATCTTTGTTGAAACTGTGAATTGCATTCTCTATATTCTAGACAAGCTGTTGTTTTCTCTGTGAATGTGTGCGAGTTTCTGTTTAGTGTCGTTTGTCTGCGTTCAGCCTGTGCAGGTGGGTCCATAATAACTGAAATGACTGTCGGTTAGGAGTAGGCTAAGTCAAGATTTTGGTGGCCGGAGACTCCACTGTTGATTTTGAAACTCCAACTACCTGCAGGGGTGACTCATATCTGTATAGCAGCCCTGCAGAAAGGAACTGCATCCATCCACACATAATGAGATTTGAGCTGCATTAACCTACAGCAAATGAACAGCCTTCAGGAGCTAACCAGCGCTATCAGAACACTGGGAAATATCTGTGGGTGAACTGACTGATGGCTGTGCCAGTAAATCTTCTGTTGTCTCTCTCCTCAGTACATCTTCTCGTGCTTGAGAAATAGCCAGAACCCCCACCTCACCATGGTGCACTACTCCACCGTCACCAAATGTCAGGAGGAGCAGGGCAGAATGTGCAACCAGGTGTACAAGAGTCGCTCCTTATCCAGACCTCCTCCTCTGCCACTGAAGAAGGTAAGAGGTCAGGCGGTAGCTGTCGTTCATTAAAAGAGGAGCACATGCTCTTGTTTTCCCCCTTTTCTCTTTTCTTGCAGTTGTTACTCGACTAGCCTGCGGACTTTGGCACACTTGAAATAAGCCACGCAGCTCGGTGTAGATAATTTACATCTGACGGCTTGTCTTTCATTTGCTGTAGTTGCGCATGCAGCATACGTTGGAACTGCTTTAGCATAATAAAAAATATCGTTTTATAATGTTTTGAAACGTTTATCTGAAGCTCGTCAGATAAGCAGCTAAAAATCTTTTGGCAGTTGTCTTCAGTTAGAAAGTCCCCCCCCCCAACTTTCTTTTGAAAGTAGATGTTACTTTGCGTCTACCCTCTTTTCGTTTTTTTGAGTTGTGGCCAAACAGGAAATTGGAGCAACCGTGTGAATGCAAGGCAGTGAGAAATTAAATTCCCTTTTTTCCTCTGACTTCTTCCTACAGCAAAACACCTCCTCTCTGTGGTCCATCAATGAGCCTTTCCACATTCACCTGGTGCAAGGCAAACGAGTCAATGCAGACGAGGGAATGAAGGTCGGTGTGGTTTTGCGTGGGTTTTCTCTCACTTTGCTGCTCAATGAAATGTGGCATTCACTTGTTTACCAATATCTCAATTTCAGTTGTAGGAACAGCGGGGCTGACATGTAAATGACAAGGGGGGTCACATGGTACAGACCACACATTTCCCATAATTCATCAAGGCGGTTGGTTAAAACTTCAAAACAGGAAGTGGGGAGTGTCTATCTGGTTTTTACGTCTCATTCTGAGGCCTAGATTCTAAGAAAAAAGACAGACTACATGCTCTCCCTCTTTCGCTTTCAAATGCACTTCTTTTTTTGAAGGCGTTGCATGTTACTATTGCAGACGGGCTCCTGACCTATCTCAAAATTTGACAACTGTCAGTGAGCGTACGAGAACAGCCAAAGGATGTGGAAACATCCGCTGATACTCCATGCTCACCCTTCCGTGTCAGAAGAAAGAGTGAAAGAAAGAGTGGGAACTCTGTTAATGTGTGTCTGTCTTTGTAATTCTGTTTCATAAGTAACTACATTACTGTTTGGATGGGTTATTAAGTGCAAGTGCACTCCTGGGTGCTGCTGCCTTAGAGCATCATGACTCATGACTAATTTTTCCTGCCGCATAATTATCAGTCATGTCTGTGGATGTCAAGCAGAGGTTTGAAAACACATCCCCTGGAGGGAAGGGGGGAAATCAGCTCATATATTTTGTAAATGTTAATTCGGACTATCTTGATTTGGCGAAAGACAGGAGCTTAATGGTCGTGCAGTATTAAATTACGTCTCTGGCGGTTGTTTTTTCATTTGTGTCTGACTCTGCACGGAGACCTGTTTGCGCTTACGAATGTGTAAACTCTTTGACTCATAGCTCGAATTACACAGGAAACTCTGAATCATCTCGTGAAGTCTGTAAATCTTCCACAAACAATCACCTTCACACTAAAGTGCTAAAGTCTTCGGCTTCCAAACCACATGTCTTGCCTCCATCTAATCACTACTGTGTATCTGTGGTTCCCCTGCAGCTTGTAGTGCAGGCTGGTCTGTTCCATGGCAGCGAGCTGCTCTGTAAGGTGGTGACGAGCTCGGAGGTGACAGTGAGCTCCGAGCCGCTGTGGAATCAGAAGCTGGAGTTTGACATAAACGTGGCCGACCTGCCCCGCATGAGCCGCCTGTGTTTCGCGCTCTACGGCGTCATTGAAAAGACCAAGAAGCCCCGCGGCACCAAAAAGAAGAACAAGAAAGCGGTGAGTGTGTCAGTAACTCGTGGTGCTTTTGGGGTCTCAGCGTACTACTCGTTCGATTGAGCAGGCCAGTGTTTTGGGCTGGTGGTGTGAATTTGTTCGCAAGCACAAACAGATCTGTTTCCTCTCTTGTGTGTAGTGCGTGTAGCTTCTGTGTGGGTCTGTTGTTTCTGCTGCGTCGGGTTGTGCAAGTGTGCTTAGTGGCAAGGCTGCGGTTAACACTTCATCCGCTTCAGCCCTTTTATCTGCACATCGGTCCAAGGAAGGAAGGAATTGGCTAACATTTTCAAGGAATTCTAAATTCATCTTCACAGCCCTCATCTCTCTCTCTCTCTCACACACACACACACACATATATATACACTGAGCGTTTTACCTTCTAAATTTACATGCTCGCTGACAGCTTAGAGGGGGAGGGGGATTAAGACATTACAAAGCAATTTTATCTACAGCAGGGCTTTGCAACATTTTTTTGATTAACAAGCATGAATTCAGAAAAGCCAACAAAGAGAAAGGCACAAGAAAGGTGCACACATTAAATCCATGTAGTTGGATTTACACCTGCAACTCTTCTAGCTGTTTTAACAATTGTTCAGCTGCATTTTCAAAGGTTTATTCTGCTGTAAGGGCTGCAGCAGAAGACAAACTCTCTCTTGGATTGACTCTTTGCTAGTATATCGCATTACGACAAAAATTGAATGAGTGAAGGAGTGCACTAATGGGCCACGCAAACGGCTACATTTTTATAAAAGATATATATCAAACTGAGGATTAAAGACCTACTTCTCACTGATGTTTTAGGCAAACAAACACAACACAGGATATATATATATATATATATATAAATATGTGTGTGTGTGTGTGTGTGTGTGTGTGTGTGTGTGTGTGTGTGTATATATATATGAAACAAAGAAACCTCACTGCACACAAAGGCACACGTGCGCCTACAACAATAAGCATGACAGACAGCTTTTATATATAGCTTTGCATACATTTATACATGGCTGGCAAAGCATGCAAAAATCATGTGAAATTACATTTTGAAGAGTGGAGCACATAGTAATAATGGTGATAATATAAAAAGCATTGTAATCATTTGCACGAAGCTTTACCGCTTATGATGAAGTTTTATTTCTAAACAAAAAAAATCATAATAATTTGTGGTTTAAACTAGTGGTTTAACACTAAGATAAGCACATAATTGTTTAGCTACAGCTCCATCATTGAAAATAATTAGTATTGACTAAGAAGTATGTGATACCAGGGCGACACTTCAGTGTAATTGTTAAACTGAAAAATTAAGGCTGATCAGGACACCTGAAGGTCTGCGAGGCAAACACTCCAAGAAAGAGTAATTTGTTTGCCAAAATCCAGTCAGTAACTGAACGCTGGTTTAGCTGACTGGGTTCAGCAGGACACCTGTATTTTGTTTGGCTAATGCAAAAAGTTCAGATCTGCCCAGAATCCAATTACAGTGTGTCTTCCCCTGTGTCCTGACACAAGGAAGGCCCAAAAATATAGTTTAAAAAAGCACAAAATGTAGATACTAATGACAATAACACCTGATCTGACATCAATGCACCAATTATCTTTAAAACATTTATTACATTAACTGCTGAATCAGTCATTCAACTGACAGAAATTCATGAGCAGCTACTAATTATGAGTAATTTAAGAGAATTTATGCTTTTATTTTCTATATAACAAGAAGTTTCCAGCATAGAGAGATTTTTAAACTTTTAACCTGAGGGGAAAAAAAATACTTTTGATAAAATTAATGCCATACACATTTCTGTTTATGGTCGAAATGACAAATGTTTGTTAAAAAAGCTCCACTCGGCATGTTACTAGCAAACAAATTACCTCTCATTTTATTAATACATGCAAAATTTAATATGTTACTTTAACTATAAGCAAGTTGGATTAAAGGGCTTCAGCAGCTTCTTGCAGCAGCTCCTTTTATGTCATATAAATGAATATAAAATATGTCCTGTTCAGGACGGTGCACAGCTGCTACAGTGGTGGCAGTACACTCAAATACCACATTTCAAAGAGCCCCCACAAACCTCCCCTGTATACAATGAAAGGTACAGTGAACAAGAACAACAAATTCCCCTTTTACTGTAGTCACAGTATCTTCTGTTTTGAAGCGACGCAGCAGCTGTGCGCTCGAGTTTGTGCAGACCTCCAAAACATGTAGCCCAGGTGTGTTTTATAGCCATTAAGACCACTTCTGCTTTCTGAGCCACTTCTCTCTTTGTTTGCCTGGAAGAGAAGTCCTGCAGCCAGACGGCAGAAAGGCTGGCGGAAGTTGAGCTATTTTAGCCGCTCTTGTTTATGTGCACTGCCTTTTTTTCTTCTTTTTTTTTTTTAACTTGAATGTGTTAACTGTGTTTTTGTTGTTTTTAACACACTGAAATAATGGAAGTCATTTTTCTACTGATTTCTTGGAACCCAAATTCTTTTTATAGAGAACTTTAGAAGTTAGAAATACAAACGAATCATTCTCCTAACGTTTTATTGTCATGTTTTTGGAGGCGGTTCTAAGTCTAACGGTGAATTAAATTAAATATACCGCAATCAAGGTTCAGAGTGTTTATTGCAATTAGAATATTAAAGTTTTGAATTCAAGTGAACCTTTAAAATAAAGCACATGTTGGGCAGGAGATGGTTAATTATTCAAAGCATTTTAGATTAAAGAATAAAAAAGCTTTGCCTTTAGAGAATCTTGATTTTAATTTTTTATGATGCAAAAAAAAATAAAAAAAGATTTCTCAGTCAAACGTTTTTATCTTCAGAGAGGAAAGAGCTTGAAATATAAAAGATTTGTATTGCCCAAGTATTGCACATGATTTTATTACAACTGAGGAAACATAATTCAGCTCAGGCTGCAAGCTATGCAGGTTCGTTTTCCTCTGTACATCTTTTACATTCTCTGACTCAGTTTTAAACCATTTCCAAGATCCTCAAGCTTGAAGATGGTGTGTGAAGTGAAACAATAAAGTTTCTCTCTTTGTCTTTTCAGGATTGTCCAATAGCCTGGGTGAACACCATGGTGTTTGACTACAAGGACCAGCTGAAGACTGGGGAGTTCCACTTATCCACATGGCCGTGTGTTCCTGGTACTTTTCAGCCTTGCCTCTTCTTACATTTTCATCCTCTTCAAAAAATTAAAAAAACACCTCCTCCACAACACTTTGAAGCACGCAGAGAGCTTCTGAAATGCCCAGAGTGACACGTCTTGCCGCCCAAATCACACATAGTGACACATTTTGTGTTTTATGATGCAATAAGATAGCCTGTTTGCAGATGCTGAAGTACCTGTTTGCCAGGCGGGGGAGTGGTTTTCTTAGACGAAAGACTAAAAACTGAGAAGAAGATTCCACCAAATGGAACATTTCATCATTTCATATATGATATTTTTATCACAGATGAGAAAAGTGACCTGCTGAACCCGATGGGAACTGTTGAGAAGAACCCTAACGTGGACAGCGCCGCTGAACTTCTCATTCATTTTCCCAACATCCGGCCACACCCCCTCTACTACCCTCCACTTGAAAAGGTACTATCTCCCAAAAGACTACACAAAAGTTACAATTAAAAAAAAAAAGGTGAACTAACGTGAAGTACAGTGTAAAATTGTATTAAATTTAATGGAATATAGTTAAATGAAATTTCTAGGATTTGTATACATTCAGTTTATACCAAAAAACATTTTCCTTAATGATGAATTATTTGAATAAGTCATTTTATGATTTTATGTATTTCATTTAAATTTTACACAGAATTATTGTGTCATGTTTATTGAGGCTGAAGTACATATTTGGATCTTTGTTTGATGACAGTCAGTCCAAGCAATAATCCTCACGTGTTTTCAGATATGTGACATGGAGAGGAACGGTGATCTAAGTTTAGCCACTAAAGACGAGGTAGGACTCACATGTGACAAATTTTACATAGTTAGAATTTTTGTTTTGTTTTTAAAGCAGAAAATTTAATAACTTTGTGTGTGGATCATGTGCTCTCCGTAGTACTTTAAGCTCAAAGAATTCATGGACAACAAAAACTACACCGAGTTTTTCGAGGACGAGAAAGAGCTCCTGTGGAAGCTCCGCACCGAAGTCCGCGATCATTATCCTGAAAGTCTGTCCAAGCTCCTCCTCATCACCAAGTGGAATAAGCGTGAGGATGTAGTTCAGGTACGAGTAAAGCGTTATTTATTCTTTGTATTTTTCACTGATGTCTGTAAGTCGAGCTGGAGATGTAAAACCTTTTGTTTCAGATGATTAGCTTAGCTTTAAGGGTTAAAGTGGCCAAAATTTCAAACAAGGAGTGAACGAATCAGAAAAAAGCTCAAAGAAGTCAAATTTTTCATCTGAAATGATAGTCTATATAAGATTATTAAAACTGGGATGAATACTATGTAGTGTAGATAAGTGTGTATCTGTGTGTGTGAGTGAAGGGTCTATAATTCTTTACAGTTACACATATCCATATCAGTATGTATTCTTAGTTTCTTATATACAGACAACTAATAGTTTATATTGGGTGTTTTATTTTGTTTTAGCAAACGTCCATGAATGCCAGCTGTACTTCATTCTTTTACATTTTCAAAATAAAGTTCTATCTATAGAAAACAGGCAACCATGAGCTCTGATCTATGTAATATAATATTTATTTATAATATTATGTTGGTAATATTTACCAACCACAGAGGTCTTGCAGTAAACCTTTGTTGTAACAAGAGCAAGAAAATATGTGACGTTACAGGTTTTTGGAGCTTCAAAACTAAGGAATGTTTTAACAGTGAATCATGCAAAATTATAGTAATGTCACTGCCGCAGAAAGAAATATCGAGTTGTGAATTAACATCAGCAGCCTGCTTTAATCTTCAAATTGTCAAAATCTCCTTGATTTTTCTCATCATGTTAGAAAATAATTCTTGGATTCTCCTCAGATGGTGAATTTACTGAGGAACTGGCCAGACCTCCCTGCCATCCACGCCTTGGAGCTCTTAGACTACAGTTTTCCCGACCCAGCGGTTCGTTCTTTCACTATCAGATGCCTCAGAAAGCTCAGGTACACACACATCTGTTTCAGAAGCTTACAGTGCCAGGCATGCTGTGTTGTGACTGTTAACCGCATAAGCCACATTTCTCTGCACACAGTGATGATGAGCTGCTTCATTATCTAATCCAGCTGGTCCAGGTCCTGAAGTACGAGTCCTACCTGGACTGTGACCTTACCACTTTCTTGTTGGAACGGGCACTGTCCAACAGGAGGATCGGACATTTTCTGTTTTGGCATCTCAGGTGAGTGAGAAGGGGCTAGCTTTAAAAAATACAAGCTAGTTAGAAAAAAGGGAGCAGAAAGAAAAACAAGATCGAGTCAGCTTTTTGTTTGACTGGAGATTTGTGTCTATTGTAGGTCAGAGACTCATGTGGCATCTGTGGGTTTGCGCTTTGGCCTGATTCTCGAGGCCTACTGCAGGGGAAATATCCATCACATCAAGCTCTTAACCAAACAGGTAATCACCTCCTGATTCTTACTCACCTTCGCTTTGATCTTGTGTGTTTTCAACTGATTCTCAGTCTCTGTGTTAACTCTCACACACGCAGAATGAGGCTCTGGGCAAAATGAAGGCCCTGAGTGACTTTGTCAAGTTGGGCTCCCAGAAGGTGACGGCAGAGGACCTGAAGCAGTGTATCAGACAAGAGTCCTACCTGGAGGCCCTGTCAGACCTTCTGTCACCACTCAACCCGAGCATCATCCTCTCTGAGATCTGGTTAGTGGCCCAGAAAAACACACAAATGCAAACGCACACAAGAGAGCATAATTGTTTTATGCATTATTGTCCTCCTTATTGGATTTTGCAAAGGCCACTTTGGCTCCTTTTCTGGCTTTACTGAATAAAAAAAAATACATTTAAGTGGTACACGGAGAAATTAACTCTTCAGTTGATTCAGGATCACAGCAACTTACTCTCATTTCTCCCTCCTACAAACATATGAGCGCATTGTCAGTGTCGTCCTGGACAAAAAAAATCTTTTTTATACAACAGCTCACAAGGGATATCAGTTATTGAGCAAAAATATATGTACAAGGATGAAAATTAACATGAGCATTTTTGCTGTTACAGTACTGATAGATGCAGATTTATGGACTCCAAGATGAAGCCACTCTGGCTGATGTTCAAGAATCCCGCAGTTGAAGGAGACATGGTGGGCATTATCTTCAAAAATGGAGATGGTAAGAGACAAGAAGGTCGAACATGCCTTTCTCAAGGTGCCTGTTTTAGTTTAAGGGCTGGTTTGCACATTCAAATCTGCTGGGAAGATAAAAACTGTGGGTTTGGAACGAGTCATGCGAGAGAAAAGTTAGGATTAGATATATCAATTTCTCCTTGTCACCTTTAGACCTTCGACAAGACATGCTGACCCTGCAGATGATCCAGCTCATGGAGAATCTGTGGAAGAAAGAAGGTCTGGATCTCAGGTAGGAGCTGGTTCTTACACCAATTGCCTCTTGTGCACAGGGAAATCTTGTCCACCAGCCTTAACGCTGTTCATTTTTCGACTTGGCAAACACAGGATGATCCCGTACGGCTGCCTGTCGACCGGGAACAAAATGGGGCTCATCGAGGTTGTGAAGAACTCTGACACAATTGCCAACATCCAGCGTAACAGCAGCAACAGCGCCGCTACCGCTGCCTTCAACAAGGACGCCTTGCTTAACTGGCTCAAATCGAAGAATCCCGAGTGAGTACGATGAACTCTGGCACAATGGCAACTCTCAGAAGCTCTCCGATTGTCATCTTATTTGGTGTAGACACTCTGTAGAGGTGATGACCTTATTTAACCTCAAAAAGCAAAGCAAATTAGGTGCATTATACACACAGCCAAGCATGACATAAAACCACACAGAAGGCACAGAGCAGGAGTGGGGTGAGCTAATCCGCATATGCACCCTTTTCCCCCCATAAACCTCCCTCAGGTTGTTGTGGGGACTTCCCCAAGTCCTCCTAGGACAGCGCTGACTTGTCAAGTGTCAAGAAAGAAGTTTTTCAATTTGAAATTCGCGATAACATCATGTGAATTTTCCAAAGCGGCATCTCATCATTTCATCGACTCCTCTTGATTTTAGCACAAAGCAGCCGCGTATATTGAGCCACAGATGGGTATTGATATTTTTTAAGTAAAACAATAATAATTTTTGCGATCAATTATCCATTTTTGTTCATGTGGAAAAGAAGGGGGAGGGGAAGGACAGAAAATAAGATTTAAGAATATGAAAAAAAGGGTGTTTAAGGCACACAAGCCTTCATCCTATTCCCAGTCCCATTCAGGAAAACTGGCATAGTTTGAAATAAATATTTCACTTCTTGTGAGCAGTAAACAGTACTGCTTCATCTTGTAGTTTCTTTTTCTTTTTTTTACTTAAATTGTTTTCTTAAAAGTGTTTTTTTCCTTGTAGCATTTTAAAACCGGATAGAGCAGCACAAAGTGCCCCGGCTGGCAGCATCTTTAGCAGCATTAAATGAGAGTAGATTTTTATTTGATGCCAGACAGTCTGAAGGTCTTGTCTATTCTAAAAGCTCCTTGAAGAAGTAATGAATAAGCCTCTGTACTTCACGTTGGTGTGTCCAGGCTGATGGCCCCACAGAATACAAAGATAATTAGCCCGGACACTGCAGCGTGAGAAAATTAGTATAAAAAACACAATGAACCCTCCGCACGTCTAGGCTGCGAAAGGATGTGACGATCAGGCGTTAATCAGCCACAGGAACTCCTCTTTGAACATTTCATATGCTCTGTCACCGATGACACTCTGCTTCATGGCTGCATTTGTGTAACGCAGGCTGATATAGGAAATATAAGAGAAGTGTGAAAGCACTGTAAGAACACAACTCGCTCACGTTCTGCTTCCTCGTTTCTGTGACCTTTTATGTCACCAGGGACAAACTTGATCAAGCGATAGAGGAGTTCACACTGTCCTGCGCTGGCTACTGTGTAGCTACTTACGTCTTGGGCATTGGAGATCGTCACAATGACAACATCATGATCAGGGAAACTGGACAGGTAAGATTTACTGCACGTTTGAATCTCAGCAAAATTATGTTGTTGATTGATGTGTAATGTTTTTGGTTGGAGTTGGTAAAAAAAAATGTGCTTTGTAATATTCTAATAATTTTTTGGTGAAACATGCTGGAGTCAAATTGTTTAGGTTAGTCAGTGTTTGGGAGACTCAGACGTAGTGACTAAAGTGAGACTTTGCTTTTTAGCTGTTCCACATTGATTTTGGGCACTTCCTGGGCAACTTCAAGCGGAAACTCGGGATCAACAGGGAGCGCGTGCCTTTTATCCTGACGTATGACTTTGTCCACGTGATCCAGCAAGGACGAACAAACAACAGTGAGAAATTTGAGAGGTACAATAAAAACATGCAACTCTAACACACGTACGTAGTTATAGTTATAGACGGCGGCACAGTGGTGCAGTGGCAAGCACTGTCCTCTTACAGCAAGAAGGAGTTGGGTTTAAATCCACCTGTCAGTTGGAGCCTTTCTGTGGGGAGTCTGTGTTGTCTGTCTTGGCCCTGTAATAGACCGTGTACCCTGGCATAGGAACCAGGCACCTTGTGACCCTGAATTGAATAAGCAGTAAAGGATGGATGGATTGTTCTGGGGTTCTGCTAACTTATGAAACGTGTTTGTTTTTGCATCTTTTGCATCAGGTTCAGGGAGTACTGTGAGCGGGCCTATAAGATCCTGTGTCGGAACGGGACGCTGTTTGTCAACCTCTTCGCCATGATGAAGGCAGCGGGGCTACCTGAACTCACGTCCTTCAAAGACATACAGTATCTAAAGGTATGCCACAGTTATGATGTAGCAGTTAATGATTATGAGGAGAATGACAACAATGTTAATAATTAGTGGTTTCTTGTTTTTAAAAGGACTCTTTAGCGCTGGGCAAAACAGAGGACGAGGCGCTGAAGAACTTCAAAGTAAAGTTCAACGAAGCCTTGCGGGAAAGCTGGAAGACCAAGGTCAACTGGATGATGCACTCACTGGCCAAAGATAATAGACCATGAAGAACACTGAACCAATGAAACATGAGGCCCAGCCAAATACATGGATTTTTAACTTATACACAGTCTAATATTTTACTTGACAGAAGGAATTCAAAGACTCTGAAAAGCTCTTTAGCAAACGTTTACATCTCAGTGGCCTGTATGTGGTAAATAACAACTAAGCAGAGGCATCCAAAGATAATGAGATAATCCTGGAGCATCACTTCCACACACACAAGTATTTTCACAGTGAAGAAAATCCATCGCACTCATCCTCCTCCCATATATCAGTGGAATGTCTTTGCCACGAGGACCATTTCAACCCAGAGAATAAACCTGTTTTTGATTTGCTGAAATTGCTACTTGAAAACCACCTGCTCATGCAAAGTGTCATGAATCACCGAAACAGAAAGTTCATCTCATCGACTGCATTACTCATCAGGGAGCAAGCTGCAAACTAACTTTATGATGACTTGAGGCTCTGTTCGGCAGGGAACAGCAGTTTCACCTCAAGACTTTCGTACGGTTTACAACCCACGATAGCTGTTATGAGGTTATTTCCTCTCATTTCAACTGTATCTTTGCAAAACGTGTCTTTTTAAAAAATATATATATTATCATTATTGTATTTTTATTTAACTGTGGTAACTACTTAATGAGTGCTGATGTACTTGTTAGGTCGCAAAGAATATTTCAAAAAGAGGTGATGCTTTTTGTCGTTCTAACATTGTTGTCTAATGTTGCCTTGAAGAAGAATATGTGCCAATACACATGAAGCATTTTATAGTATAGTCTAAGAAAATGTAGGACTTTTATTTTGAAAACATGCCTGTGTACCAGGCTGTGTGTACCTATAGCTAAAGGTACCCTGATACTACTCTTATTTTAAGAAATACACTTACTTGCCTTTTAGCTTAAGTGAGATTTAAGTATACTAGGTTTATCCTATCCATTTTAGGGTACTAGGGAAGGTGGAGCTTATATTATGTGGTATTGAGAAAGGGGCGGGGTAATGTCCCTCCTCGCATCCATGGACATCTATGGACAATTTTGGATGATTGGTTAATCAAACAAGCATATCTTTGGACCGCGGGAGGAAAAACCTCACAGGGATACGCACAGGAGACCATGCCAACTCCACCACAGCCCCCACTGCAGACCAGCCTTATTTCTTTGAGGTGACAGTGCTCACCACTGCAGCACTGCGCACAGTCCATGTTAATTGGTGATCTTTAAAAGTGACTGTTTCCTTTAGAAAGACTAGCTGCTTTGCTTTAACTATGCTAAGCTAAGCAGACTGTCTGCTGACTCCAGCGTCATATTTAAAAGACACCATGAAAGTGTAATCAGTTTTATTTTAGATTTTGAAGTTACAATTCTATTTTATTTTTCTATTCCCTTTTTCTGGAGAAATATACGATTTTTTTTTTATGCGCAAGGCAAAGATCTCATATATGTTTGGTGAAAAGAACAGAAAAAAAAAAAAAGCTTCAGCAGGTCCCAGAATAAGACAATCCGTAGACTCATGTAAGCCATAGACTTGTGGATGTTTTTCTCAAAATGCAGTATTGATGTCATGCCTTCTTTGAAAGTGTAAACCTGGACTAGGTCTATGATCTTAGAAAGAGCAGTACGCATCTGTGAGTGTGTGTGTCTGTGTGTGTTCTCTAATATTTAAATATGCACTTAAACTGTGATCTCCATTGCATTTTTTTAATGGGTGTACAAGGTGCCATGAGGGCGATTTCATGCTTGCAGTGTCAAGCACAACCACACTTTGACATATCTGATGCTGTAAAATATGGCGTTTATTTAAAGTGAGCTCGTATGCTGTGTCATTTCATTTTGTGGTGCATTCGCATTACTTTACATGCTGTATGTCATTCCGTAAGTCGTGCAGGGTCCACTTGAATGAAAGAAAATAATGTGCTATTTATAGCCTCTTTTATTTTTGCAAAACGGTTTAAAAGGTCTCTACTTTTTGTACAAGTCTCTGTACAGTTAGAGCAAGTGTAGGTGTAGATTACACAGCATGAGGATTTAAGGTACTTTAAACTACTGAGCGATTCACTGTGGAACAGACCTAAAATACAGCTCGCCAGTGTCCTTCAATGTGGGCTCCACTAAGCACTCCATGTTTAAGTCAGGAAAAACGAATTAATGGGCTACTCTTTGTTGTGTGTGGTTTTTTTTTTATTTTGCAAATTGTAAAGTATATTGCTGAATCAGTTTCGGGCTCTGCCCTGATTAACATGCGTGCAGCTAAAAATTATGAGATGCAGTATAGACTTTTCTCTGCATCCTGTTTTTACTTGTGCTTCAGACGTTATGAGGAGGTAAACATGATGTCAGTAAACAGAGTGTAAAGGGAGAACTTTCTAGAATCCAAGCCATTTGTTAGCTGAATGTTACGCTCGTTTTTGCAACTTCAAATAGGCAGATTGATTGGAAAAAGGCCAAATCCACCAAAGTCACCCCCATGTTCCATTTCTCCCTAAATATTCATCAGCATTTCAAGTCTGAGGGACTTGCTTATCTACAACTATTCTTTAGGTCATATCAGTCTGGTGTGCAACACCACTACAAAAATAAATTACTAGTTTCAGTACCTCCTTATACACAGTAGCCCCCTTGTTTATTAGAAACATTCGCAGTTTAGCTTCCATATTTGAGGAAGTGGCAATAAAGTGATTTGTGATAATGTACAGTGGTTTTTGCAGATGTGATAAAGTCCAACAAATGTGTCCGCATCTGTCTATTGTTTTGGTATAGATGTTGGTCACAGATATTGCAGTCTGGCCTGATTATCTGTATTAAGTATGAGTATGTTGTGGAAGCTATGTAAAACCATGACTGCTTTTTTTGTGTTTTTCTCTCTTACTTGATCATATTTCATCGAAATATTTGAGAGTGGTAAAGCAGTATCAACTTTTCTATTCAATTGGCTAATAAGTTTCTTGCAGGAATGTCTTTTTGAAAAGTAAGAATCTGAATTGTTGGTTGTTTTTTTGTTTTTTTTTCAACAAAAAAATTTGAAAATTATATTTTTCATTGGACATCAATTAAAAGTGCTGCAAAACTAACTGAGTGGTTCTTTGCAAAAGAATTTTGTGAGCTTTCTCTTAAATCAGGAGTGTCACATTCAGTTTTGCTTATAGGGCATATATGGCCGAATTTCACCGCAACAGAAGTAAAAATGTAATGCATGTAATGAACAATCCAGACACAAAACAGGTGATGAACAGCCTGAGGTATCTTATTGAAAAACTACTACACACGGAAGTGGCTCAGAGATGTGCGATGGTGAGGATCATTTAAAATCATATTACAACATAATCCCTACCTGTTTGACCCAAGTGACTCCTTTTTTTACTTTTATTTTTATTAGTATTATTTTTTCTTTTTAACTTTTTAACTAATTATAATCACAATCTATAAAAGCTATACTTGTGTAGATATAAGTATAGCTATATGAAGCTATAAGGTTCTAACTTGTAGTTAGAGACTCATTTATACTTTAATAGCCATATGTATGATGATAATATGTTGAATGATAATACTAACAAAAAAGAAGATGACGATGACAATGGAAATAGGAAATAGGATGATGATGATAATGATGGCTATTAGTATTATTATTTTATTTTATAATGGTTATAATTATTGTTATTAACTACGTTTAATTTATTTTTTCTTCTCTCTCTTGAGCCAAAAACTAACAAAAGTAATGCCTGTGTTCAGCTTTTACGCACTGCACATCAAATACACCTTCAACATTAACCTGTGTTGTTGTTTTTTTTATTTGAATGTATGTTATTTGTATTTAAATACACAGTTTGTCTGTCTTGTCCTAATTTGTCCTGTTGTTTTGTTAGTGTAGTATTGAAAAAAAAGGCATAAAGAGTCTACACCACAGTTAACCTCCAAAATAAAAATAAATAAATAAATAAAATTAAACAAACTAATTATAAAAAGAAATAATCAATAAATAAATAATTTTATGCTCACAAACTCACATGAATGTAATTTAACTTGAGTTTATAGACCTAAACGAATATATTATTTTACTATTTATGATTCCTTTAACTTATGAAGAGCTAGAAATACCTTCTGTACATTCTCACTACTTTGTATTAATTCCGGCATCACCTTATTTATTTCTTTAAAAAGACCAGCCATACAGAGATCCGAATTTACCCTTTGGTGACCCGGCTGTCGGACCAAGACCACGTTTCACGGCTCAGACTCCACTGATGAGTGTGCAATGATGGCTGAGCCGGTGGCGCCCCTGGTGGCCGGCAGAGGTACCGGGGAGCCAGCAGGAGAGTCGCTGCGTTGAGTCAGTTCGCCGTAGCTCTGCCGACTGGAGGGATGTGACCCCGGAACAGGACGCCCTCCTACAACAACACACCATTCAAACAGAGCACAGAAGAAAGTAAACCTGGACCAGGAGGGGTAAGCACAAATCTCCAGTTTTCTTACGAGGGAAACGTTGTCAGGGGGTTTAGGAACGATGCGTGTGCTCGAATCCCAGCGTTTGCACCTCTGGCGGAGCAGCGATACCTGGATGGTGTTTGCACCCATAGGAACTTCATTCAGGCTTTTGTCTGGGGCATGCTAGCGAGCTAGCTTGGTTAGCATCGCCCGCTTTGCCAGTGTGTAGCGCCTGGTTGTTGTTTTCCTTTTTGGTGGAGACTAAATGAAGCTGGTGTTTACGTTAAAACAAAAGCCACTCGGAAGTTAAAGAAACGAGTGTGGTCCGTACATTTTTCCTTCCCGTGAAGGATATAGCTTAAGACCCGCATCGAAAACGGACTGAGGCTCGCCGCTTGCTAGCGAGAGCGCTGCTACAGTTTGAACAGTCTGCGTCCCGCAGCATGACAACGGAACCAGTCCACGGTCATGCGTGCCCACCTCTTACAGAAACAGCTGTTTTTATTTCACTCTGGGTTTCCGGGCATTTCTGTTGCTTTATTCACATTTGGGGAAGATTTAAGAAGACTTGTAAATGACCCTGCGATATCGTAGCTGTTTGAATCACTTGCACTCACGCTCACGATGTTCACAATATTGTTCATAACGTGTCTCAGATAACGGCTCCTTCTGTTTCCTGCTGGAAATTCCATGCGGTGCACAGTACATTTGTCCCAGTCCCCAAACACCCACCCAAAGGCAATGCTTGGGCTTGGAGTTTAAAATTTAAACATGAAGCTCCACCAAAGCTTTTTTGGCCACTTTTTTTGTGTTCAAGTTTGCTTTTCACATAACCCACAAGGCTGCTTTTCTATTTTTGGATGGTCTCACCCATGGATGCATTGTGCCACACCGTCAGTTACCCATGTCTGCTTACACCACCACCACCTCCTCCTCCTACATGTCAGAAAGCTGACAATTCCTAGAGTGGCAAAGCTGGCACCCTATTGGGAGCAGGGCATTGATGAGTGTGGGTGTTGGGGCTCTGCCACATTGGCAAGCACACTTGAAATCTCCTGACGAATACCAGTCACGGACCGCAGTAATGTAAAGCCTGCTTTAGTTTGCACATTCTCCTAGCTGTCTGGATTTCTCAGAGAGATTAGGACCACTGGCCTCCTCGTGCTCGCTGCTCTTCAGCCTCCTCGAGCCCCGAGGGGACCTCATCAGCTGCCTGCCAGCAGAGTTTGGGAGGCAATGCTGTTTTATCTCATGACTGCTTGCTCTGTGTTTGGCACAGCACTTGTCATCCTGTCAGCATTAACCAGGCCACGTAGTAGACTTTTGTGGATTGACACCGCAACACTAGAACTGCTTGCGTCTACTCGTGGCTTACACGCCCAATCTCATTCCCAGTGAACACCAGATTAGATTTTTTTTTAAAGAATTGGACTTAAAAACACTGTTGGAAGTTAAGAGATATGCTCATGTCCCTGCACTCATTTAGTGCCCTGCCTTTAACGTTGGTTCTTTTGAAAATCTTGCAGCCAGTGCCCTCGAGGGGCCATCTTAAGGCAGCAGCTTCCGTTTCAACTTGACAAGCTTGACAAGTTCTGTGATCGTAAAAAAATAAATAAAATTATTTATTTTGTAATATGGTACAGTCTGTGGGAAAAGTGGCTTTATCGAATTAGACGTAAGAAGACAAAACCGCAGAATCAAGTCGTGTGAATTTTAATGTAAAATGTTTCTGCAAAAAACTTCTTTTTTTTTTAAATTCAAAGGAAAGCCGTGACATTACAGATGTAAATTTGCAATTAAATTCTGAACCATCTAGGAGGGGAAAAAGTGAAGTCGGGATGGACGTAAAGAATTAGCTGAAGAATAGTTGAATACATGGAGAAGGCCTGCTAAAGCTTGAACACTTGGGCAGGGTTGAGTTCATGCCTCACATGGTGACAACAAGACATGACCTACTTATCAATCATGTTTCCACAAACTAGTTCACGGCCATTGTCCCCCATTTACTGTCACCATTGTTGGGAACATTGTACATATGAAGAGGTGGCAGCATGCAGACAGACACAAAGTTCAAGTCGGAGCCTTTCGGCTTGTTGTGTCGGGACCTCGATCTGCCCGTTCAATAGGGATTCAATTCTCTGGGTGTCAAGTAGACTTCCTTATGTGGGATTTTTGGCTATGACAATTTCAAATTTTCACATAACAAGGCCCGAAAACTCTCAATAAACCACAAAATGAAAATTACACTATGTTGATATTTAATATTTAATCATCTCAGTGCATGCTGCATCCCTGTTGTGTTAGTATAGAATTCACAAAACTGATAAGATTGGGCTAAATTTGCCAAACTACAGTGTTGAATGGCAACATTGTGCCGTCCTAATTCCAGTCGGCTAGTTTTAATACACGCAATGACCCATTGGTAGAAAAGAGCATGTGTTCGTAAATGTGTGTACCTGCAGCAGCACAGCTGCTGTGCAGAACCAGGCCAGGTTGTTGGCAGCTCAGCTGGCAGCCACACCAAGCTTACTTAGGTTTCTCACACATTTGCTCGGGATGTTGCAGCAGCCCGTGACTCCATTCAAGTTATTTTACAGTCTCGGCTTTTCCTCCCCCAGTTTAAGCTGTTGACCTCTCAAGAGCCCTGTGCAGTTGAGTTCTGCTGGCCAGAGGAATTTGATTTGTAAATCAGATGTCATGCATCATGTGAGCAGCTGATTGCAGAGCCAGTAACAGTGGCAGCCTCCGCCCTGCTTGACCCTCAGCAAATGTGAAGACCTATCACATTGCATCCTGTAATCCCTGGCAGCAGACCCTCATTGCACTGTTAGGCCAGGCCAGAGTCCTGAAATGGTCTTGAGAAGGTTATGTTTCTCAGAGACACTAATGGGCACCAACACACACATAATCACAATTCAACACAAAATATTCAGCATGCGAGCAATAGGCCTGTCTCTATTTTTAAAGTGGCATTACTGAATGTGTAGTGGCTTTTAAGAGATGTGGCACTGCAATGACATTTGAATCAAGCATAATCCCATTTGCTGGAGTGGTAGCAATCTTTAACTGTGCACTTTTAGCAAACATTGGTGACAGTAGTCATTTTAAAGTAAGGCCTTTGCTTGTTATTTCCATCTTGGCAAGCATGACACGCGTGTCCCATGTTTCACCCTGATAACAGGAGAAAACGCACTGATGAAAAAAGCAGTACAATGTGATCTGTCATTCTGGTTGTTTTACGTGCAGACACTAGTGGAAACAATAATTGCCTCCATGTTTTTAAAAAGTGTATATATAATGTTAGTGGTGCACTGCAGCCTCACTGCAAGAAGGTTTCTGGTTCTCGAATCAAGTTTGCGTGTTCACTCTGTGCCTGTTAGGTTTTCCTCCCACAGTCCAAAGACATGTCTATTACGGTAGGTTAATTGGTGATCCTGAGCTGAATGTTGATGCGAGGTAGATAAAAAGCTTAAAATGTGTAAAATACTGAAGGAATGCATGATTTGAGTACATATTTCATAACACGTTGAACTACACAGTTTAACGTGAGATTTATTTTCCTGCACGTTTATCATAACTTGATTGAAATTTTAATCTGAAAAAGTATTCATAGAGACCTTTTACTAATCCAACCAAATATGAGCTCAGAGGTGGGCGATAAAGCCCAACAGTTATATCATAATTTTTCAAGGAAATTTGCAATAATGATATTTCTGAGGACAGTTTTATTGATGTTTACAGCTTGCAGGCAACAACATTTATTAGTGCAAACAAAATCGTTCTTTTGAAATGAGACAGACTACGTAATTCAAAGTGTGAATCTGCTGAAACAATGTGCCAGCAGTAGCATTATGGTGCACCAGTAGGGCAGCAAGGACAATATAGTCGCATATTAAAGCTGAAATTAAAAATATTTCCTACCTGATATTTTTCTCTGTTTGACCAGCTGCTTAAAGCCCTCCTTTTCCACAATGCAACCCCATCAGTAATTTCCCTCCAATGTTTGCTCTTCCTGTTGTATGGAGTGCACTTAGCCGGCACTCCGGCGATGCTCGGTTCAGTCATTTGTTTACTTTTGGGTTGCACATCAGCAGCTGCTAGCATCTCTTCACACACCTTCGTAGCCTGATTTTATACGACTGTGTCTTTCTTTTGCTTTGAGTGGTGAAACAAATTTGTTGTTTCCACGTTTAGCGCAAATAGTTTTGTGGGTACTAAATAGTCATCGGAGGCTGGCGTGCAGCTCCTGCTGTCAAAAACAGGATCTGGCCTTGTCTGATTGTTGCGTGCACTAGATAACATAAACACTTTACATGTTTAATATATTATCGATTGATGTAACATGACACTGTTTTGTCAGTTTTCTGCCTGTACTGTCATGGATGGTATGTTGTGGCACAGCCCTAGTATGACTTACTGCAGAAGTCAGAGATACTTAGTCTCTTACCACGTGCAATCAGGGCAGGGCATCAGAGTACTTTTGTTCATGTATAGGCCGATCTTCAGTTTAAGCTAAACCTCATTTATGTTACACCCTGATACCTGTAAATGGGGAGTACCCATTAAATCTGTTTATTTTATTGAAAAGGGACAATGCACTTTAACTGTTAATGACCATTTAGGTACATCATATAAATGGGCCAGATGTATGCCAATCATTACACCAGCATAAATATCCCACAATGCAATGCAGTAGTACATGAAAGAAATTGCTAGACAGAGATTAAGGCAACTGAGATCTAAGTCAGTAGCTCTTCCTTTGAAGTGTTTAAATATATGGTTTCACTTTGCTAGGCATAATATACTTTTAAAAATTTTCCTAATCTTTACTTGGTTAATCTTAAACGAGGTTGGGTTACCATGGTAACATATCTCCAGCCAGTTCTCAAGTAGTAATGTGAATGTACTAAGTAGTGCATCCGTAGAAATGTATGCTAATAGTAATTCACAGGACAGGCTGAACAATGGCACATAGCTTGGGATTTCAGATGCAATGCCACATTAATCAAAGACATCAAAGAACTTGGACTGCGACTAACTGTTGTGTATGCCCACGCCATGCTGCATAACTGCCCTTGTTATTTGAAGGTTTAAAAGTCATAAATTATAGAGGGTTGAACTGAAATTGTTAAAATGAGCACTGTAAGGATACACACTCAGTACAACTGGAAATTTTAGTCCATTTATAGGTCAGTCATGGACAAAACAACTCTTAAAAATCCATAAAATAGAGACAAAAACACGATAAAATTCCAGGCATTCTCATTTTTAGACTCTTTAGTTTAGTTTCAGTGATGATTTAGTTTAGCTCCACTGCCTAGAGGGGCTCTGAGAGCCTGATGTCTCAGCTCAGCCCAACAAGACAACACTGACAAAAGCACAACACAGGCAGAGAGGGGGGAGATTATAGCTAGATCAGCACAAAAGAAACCCTTTGATTATGTCTGGAATATTAGCCGTATGTGTCTGGGGCTGGCTGAGTATCCCTCGAGGGATTAGCTTTGAGCCAGCCCACCTCTAGAACCTAACCTCGGGAACATACAAAGGAGTCTGACAGGATCCTTATTGTGGTCCATGAAAGGATTTGAGACGTTACACAGCAGAGCACACCAGAATATTGCTAGCATGATCCTAGTAGGCAGCAAATATCACTATGCCTAACCATGTTTATATTCGGAGCATTTCAGCAGAGCAGGAGACCGTTTTACTCCTATATTGCATCTTTAATGTCTGAATCTTTTACATACATATACAATCATTATGAAGTTTTCTGTTTTAAATCTTATGCCTTATTGTGCTGATTAAAAGTATCAACTTTTGAAGGCATGTTATCTAGTGGTAGACACCAGATGTGTTGTCTACTCATGAATCACAAAATTAATGTTGAGATCACAGCAGTTGACTTTCTTTCAAAATAAGAAGATTTAGGTGAGCTAGCAGCTAGCGATGGTTGGACTCCGGTGCACCTATTTACAGTGTAAAAAAATCTGGTCAAAGAGGCGTTGCTGAAACTTGGAAACAAAGCCTATGTGAGAAAAACCAGGATGTGGAAAAAATAATGATAGACACTCTGGACAGATGAGTCAGAAGTTTAAAATATTTAGTTGTAAATTTATGGTAGAAGAAGAGCTAAGAGCACTACAACAGGCAGCGCTGAAGAATATAGGTTCTTGAAGGTTTGGGTCTGGGGTTTTTTGGCAAAGAATTGATCAGAATTAGTGGCAAATGCAGTTCTACTGTTCATAAGTCTGATCCAGATGCCTCCTGGATGATATTGTTAGTGGTTTTCTGTGCATGTTCTGAAAAACCAGAGTAGAACAGCCTGCAGGTTTTTATCTATCACGATTGATGGGTTTTATTGACCCCCAAATTAATTTGTGCAGTGTGATAGCAATCCTGAGCATGTAGTCAGATTCGTGAAGATTTGGCAACGAGAAGAGCCGACAACAGATGGCATGGCCCCCATGGAGCCCCCAGCATCAAGGAGTCATTCTGAGATAACATAAAGAGGCAAGACAGACTAAATCCACAGAAAAGCTGCAGCAGGCACTCTAGGAAACACCTAATGACCTTCGTGCGAAGGACCTTTCAAAGATTGATGCTGTTAGAGGCATAAGGTGCTCACATCTCACTTAGCAATAATGTAAGTTTTGCACTGTGCATGAAGTCACTGACTGAAGTTTGATGTGGCTTTTTTATTTGTCAGATATGTAAAAGTAAACCCTGCATGAAATAAACATGATTGTTTGGACACATATTGTTATATGGTTTGAAAATCATCTCAAACTGGACTTTACCCTACGCTGGTTGATTGTTTGGTTGGTTGTCTGTTTTATTTTGAACATGTAAATAAAATAAAATACATTGTACACAGTAAAATTAAAAGGGAAAAAACATTAATTTGGCATTGATATCTTAGTGTTTATCAATTTAAAATTAGACAATATACATATAGAACTACATATTCTGTTTTCTGCTCTCCCACTGTCACTTGTTATTTAAGCTTAGTTTAGCCTTTGCTGAGAGCATCTACAGAGTACATGTGAATTATTGTTGGGTAATTATCAACGTGGCTGGAAAATCAGTTTGTTTAGTAGGATTGCATGTGTGAAACTACTCGATCTATAAGCATCTTCACAGCGTTAATTACAGCGTTGTACATTTTGTAATCCGGTTCAGTTTGTACCAGAGCTGTAATTATTTTATTTTATCTCTGTAGCTGCTCTGCTGCCAAAAATAGTCATCTGTGAATTAATCCTTCTGCTCTCTACCAGCCAGGAGAAGCAAGGATAAAATCCACAGAAGATTCTTTTTTTAAGTGACTCTCAAACACATTATGATAATGTAAAAAATATCTCTGATCGTCCTGATTTACATTTTCCACATTGTTTCTCATTTCTGTCGAAATTGTCCTTATGGGACTATGCGGCATGTTTGTTCTTCTTACAGCAGATATTGCTGTGAATGTGAGATAAAATAAAATCATTTCAGGCTGATAAAAATACAAATTGTAACTCTCTAAACAGTAGTGAGGCCGGGTAGACATGGTGCTAAATATGGACAGTTTTTAAACTTCAAAAGGAAACATCAGAGGATCTGAAATGCCTCAGTCATGAAAGCAGTAGGCCTATTTATACAGATGGTGAATTTTGAATATGTCGGTCCAGCAGCAGGAGGGGGAAAATGGTTACATTGTCACATCTCAAAATATGACAGACAACTGATGGGTCTTTGTTCCATCATCATTTCAGCCTTCATAGATCTCAAGACAACACTTTTTGGCAATTAGTCTAATGTTTCACTTCAGACGCTCTCCTCATCCTCTACTCTTTATCTAGTCATATTCAATGACTGTCATATTCCCAGTGTGCAGGCAGATCGGAGCTCCTGAGTTTCATTCATTCTTCATGCTGCTCGTCTACCTGCTGGTAGGTCTCTTTCCGGGAGTCTTAGCTCTTGCGTTTGTCTGAGGTTAGGTGCTCGGAGAAGTGATCAAACGTGTCACTGCTGCTGATCTAAAGACACTGACACCTCCCCGGCACCCTCTACCAACATCCTCCCTCCATCACTACCCCCATCCAAATAAATTCACACAAGATCACCGCCAATCCCCTGAAGGTTTACTGAGCAACTGAACTGATGCTGGCAAGCTCGTCTCAGCCTTTTCATGTCTTTCTTGCTTTGAGTCTTCTGGAGCAGCTCTCCAATTAAGCTACAGCTGATGCTCAGGTTGAAGGGAATAACTAATGTATTTATCTGCTCCTCGTTCAGCGTCCTGCTACTTCCTTTAGCTGACAAGGAGACGTCAAGTACTAGCTACTTGCAGTAAACAGTCACCAAAGATTGCTATAATTACAAAGTGCCAGAAGCATGGTCTCCAGCTGCTCTGATCTGGATGAATCCACATGCTCACAGTGGCAAACGCTAGCCAGTGGCCTACGGTACCCCATTCATCCTCTTTCCCCAGGGCTCTGGAAAGGGGGAACAGCAAGCCAGCTCCTCAATTAAATATAACCCTACATCAAACAGCCTGTCAACATGCATTAGTGGTCCTTTGTATAGATAAGAGGCCAAAATAAATTGCAAGTGCTATCATAGTCACTGTGGCTCTTATGAAATATTCTCAGAAGAACAAATCCTGCCATGCATGCTGATATTTTCTCTCTATTAAATCTTTTTTTCCTCACATAATTTATCCTTTTTAATGATTTATTTTGCTCTTTTGTGTGAATTGTTTCTCTTGTGTGTTTAGCCTTTGCGGTTAAATTCAGGGTTGATATGAAGACGTGCTGTATGCTTGTCTGGTTGGTGCGGCATAAAAGAGATCTAATGTGACAGCAGCCGACCTTGGCGTGTGTGTGTGTGTCATATCACAGCAGAACCTTTTCCTGTCACACACATTGGATTTGGCAGCTCTTTTTATCACCTTCTTTTTGCTCCCGGTTTTTTTCCCCCCTTTGCCTGTTTTTCGCATCTCTGCAGACTGACAGTGAAAATAGGTCATTAGTTAGATGGAGAATAAGAGATGGAAACAGGCAGGGGCGAGCTCTGTGTAAAAACTGCCGTGCAATATTAATGATGCTGCAAAGAGCCAAACCTGCACTTTAACTATATGAAGTAGTCTGGAAGTACTGGAAGACTGTGGGTGTGGCTGTCCGATATATCTATATATCAGAACTGCCTTATTTTTTTGTGGCAAAGCAAACAAGGTGCTGGAAAGTTTCCTCAAAGATTTTTGGTTCATGTTGATATGATGACACAGTGACGGTGACTCTGGAGGCCATTTGAGTACAGTGAACTCACTGTCACGTTCAAGAAACCAGTTTGAAATGATTTAAGCTTTGTGAACTGTTTTCATTAAGAGTTGGACATTGTCATGAACAAAACTCAGGTAGGCTGTTGAGCCTAAGAGCCTTGATTATATTCTGTTTCGACACGGACATCTGAACATATGTTTGCCCAGTAGTCATTCCTGTTATACTTTAAAATCTGCGGCCTGTTGTGGATATATATTTGGTACATTTTTTATCTAAATTTTAATCTAAATGCTCAGTAGAAAGATCCTGATGGACAATGCTGATGAAATTTACATAAATCGTACCCAACCAGACCGACCAATGCAATAAGTACAATGAAGGCCACGGTGTGGCACAAAAATATTCTCCGCACCATTACAGCACCACCCGCCTGGAAAGCAGGATGGATCCATGCTTTGAATATCCAGAATAACACAACTGCTGAAGATACTCGTTGAAATGGTCTAATCTTTATTGCCTAATCACTCTTTGAGCTTGGCTCTTGTCACACTGTGTCACTGAAACAACCCAGTTGTCTCATATCAATACTGTGTTTGTGTAACTGATTTTCACAGATCTTGTGTAATGCTGATGTGTTTGTGTGTCCAGAGCCACAGGAGCAGGGGGGATGAACCGCGAGGAGGCCCCGGGAAAGTCTCCTGAAGACATGTACATCCAACAGAAAGTGCGGGTCCTGCTCATGCTCAAGAAAATGGGATCAAATGTAAGGAGACACATTGATTACCGCAAAACTTTGCCATTTGAAGTTTCAGATTTAGGCACGCACAGCTCATGCACACTGTGGTTATTGCTTTAGTTGGCAAAGACACACATTATAATAACCTGAAATCCATTCCCTAGCCAAACCTTCAACTGATCTATGCAGTTTGCACAGGTCATCACCTAATAATGATGTTGTTAGAGTGAAACAACAACAGAAGATAGTCCTCAGTTTATTTGGCACACATTTTGTTTGTTCAAGCAATGTGTGCTAAAGGAGCAGAGAGAAGAAAAACAAATCAATTTCTTTGAAATAATTAATGTTAAAAATCAAAATATTTTGGATCTAAATTGCTCCTCATAGCTGTTTCTGAGAGAATTGCTGTGTTTCATTAATCAGCATGTTGAACAGAAGTATTTGACTTAGTCTTTGAGGTCAGTATTTCAATTTGTTTTTACTTTTTTGTGATTTTTAAAGTGACTTTGTTCACTCCTCTTCAGCTTACGCCGAGTGAAGAGGCTTTTCTCCGAAATTACGCAGGTGTGGTCCACAGTCAGATGAGCCAGCTACCGCAGCACAACATAGACCAGGGTAAGGCTGTGACACACACACACACACACACACACACAGTTTAACGGTGCAGTCATTTTAGCTGAAGCATTTTTTTATTAGGAAATATTTGTTCATGTAGTTGCAAAATACATTCATGTGAAAAAGTTTTCTCAGCACTTCATGCTGTTCTGTGAAAAATGAACTACGCCCTTACTGCTTCCATAGAAATTCACAGGGCAAGTAGCCACTAGGTGCTGATAAACAAAAGCACTTTATTAATTGATTATAAAATCAGATCTGTTTGTCAGTTTGCATTAATTTAGGTCTGGAGCATTAGGTGTTTAACACACTGCCACACTCTTCCCTGGAAGAATGTCTCACTAAATTCACCCCAAGGTCAGACTGTGCAATACAGAGAGAAATTGCAAAATATCCAAGAGCTACACATCAGACTCCGCAGGTCTCGGTTAGCATGCTAAATGTTGATGTTCATGGCAATACAATTAGAATAACACTAAACAATTATGGCTAGAAGGGTTGCCAGCAGAAGGCCTCTTCTCTCTAAAAAGAGCTGGGCAGCATGGTGTAGGCTTGCAACACTGCATCTGAAGAAACCACAGGACTTCGGGAACAATGTCCTTTGGACAGATGAGACCAAAGTGCAGATGTTGGTACTCTAGAGTCAAATGCGAGGCCATATCCCTGACAGCTGAAGCTTGGCCCCCACCGGGTCATTCAACGGGACAATGTGTTGCAATGACCCAGACGAAGTCCAGACTTCACCCACATTGAAAAGTTGTGCCAGGGCCTTAGGAGAGCTGTACATGAATGATCTCTGGCAAACTTCAATGAACTGAAGGAACTGTGTAAAGAAGAGTGGGCCAAAATCCCTCCACAATGATGTGAGAGACTGATGAAGTCATACAGAAAATAATGACTTAAGTTAATGATGCTAAAGGTGGTTCTACAAGCTACTGAACCATGTGGTGTGCTTAGTTTTTCATAGGACTGCAGAAAGATGGTTTTGGCACGCCCCAGTAAGTGTTATCCAGGGTGAAAAGAAAATCACTGTTATTGTAAAAAGACAAATTTTTAACTATCTTTGTTTATCAAATGGCAGCGAAATTCATAGAGATGAGGTACCAGCCTCATATTCAACCCCCAAAGGCTCAAAAACCCTGTTGTACTCCTATTTTGCACATCAGTATAGTTCTAATTTTCATAGTTTTTTGTAAATATGTACAAATCAAAGGTGTTTATGGCAGCGTGCTATTGCTAAACATTTATAAAACATTAGCCCACAGACACCACCCTTAGAGGAAAAAATGCCCGACCAAAAACAAGAGGAAAATCCCTCAACACACATCATCCTTTACAGTCTGCACCCCAGCAGGCCGAACTGGTTCGCTGACTGTGCACAGGAGGCCGACTCAGCAGCCCACCAGCACTGCGAGATTACTCACGCCACAAACAGCATGACTGGCTGGAAACAACTGACTCATCCTCAGCTCAAGCACATCACTAGTTTCTCCTCTGCTTTACTTAATGGATAATATTTTGATGTTTGCTCTGTAAATCACTCTTCATTACAGATGTAACCTTACAAATGCTGGTCATGCCTTGTCAAGACAGCAGAGGATGCTGTTGAGCTTTCTAAACCTATCTGTGGTGCTCCTGAGCTTAATCCACCTGAGGGCGCTATATTTAACAAAATGGTATATGTGAAAAGGCACTGCAGTTACCTAAAAAAGCAGCAGCATTGCTATTTTATTTATTTATATGTGAGTAGACTTTAGCTCAGTCCAAAAACACATCTGCGAGCTCGGAGTCCCGCTGTCCTCCTGTGGTGAACCTGCTGGGGCTCCGGTCTTGCTTTGCCCTTTATGATATTGGGTTCCCCAGGGGAGCTTCCAGCTTGGAAAATTGGCTTTGATGCTTCACCCAGAGGGAAGTGTTAGGTGTCCTTGTCTGCGTCCTTGCTCTGTGGGGAAACAATCATGTTTGAATTTAGAAACATCACATTTTCTGCGTCGAGGGGATTAGGCTGTGATTATATAAGGTGTTGAGTAAGGTGCGGGTAAAAGGTACGACGTGCTGTGCCGCGCCGTGCCGCCGAAGTACATTGACATTTTGTTAATCGCGCCCTCACTGTGCAGTGTGGGACGCGACATTGAATTTTTAATATGGGTCATTGCATCACTGATGATGTGTATTTCATTATTAGACTGCGTTCCTTCATCAGGCAGCAGAATATAAAAAACTGCAGCAGACAGGACGTATGATCGTGTCATATATTTCAAACTACAGCACCCGAATGGGAGATCAGTACTGGTTTGAAGTCATTAATTTATGATGTACATTTTTCTTTTTTTAACTGCAGTCTAGCTGTCAGTTTATGCTGCCGTGCTCGCCGCCTCTCACTCCATGCAAAGTCTTTGCTTTGTCAATAAAGCTAGGAAGAGTCTCATCAATTATGGAGGAATATGGCGCTCCAAGTCTGCATTATACATCACAGAAACGGACACATTTAGTGTCATTTGGCAGCGTGCCACTTCCTCGGTGTGCCAGTGGATAATTTGTGGTCTGCACTATGTCTGAGGTATTGTGATTAAGCATCGTGCAGATTGCTGAGAGTTAATCTGTTTTAAATATTGAGCGCTGTGCTGAAGGACAGCGGTTTGTAGGGATCAGCACACATGGGATCTTTTCAATTGGTGTGAAGAGAAAGTCCAGTATTTGATCTCATTTACACTTGGTAATTGGGGAGTAAAAAAAGATGAAAGGAAATATATTTGTTGCCTGGTAGTGAGTCACACAGCAAGCTGATAAACATAGGTAATTATGCTAATGTTATTCATACACTTTGAGGAAAGGGCGTTTGCACTAGAAAGTATTTGAATGTGTATTTCTGCTGCTAGACAAATTCTCAACACCTGTACCGAGAGGTTTGACTCATGCTGTACTCTATCTAGTTTGCACTGCTCACACTTCATTATAATAACAGGAGACCTGTACCATCCCGCCGGATGAACCAGCAGAACTGTCTGTACCAGCGAGTTATCTTCAGTTGTTTGGGGTTTTCTTTGGTTGCTAAATGAGATTGGCAAGGATGTCAACACTGTTACTAAAATGTTGCCATAAGTGAGGGTGGGTCAAGCTGGCAGTTGCATCTCCATAAACTTCTGGTTAATCTCTGCAGCAGATGCTGAAGCTACAGCTTTAATTATTATTCGCTTCGTAGTACTTAAGGGGTTGATATTGATAACGTTTTATTAATACCAGCATCATGATCATGTTGAATTATAGGCCTCATTTTTCAATTATTGAGTTTTTCTGTCTGGGGAAAAATTGGTCTGCCCATGTTCTCAGCGTCGCGAACGGGTGACACGGTCATCAATACTGGTACACTTTCTAAACTGAGACTGGTTTGTGATTATGTGAAACGCAGCGTAGTTTGACCATGCTGACGCAGGATGCTCTGATACCAGCACCCTCAAGGGGTGTCAGCATGGAGCGATAGTGTCACACATGGCGTCATTGATCAGGTGGTGGGGTGCTCAGAGGGCGCTGCGTGCACAGTGGAGTAGTGAAAATGTCCTCTGATGTTATTCGAAATCAAGGTTAGGTTGTGTGCAAGACATCTCCTAAGGTGTAGCTCTACTGATGTGACTGATGGATAACATCAGGGTTGCCGTCTGCTTAGCACGTTCTGGTGCAAAAATGATGTGCAGCAGAGAAGTGTTCAGTCTTCATCATGTCGAGTGGACTGAGTGGGAATGTAGCTCACATGAGACTCATTTTCTCAGACTCTGCTCAACTACCAGATTTTTTTTTTTACTGGTTCTTCCTTGTGGGGGAAAAAACCAACCAAACAAAAAACAATAGAAAATCAGCTTTCTGCCACTCATATTTCTTGTAAGAGTAGGGGTCACTGGATTTGCATTTCAGATAGTTTTAATTGGCTGATTACCATACATGCAAATACAGAATTTTGTTTTGCGATTTTAATCAGGCCAAAGAGGAATTCTCTGCCGAAGGCTCCGTAGCTGAGATGGGGGGGTTTTTCCACACAGCTTTTTACTGTAACGCCTTAATGAAGTTGTTTTTTTTAATCTGCATAGAAGGATAATAAGCTGTGCTTAAATGCTGTTACCATGTTTGGCATTGAAGTGAGAAATCCTGAAATTGTGTTTTTTGGCACTCCCTTTGAGTGTTAATTGCCACTTTTTGACTAATACTGAACAATAACTGTGTCTATTTAAAGCGAATTAACACGTTATGATGCAGAGACCTCGTTGACACACTAGTTGACGCGCAGTAATACAGTGGTTGTCTTTGTAATAGGGCTTTTTATTCCTCCTCTTTAGCTCTTTTATCCACAGCTTTCTGTAATTGGCGTCATGTCACTTTAAACAATACGGTTTGTCAAAACGCTCATAAAGGCAGCAGTCTCGGGGCTTGTTATCCTTTCTGATTTGACGAGGGAAGTTTATTCCTCCCAGAAGGATGCTGCATGGCCTCAACAATAGAGGTGGAGGAGTAGTGGGGTTGCCATGGCAACCTCAGATGTCCCAGGAAAGCTGACCTTCCCTTCTGGGCCTCGGTGGTGTTGTGACGTGCTACACTGGTAGGAGTGGAGCAGGTGTCATGAAAGGGCCAGGCTGGGGTGCTAATTGCACAGCCTGGCTGTGATGTTCGGGTCTCTTTCTGTCTGTCTCATCCATTCATTCACCGCAGCCATGTTTGATCAATATATTCAGACCAGGTCAGAGCACTGAGCAAACCCCCTCCCCCCGCTTTGTTTGGCTTCTTGGCTTGGCCATAGCAGTATTGATCCTGGCTTTATCCGATTCCTCACTGCAGCATGAGTCTGCTGCCCAGCACTCAGATTTATTAAGTACCACGTCTGCCTCAGTTTCTCCTTATATCTCTATTCCAAATCTGCCAGAAGGTGTGTTAGAGTATGTCTGAAAGAACTGCTTTATGATCTCCTTAACCAAAACTGATTTTTAGTTCTTTTCTCTAAAAACAAATGTTGTTACAAACAGATCAAATCTATCTGTACAGCCTTGTTTATAAAGGATAGCATTAAAATAGTCTTTTTTATTTTTAAACCACAAAGTTGTTGAGATTTATTATCTTGTTTAAAATGACAGTTTAAAATTATGTTGTTGTAATAATTACTAAGCAGGAAGAAGTGCAGGGCTGTGAGCCGACAGACCCACTGTGTTTGGTAAATATTTTGAGCTGGACCACACACACTTCCCCGCTGTGTGTCACGCTTCTTAACTCGCCCCTGCTGTTGTTGAGTTTGGGGGGATGATGGGTGTCCCACGCCTTTATCCCCTGGCCTGACCCTGCACAGATTGTGACCTGAAGTGTTGCTGGTGCTTCCTCGCTGCTACACTAGAGTCATCATGTAGAGGCTGGAGACACCCTCGGGAGTGCAGCTTGGCGCCTTTGACATCAAACAAACTTCTTTTTGGGTTAATTCACAGTTTTCTTGTCCTCTGAGGTTTTTCTGCAGGCCTGTGTGTTTTGCAGTTAATCCCAGGCAACCACATTTTGATTTGTAGTCTCAGAAAAGCGAAGAAAGGCTGCTTGCTTATGAATATGTTCATGTGAACGCATTAATGTTCTTATTTTGTTTCTTTTGGTGGACTGAGCACATTTACTGTCGCTGTATTCATATAATCCACCATCCGGTGTTGTGCCGCTCTCGTGTGGCGAGGAAGGAGCCAGTGTGAGGTGGGTGGGGGAGCAGGAAGGAGAAAGGGGGCTGGACGCAGAGCTGCAACGAAACAGACCGAAAGCTTTTTGCTCATAGGCCGCAACGGGAGTGATGCAGTCGTGATTTTTATCTGTCGCTAGGCAACAGTGTTGAGGGACCTGACGTTTCCATTTTGTTGGCGAGAGTGTGTGTGTGTGTGTGTGCGTGTGTGTGTGTGTGTGTGTGTGTGTGTGGCAGGGCAAAGTGCTCAGATAAAGCCCTTCCATCCATCTGTGGAAGTATCTGGAGAAACTATCGGCTGCTTTATTCTGCCCAAGTTGCTCAGAGCGTGAACCGCCCGCTACACAATAACGAACTCCCATCACACAAAATAATTCAGGCAGGCGTTTATTCTGATGAATGGCTGTTATTACACGCTGCTGCACCAAAACATGATCCGTGCTATTCAGCAGAGGTGTAATTCAGGTCGACTCTCCTATTGTGTGGTATTACATAATTGTCTCTTTTTCAAGCACCATTTATCCCCACGTGGTGTCTCAGAGCAGATGAGGTTTGTGTTATGAGCTGAAGTCAAGCACCATGTTTCTGATACTGTTTTTTTCTTTCTTGTAGTCTCTTTTGGGTAAGCCAGGGAGCTCCCATGGGAGGGGGAGCTTGAAAGATCACATTAAGCCTCCGCCCCCCTCAAAAAAATCTTGATCTCATCAAGCTCCAGGATGACCTGAATGCGCTATAGAAAGATGCAAATTATTTTCCCAGAGCGATAGCAAATTAAAAACAAAATTCTGGTTTTTTGGAGGGTCTGTGCCATCTGATGAGGAGGGTCCGCCCTATGTGCCAAATACATGTGAAGGCTCACAGTCCCTGGCCTACTTTCATATCTCCATAATAATTAAATCTAACACGCACTTCAGGGCTGAAGAGAAGAAAGGCTTTTTATAGCAGGCACACACGAGGTGCTGATAGAGATTCTTCTTAACCATTTGAAAAGGTGTGGAGCTCGGTGTTAATGAGATTTCTGTTATGTTGCTTATTAGATGGTTTTTATGTCATCACATGCTCATGCGTACTGTGGATGTAGACTATTGCACCTTGCTATCGTTTTTCTCCTCTCATCGTTGAGGTAGCTTTTTTAATTTAAGGTTTTGGGAGACATTAATGGGGTCTCCCACGTCATTCTCAAATGAATCAGGTTGGGACATTATCTTCCGCTAGGCTTTTTCACATGTAACACGCAACAGTAGACTTGAAATACTCTATTTAGCTTAGATGAGGGTGCTGCCTGCTTAGAGCTTGCATAAGGGAGGACACATGACCCCCAGTCACTCGTTGTGATTTAGCTAAGCCTCTGTATTATCACATGGGTGCAAATCAGCCTCTCCGGCATCACTCTGACTTGAAGAGCTGGTGGAGGAAATGCCCATTGACATCCTATCCAGCAACAGTTATGCAGTGGTGCAAAAGTACTTGATAGTCATGTGACAAAGAAAAGACAGCGTCTTAAAAAACACAAAATCTAATAATAATAAACAGGTATCTGCACCTCGAGAAGTAGCAGAGGGTTTGGAAGTTTGCTGTTTCTGCAGCATTCAGGTGTGTGTTAGCATGATGCCAAGGAGGAAAGCCATCAGTCGTGATCTTAGAGAAGCAATAGTTGCTGGTCCAACAATCTGGGGAGGGTTAGGAGGCCATTGCCAAACAATCATTGCCAGTGTGCATCCCAGCAAATTCACCCCAAGGTCAGAAAAACAAAACAACAAAATAAATAAAGTTTCATCTCAGCTTCTGCAGGCCTGAGTTAGCATGTTAAATGTAAATATAGCTTGTCTGGAAGCTTTGTCAGGAGAAAACCGCTTCTCTTGGGTTTGCAAAGTTGCACATTGAGAACAATAACCTTCAGAGATGCAAGACCAAAGTGGAGACGTTTGGTTATAACACACAGTAACACATTTGCAGAAAACCATTTGCCCGCATCATTTCAGCACAAACAAGTCAAACCAACTGTCACCGCAGTGGTGGGGATGATGATTTGCGCTTGTTTTGCAGCCTGTATAAGTATTTAGAGTCAAATGTGAGGCTGTCTGACAGCTGAAGCCCACACTGCCTCATGCAGCAGGACAATGAATCGAGCAAAGCAAAACATCTGTAAGAATAACTGAAAAAGAAAAGAATTAACATCTTGCAGTCAAAGTCCTGACCTCAGCCTGATTGAAATGCTGTGGGGGGGACCTTAAGAGAGCTGTGCATGAATGAATGCAAACACACATCAATGAACTGAAGCAATGATGTGAAGAAGTTGTGTTGTCCTGTATGTAAAACCTTAAAATTAAAAGAGGGAGAGTACTTCCTTTTTGACAACTAGATATGTTCTTCTTTGTTTAAACTCTGAATGCCGGAGTGCTTAATATGAGAGAACAGCTGAATATATGAGGCACTGAATTACCTTTGTATATTTTATTTAATGTTATGTGAACAGAAGTGGAAAATGTATATCCACTTATGAGAGTAAAAAAACACACTCGGTGGGTGTGTGTCCAAATCACTTGACAAATCACAGTTGGCAGCAGACTAATGAATGATTTCTTGTTAAGCAGAAGCCAGCTGAGAAAGTCCTTTTTGTGTAGCTGGCAGGATTCATTAGTTGACTCAACACAAATGAGGCTGTAATTATCGGTTGGTCCTCATTAAGGTGGCAAAATGAAACGAGCACAGAAAGAATAAAGGAAATGGTAAACACTGATAGTTTTTTCCACGAATTGGAAATCTGCTGGATTCTCACACAGTTTACTGGCAGACACACTTGTACTACAGCAGAGGACACTGACTGGTGCTGAAGCCTCAGATTTAAGTGTTATCATTGCAGAGCAGGATGTAGGAGGTCAGTGAGCCACTCAGGGTGTTGCAGTATCTCCAGTCAGAGTGCTGTGATTTCAGATTGAGGAGGGTGGGTTCCCACAGTAGGTGATACATATATGGCGATACACGAAATTACCTGCATGCACCAAAAGGATTTTCACGGCAGGGTATTCCCCTTCGGCTTTATAGTCACAGCTGACAGGATTTACAGGATACCGACGGGATCCTAGGACCTGTGGAAAACTTGTCTGGCTTTGAACTCAAACGTGTTTTAGGTTTTCCGATAGCACAAAACATGTGGAAGACTGACCGCGATAGATGCATGTAGCTAGAAGAATGCAATTTGATCCCTCACGGCAGAGAGCGGCCTTGTTTTTTGTGCATGCAGCCCAACAAATGTTTCGCAGACTTGACTTTGTTGTAAAGGCATCAGGTAACTTTCATAAGTCTCTGCCCGAGGCCTCTTCTCAAATCTTTCATGACTAGCGCAAAAGTTCCTTAGTATTTCTGTATGGTTGTGTTTGCACTTACTGCTTCTGTGCATAGTCCAATATTTAGACCGACTCTAAGAAAAGGCAACAACACGTTTCCTGTTAGTCAGAAAAGTAAATAGTTTCTTTTAACAGCTTATCTTCTGAAGCTGGAAGTAAAGTTTCCTTCCCAGTTGATAATAAAATCCTTACCTTTTTTGGTTTTCCATCATGTCCTGTCCGGGTGGCTACTAGAGGTGGGAAATATAGCCTCAAAACGATGTCCCGGAATAAAGGAAATTTACGATTATGATATTTCTGACAGTCTGAAAAAGAAACACTAAATAGCTTTTTATCGATGCTTGCAGCTTGTGCAGGCGGCAGCATTTATTAGTGCGAACAAAATGAAGGGCATTTTCCATCCTTTTCCAATGTGCTGTTGTCACTGATGACATACTACCTCATTCAAAGTGTGTATCTATTGCCACAAGGGCCCAGCAGCAGCAGTGTTACAGTGCAACAGTAGAGACACGGCATAAGTCAAATGTAAGCGCACAAGTAGCCCAAGTAGTGTTTTTTTATTTCTTTTTTATCCTTTCTATCGTACTTTATCGATCGATGCTGGTGTTAGATAAAAAGCATGTCACATTAAAAGTCTGTATTTGTGTCTCACCTTGATTCTCAGGTGCAGAGGATGTGGTGATGGCGTTCTCACGGTCAGAGACGGAGGATCGACGACAGTGACCCTGGCTCCCGCGCCCCTCGTCCCACCCACCTCACCCCCAATCCCTCCCTGCACGTGATCCACACCACCTTTAATCTCCACAAACACGACCCCTGCTGAGCTCAGGAGAGGAGGTGAAGGGAGGATGCCTGAGAGGGACAGAAGAGGACGGGAAGAGACGGGGCGGGGGCTGCCTCACCCTCCACCCGGCCTTTTCCACCCCTCGACTCCTCCTCGTACAAGTCGGCGCACCATTACCTGAGATGCACTCAAGTGTGGGTCACTGCGGGCTGAAGCTTTGGCACCAAGGCAGTCAGTGAAAACACTCAGATCGTGTGGATGATTATCATTGGGTTTTTTGTTTTTTTTAGGAGGGTTTGGATGTGTATCGTTCTGTTTGTATTGGGACTTCTTCTTTTTTTTAGCAGTGTTACATGTTGTATCTGCTGTCGCTGGTAGAATTGACCAGCGGGCTGACCGAAGCAAAGAGAATTATAGTTTTGGTCAAGCAGCGAGAGCGATGATTGATGAGTGTTAGAGGAGAGATTTTGATTATTTCTGCTTACCCCGCTGGGCTGAAGTTGTTTTTGGTTTGGCTGTTGTGTTATAAAGGCTTTCATTTGCTTTCCACCAGGGGCCTCATTTATAAACATGAAAAATGCAAAATGCTCTCCCCTACAGATACAGATGTTAACTCGACCCTGGAAATGCAGTAAAATACATTGAACCCCATCAACAGGACAAAAAAAAGACATATATTATTTTGTAGTTCTGCGGAGACGTAAACATTCCCATTAGTGGAGTTTCCGTGTAATTTGGTAAACATCCATCCATCCTGCCACTTATCCACGTCCAGCTCAAAGGGAAGGCACTCTGTGCTTCGATGCTCAAACCTCCCTCCCCCATAGCAGCTGCCTCCAACTCTCCTACAGGGACACTGAGGCTTTGCCGAGCCAGCGGAGATGATGTTATCTCTCCTAGCTGGACATGCCCGTAACATCTCACCTATAGGAAACCAAGTGCTCTGGACCACCTCAGCTAGCTAGTTTTAGATGGAGGTGATAGCAGGGTTACTGTGAACTCCTCCCGGGCGATTGAGCTCCTCAGACTATCTGTTACTCTGCTCGTCTTTCTCAGGAAGCTCGTTTTAGCCGCTTGTATCTGTGGGCTCATTCATGACCCAAAACTGTGCATGAAGTTGGGAACATAGATTCAGTGTAGACCACGCCAGCCCGTGTGTTAATCTCCCGCTACCTTCTTCCCTTCCTTTGGAAACTCTTCCACTAGACACAACTCAAGGGGACTCAACTCATTTCCATCCCAGAGTTGGCACCCCATCCTTTTCTGCCAGACAACCACGCCAGATTTGGAGGTGCGGATTTTTAAATTCGCCCCTTAATACTCCACACGGAAATGTCATCAGCTAAAAGAAGTAAGCCACAGTGATATCTAACCCACATCTGCTCTCCTTCATCAGATTAACCCAGAATGTTTTCAAAAACAAGTATGACTTGAGATCTCCGGAATTTTCCGTGTGGCTTGCATGAATACGAGCTAGTACGATCAGCTGATTGATGTGTGTAGTAACACTCACAGCAGGCCCGTCATTAATCATTCATCTTTGACTACATGGGTTAGCAGACTCACGGCATGACCAGCGGGGTCTATGTAAATGGAAAATCTACACGTTTCTCTTTTTCTTTTATTTCTTTGTGAAATCCATGGATCGGTTTATAAATGAGGCCCCGCTTGTTCTTTCTGCCGCTTAGTTTTCGACCCGCAGGCTGTAAAAGAGAGAGGGAAGAGTTAAAAACACTACCAGACATAATCACATCAATCATGAAACACAAGTGTGCACGTTCACCCCAGACGTGACATGTAAAACGTTTTTTTTTTAATTGTACAGATAGTTGGGAAATAGGAAACAAATTGTTTGACTTTTTTATTTCTTTATTTTTTAAGTTGTAAGATGAAATTCAGAGTTAGGAAGGAAACAGGCTGTAGTTGTAATTTATTGCTTACCGAGTCGACAACCGGCTCTTCAAACACACCATTAAAGGTGGGAGAACCACGAGTCGCTCTGTAACGTCATCAACCATCAGTGACTCTTTGCTCACACTAAAGTCACAAACTCTAATTTTTAACTACCTGTAACTAAAGACATGGCGCCAAACACGAGGAGTGCGTGCGATACTCAGAGAATTTAAAAACCTTTCCGCTTCCTTTTGCTTCGGCCGACTTTCAGAAAGGTAACGCAAAGCGGTGCGTTTCTAAATCCTCGGGAGTATGTTTCTGACTGTACTGTATCTATTGCACTATTATCAGTGGGATATTTGCAAAAAAAATACATTTTGATATTTAGCACAGAGAGTCTGTTTGGTTCAGTGGATTTGAGAACAAAAAAAACTTTGTAAACATGTTTTTATCCTGTCAGTGTTTAAAAATAAATAAATAAATCTTGTTAATTGACACGACTGGAATAGCTAAGCGGATAACACCGGACATGCTTTTATTTTCTAGTGAACTGCTCAGTATTAAATGTGTTTAAGTACAGTTTGTTAACTTGTATAACTTAAAATAACTGTAATGTTTCGACGCCGAGCATGTCTGCCTCGTGGCTTTTAATGTTCATTCAGCCGAGGATCTTCAAAGCCTTGCCACAATGACCATTGTTTGTACATTCTTGATGTTTGTGGAAGCTACTAGCTCTTTTAAAAATGTTTCTGGAGAAAGAAAAACCAACAACAACTAAAAAGATGATCTCTTTTTTATGGGTAAGTGTTATCCAAGTGTTATATCCTGTTGGCAATAACTTCTATTTGAATGTCCTCAATCATCGCAATGTAAAAGGCCAACACAAGAAATTTGTCTTTAGGTTGACTTTTATTTTGAAACTTTTTTTTTGTTGTCTATGCATTGTTTTGTTTTCTTTGTTTTGTTCTCTCTGAGGTGTCTTACTGTACTTTTTTGCCTATCAGGGTTGTTCTGCAGCCTTTTATTCGAGTTGTGAGTGAATGTCAGTTTGTGCGAATCATTGAACTTTCAGCATGCTGTTGAGTTGAGACTAGGACTGTGCGTCTTTTTACTGTGATCACCTGACGATGGCTAAATTGTCTTCTTTTTTAATGTATGTGTGTTGCCTTTGTTTTGTTTTGTTTTTCCCCTCTCAAGTCGATGTTAATTAGTTGGTTTCGTTTTGTATGGCTGCTGACCATGTCTTGACTCAATGCTTCCAAATCCTATACCAACTGAACAATTAAAGAACTTTTAAACGGTGAGAACGTCTTCCGCTCGTTTCTTCCCGTTAAAGTCGATCAAACTCAAAGAAACTTTGAGGTGAGGCCAGATCCAGGGAACAAAAGCATTCTGGAGTCATAATAAGGGCAAAATCACAGCTGTTTGTGTTCAGCTTATCTGCCTTAGAAAGAGAATTAACCTTTTGTTCCTGTTGATAAGTGAAAAATGTAGTTTGTAGACCAAACCAAGGGGCCACATTTGATCAAATCTGAATTTTAAGACACTGATCTCAAAACTGCGGGAGCTTTAGCTTGTGAGCTTGAGCTGCAGCAATGGACATATCTACTGTGACATCTCCCACTGGTTTTGTACTCTACAATTTTGAAGTGTCAAGGTTTTATTTTTATCTTTGTTTATGCTACAGATACACTAGGGACAAGAGTGGTTGGAGACCACAACACAACCAATAATTATTGCATCCATGTACAATGAACTCACAATCTGCTGCATTCGAAATGGTTCCTTTGAAATGTCATTGAGACTGAAACATGCCTGCTAGCAGTTTGCAATTGAATCGGTACAGGCTGACAATTACATGCAGTCTGTTTGTGATTTTATAGCAATTAACTGTGATAAATCACAGGCTCTATACTCAGAAATTCACATTAAACAGAAATTCCTCCACAAATAGTG